>NC_136264.1:22122302-22582206 GCF_964187855.1 Myxine glutinosa
AATCCTAAAGAACCTCGCAAGAAATGTTCTTCATCATCGTTGTTTATCGGCTCCCTTTTTCTATTTCTTTTCATTTTACCTTCGCCTGCAGGCCTTGCTTGCGATAGGTTCTATTTTGTTTTGTTTTTTCAAATATTTCCTTAGTTTTGGTTCATTTATCGCTGTGGCAAACGGTCGTTTGCAGAATAGTATTCATGAGTCGCTGACTCGAAGGAATGGAGTCATCGTGAGTCCGCCCGACGGAGTTCGGGTCGAGGACATTGTGTTGGGCTTGGGAGAGCTCGTTGGGATCGAGAACGTTTTCGCGGCTTCGAAGATGAACCAACGAGTTGTGGTTTTTCTTTCAGAGGAGCGCTACGTAGCCCAGGCGGTCGAAACGGGTTTGTCGGTACTGCCGGACATTTTTGTTAATGTGAGTCCGATGGACACGCCGGCGGTGAAAGTGATTTTGTCGAATATTCCGCCGTGCGTGAATAGCGGAGATATTGTCTCCGTTTTAAAACAGTTTGGGACCGTTAGTAGACCAGCTATTTATGAAAAGTGCTCTAAAAAAACTTTGGATGGCATTTTCTGTTAAAAGCAGGCATCCATGCTGGATCACTTGGTTGGGGTGTGTGGAAAATTATGTGGGTGGATGCCACCCTGGAGTTTGACCGTGAAGGTCATTTTCAATGGCAAATGGACCTAAAACATGCAAAAATGGGTATATCGTTAGCCTATTTTTCATAACAGTTTCTGTTGCACTTAGAAATTTATAACCTTATTAGATCAATTGCCCGTAGGATGTAGAAGAATATGTGAGTCGATTCCACCCTCAATGTTGACCTTGAAGGTACTTTTCAAGGTCAAATCGACCAAAAAGTGCTAAAATGGGTATTTTCGAGCCTATATTTTATATTACAATAACTTTCTGTTGAATGTAGAAACAGGCATCTGCATTGCATCAATAGCCTGTAGGTTGGGAACAAATAAGTGGTTGGATGCAACCCTGGTTTTTGACCTTCAAGGTCAATTTCTAGGTCAATTGACCCCCTAAAATAGAAAAAAAATGGATATTTTCTCGCCTATGTTTTGACAGCATTTTCTGTTGTGTGTAGTAACAGGCATCGATGTTGAATGCTTGGGGTGTGTGGAAAGCTTGTGAAAAAGTGGTGTTCTTTGTCAGACCTGAAGATAAACACAGTGATATCATTATAAATAAATAATTATAAATAAATAATCGTGAATTTATACTTTAATTGTACAAAGGTATCACATAATTTTGTATGAAAAAAGGTGAAAGAAAATATTGTCTCAAAATGTTTGTCAAATGTGTTGTGTAAAGTAATTAATATTTGCTTTGCTTCCTTTTTTTCAGCATCCTGCCTTTGCAGTTGAGCCCTGGTTGACGCGATGGAGCCAGTGGCCATACTCAAGCGGAAAAGTGGACAGAGAGTCACAGAATCTGCATCATGCTTTTTCTGTGAGAACACCGCCAGTTGCTGACCTTCGCACAGGGTCATCTAAAGGGAAAAAGAGAGCTAAAATGGTTGCAGCGGAGCGGAGAAAACTGTGTGATAGAAGCAACGTGGACATCATAGAAAGACTCGAGGCACTATCTGAATCAGACTTTGAAGGATTAGAAGTCAAGTGGCACAAGACATGCAACAGTGTATTTACATCGGACTCCAAGCTCTCCAGACTGAGAAAACAACGTCTGCCATCTAGTACCAGTACTGATGTTCAGGCAGGCCCTTCCAGCAGTACTGCATTACAACCAACACGACGAAGCTCCTTACCTGCTGTTGACTGGAAGAAATGCATCTTTTGCCAGCAGCAAAGCAAGGTACCACTTCACAGAGTGACCACGCTGGGGAAGTCAACAGAAATAACTGAATATGCCAAATCGGATCTGGTAATGAGGACACGACTGGCAGGAGTTAGTGACTTGATTGCAGCCGAGGGATGCTACCATCTACCTTGCTGGGTTGCTTTTGAGCGAAGATGCAAAAGGCAGAAAGCAACATCAACATCACAAAGAGCAGACAGAGACTGGTGCATGGGCAGGCTATGTATGGACAACCAAAGGATTGTCCCAGGGTCATGTATACGACATGGGGAAAGTATGGGTCCGGTATGAGAGCATCTGCAGGGAAGAGGGTGCACAGGTGCCTCTGAGGTACAAGAGACGATCAACGTTCTATGAAGAAGTCCAACAGTCAGTCGGATCGAAAGCCAGCTATGTCCGACCCCTCTCTCAAGGGCACTTGCTGATGTATCCTGGTGAGCAATCAGATGTCATCATTTCGAAACATCTCACAAAGTCATCTCAACATTCCATGTTCTTATCTGATTCGGAGTCTACAGGAGATGAAGGAGAATACAGCGAAAGAATAGGCTCCAAGAGAACAACATCTTCCAAGACATGGTGCACATTGCGCTCCAAATAAAGCAAGACCTTCTTGACACCCCAGGACATCCCAGCATGTGGCGAGGAATTGATGAGGAGCATGTGGCACAGGTGATCCCAGATAGGCTCTACTTGTTCCTCCGGCTCCTGTTTGGAGGCACCGATGTCGTGAATGAGGGTCTGGTGGATGATGGCGACATCAGGCGGAAAGATTGTAGCATAGCTCAGGACATTGTGTATGCAGTGTCCAACAGTCGGAAACTGACACCAAAGCACATTGGGCTGGGGATGGCTCTTCACCAAGCTACACGATCTGAGGCTCTGCTAGATCTTTTCCATGCCACCAACCATACCATTGGCATCAACACGGTCAGACGAATCGACACCTCCATAGCAGAGGGTATTCTCGACAAGTTTGCCATGAATGGCAATGTCTACATCCCAGATAACATTGCCATGGGGAGGATGGTCCACTATTCCTGTGACAACATTGACATCCTTGAAGCCACACTGGATGGAAAGAATACCTTTCACTGTACAGTGTACACAGATGATGGTGTGGCAGAGAGGACCAGCACCATCAGATGACAGTCCAACAGAAAGGGGGATCGTGAGGTCCAGGGCAATCAAATCTGATGCTCTGAAAGCATTTCAAGCTATTGATCAGGCTCGACTACCATCTGGCCAGAGACCCTCACCCTCCTTCAGTGAAGCTAACAAGATAGACATAGATGGCTGGTTCGACAATGACAAAGAAAGGCCGGAGGCAAGGTTGAAAGACTTTGCGTGGGTGGTCTCCCGCTTCATGATGAGGTTCATGCAGTTCCAGCATGGAGGGCCTTCAATGAGGCAACCAGTCTCACTGACCCACCCGCAACTACAGCGGGTATGCTGCCAATTCTTCAGGCCAGAGCTGATGACAATGATACCATGACCACTGTCATCAATTGGTTTGCCAGCATTTCAGATCACCTTGGCCTGAAGCATACAATCATCACTGCAGATCAACCATTGTACACCCGGGGCAAGGAGCTGGTATGGGCCAACCCAGAGTTTGAAAACGTCATTTTCGTGATGGGGGGCCTACACATCTGCTTCAACTTCCTGAAGCCCATTGGGCAACATATGGAGAATGCTGGTCTCGATGATTTGTGGACTGAATCCGGCGTGTATGCCACAAACACCACTGAGACCATGATGGAGGGAAAAGCATACTACCGTGCTGTCCGGGGTCACAGGCTGACCTATGAAGCACTTTGGCATATCCTGTGGCCACAGTTTGAGATGTGGTTGGTAGAAAATGGTCATGCCGATGATGCTAAATTCAAGGAACTGGCCCAGCTGGTGTCTCAGAAGTTCAGACAGAAAGACGGTAACCGGGACGATCTCAACACGGCCGTGTACAAGCTATCACAAGTTCTAGGAGGTACCAACATCCAAGACCTCCTGGAAGAATTTTCTGCGCAATATGCAGAGAACGCAAACTACAGATTCTGGTTGACGTACATGAAGATGGTGGAGGTCTTGTTAGACTTCATCCGAGCTGAAAGGGATGGCAACTGGAACCTGCACCTGGAGGCATTCGCTGGAATGCTACCGTGGCTCACAATATATGACCACACCAACTATGCACGATGGGGCTCAGTCTACTTGGCTGACATGAAGGGGCTCGAGAAGACAACACCAGAAGTACATGCAGAATTTCTCAAAGGAAACTTTGTGGTGAAGAGAAGTCAACGGCGTTTCAACCAGGTCCCAGCTGATCAAGCCACAGAGTGGATCAACAGAACATGCAAGATGCACAACGGCATTATTGGCATCACCAGAAACGACCAGGCCAGGGACAAGTTCTGCATCACATGGTCAGAGCGCTCATGTATCTCCCATGAGACGAGGTGTCTCTTTGACCTTGAAGACGACGAGGAAGAGACTACATTTGTATGCTCAGACACTCGTCCATCCAGCATGAAGCGTGATGCTGATGATGTCAAGAAGCTGATGACACAGCTGGTCAGATTCGATGTGTTGAAGATGAAGGCATCAAGGGCTTCTGCTACAACAGAAGATGTAGAAGAAATAGAGATGACTGCCAGGGCCTCACTTGTCTCTTTGGCAACCAATGACATCGCCCCTTGCGAAGTGGAGACTGATCTGTTGACCGCACAAGACAGAGGGAAGCAGATGGTGATCAACAATGTCAAGCAACGGCTGATTGATGAAACAGGCAAGTTTCATGATGTCCTCAAGAAGAACAACTCGAAGACGTTTGCGTACCTATACAAAGCAAACCTTCGCTCTTTCACGAGCCTCGATATTGTATACAAAAAAAAAAAAAAAAAAAAAAAAAAACGTGTCCACAAGGCAGAGTGTGCAGTCGACCATCAAAGCTGACCGAAAGCTGATGCAGTGGCTGCTGAATGCCATAAATGCTGGCCGGATAGTAGAGATGCTAGACGTTCTGAGGCATGAGCTTTCTCCAGTGCTGCTGGCATTGGCTAAGCCAGGGGGCGTGATGAACTTCACACCAAAGGCAGAGCTGATTAATATTCTGTCAGCTACAATGGAAATTCCTTCCGAAATTTCAGATGCTGACATTAAGGCATGCGTCCTGATCGATGGCCATGCCCTCATCCAAGCGATGGGAAAGCCTCATGGGTGCCACACATTTGGTGACTATTCTGCCGTCTTCCAGCAGTCAGTGACGAGGCACTTTGGTCAGCACACAACAAGGATCGACATTGTGTTTGACTGCTACATTGGAGTCCACTCTACAAAGGCAGCTACAAGAGCCAAGAGACTTGGGAAGAAGAAGCCCATACAGAAGATCATTAATGTTCCGCAAGTCCCACTCCCGCAGGTCTGGAACCAGTTTGTTGCATTGGATGAGAACAAGGCCAGCCTTGCACGCTTTCTTTCAGAATCCCTCATGAAACGTGCGAAGGAGCTGCCACAAAGATACGAGCTGGTCGTAGGAGGCGGTTTCGCTGATGTCAAAGATGCAAGATCAACCAGGAGAGATGACGTCAGACTCCATGGAAACCACGAAGAAGCAGACACAAGGCTGATCCTGCATGGATGCGAGGCAGTTGCTGCAGGCTATGAAAGAGTGCTGGTGATCTGCAGAGACACTGATGTCATGGTACTCTTGGTGCACTTCCTGACGCCGAAAGCATGCCAGGTATGGATGGTTTCAGGCACTGCTAAGAAGCGGCAGTGTTATCCACTGCACACCATATCGGAGAAGCTTCCACAGCATTTGAAGGAGAACCTGGTCAGCTTCCATGCTCTCAATGGGTGCGATACGTCATCATCCTTCACGGGCCATGGGAAACAATCATCCTGGAAAACCTTCCAGAAACAGCCAAATCTTGTCAGTGGGGTTGGGCGTGATGGAACCCTGGAGAACGTTGAGCGGTTCGTTTGCCACCTGGATGGCACTGCAGAGCAACCCACCATTGATCACGCTCGGCTACATCTGTTTGCTAAAGGCAAGAAGGGCCTTGAAATGCTGCCCCCACCGAAAGATGCCCTGGAGCTACACATAGCTCGTGCTAACTACCAGGCCAAGATATGGTTACAGGCAGATCAGGAGAACATCATAGTCCCCTCTCCAAGTGAAACACCAGGATGGAAGCTGGAGTCTGGTAATCTGCAGGTAATCTGGACCAGGCTGCCATCTGTTCCAGGTGCCTGCATCCAACTTGTCACCTGTGGATGCAAATCAAAGTGCAGAACTGCTCGTTGCAGCTGTCACAGACAGGACCTCAAGTGCACCACTGCCTGTGGCTGTGACGCCATTGACTGCTGCAATCCTGCAGGCCAGTGAACACTTAAACATTTGCAGGATATCAAGCACATCAAATCATGCCCAAAGACACTTGTGTATTCACCTATTAGTATAGTTAGTGAGAAAATGCCTATTTTAAACATTATTCTTTGTTCAATTTGACCTTGAAAATGACCTTCAAGGTCAAAATCCAGGGTGACATCCACCCTCATATTTTTGGCCATCCCACAGGCAATTGATTTAGTATGGCTGCCTGCTTGGACATGCAACAGAAAATGCTGTAAAAAAAATAACAGAATAAATACCTGTTTTTACCCTTTTTGGTACATTTGACCTTGAAAATGTCCTTCAAGGTCAAAATCCAGGGTGGCATCAACCCACATTTTTTTCCACATCCCCCAAGCAATTGATCCAGCATGGATGTCTGCTTTTAACAGGAAATGCCACCCAAAGGTTTTTTGTGTGACTTGGCTGGTCCACTACGTGGTGTCACGAGTCTCCATGATTCCTCTTCGTTTGCGATCCGATTCTACGGTTCGTCACATAATGTCGTTCCGACGGCATTGCTACATCGTGCTGAAGAACAACGCCCAGTCGCTCAATGCGTCGGCAACGCTGGTCGCTGATAAGCGAAATTACACGATGTACATCGCAACGGAGACGATGACGTGTTTCACCTGCGGGGAGCACGGACATTTGAAAGGTGCTTGTCCGACGTCCATGTCCGGTGGCACATCGACACGGACCGAGCCAAACGCTGCCTCGAGTGGCACATCGACACGGACAGAGCCAAACGCTGCCTCGAGTGGCACATCGACACGGACAGAGCCAAACGTTGCCTCGAGTGGCACATCGACACGGACAGAGCCAAACGCTGCCTCGAGTGGCACATCGACACGGACCGAGCCAAACGCTGCCTCGAGTGGCACATCGACACGGACCGAGCCAAACGTTGCCTCGAGTGGCACATCGACACGGACAGAGCCAAACGTTGCCTCGAGTGTCACATCCAGGACGCTGGATCTGCCTTCACTTTTGAGGCTAGAAACTGAGGAACACCCGGCGGAGGACGGGGTTTTCATCACTGTGACCTCCAAGAAGAGGCAAAAACGTGGCGGGGTTGGTGAGGACGTGCAATCGAGCCGTCCGAAAAATATGGCGTCAGCAAAGGAGCTTAACGTACCTGTTTCAGAAACGGTTTCGTCCACGGCTGGTTTTGCTTTGCAAAACAGATTCAGTGTTTTAGGCGAAGAAGAGGAAGAAGACGTTTTCGCACCTGATTGTGGCGAGTCGCGCACAACGGCCCCAGATCCGATCGTAAACACCTCCATGACTACTGGCAAGGTAACCTCTAATGAGGTGCCTGATGCACCCCCACTCCCTGTTGAGTGTGAAATGGCTGAAACTATGGAGGCGGAAAATGTAACGACGACCTCTCCTCCGGTAGAGTGCGAAGCCTCCGTTGCAGAAACCTCAGTTTCTCATGTTGAATTAAAAACCCCCATTACGGAAACACCAGTCCTGCCTCAGGTAAAGGGCGAATTTTCCTCTGTGAAAACACTCACTTCAGAGTGTGTTAATGTTAATAAAAACTACTCTGATGATGACTCAGATGGTGCCTCGTCGCTTGCCTCCAATGCTGGTATTGAAGCCTGGAATGATCCAGGTTTGGTTCAAGGTTCCGAGGGAGGCGCTGAAGTGTCACCCACGAAGATCTTAAAGTTTCTTCAAGACACTTTTCGAAAGAAACAAATCAAAATCAATAATTTTTTCCCAGATTTGTCTGCTTTCATAACTTCCTCCAAACATCTCCTCCTCAAGGCAGAACAGCTTGGTGTGACAGAGTCACAAGTGTTTCGCCTTAGGAAATGTGTGCTCAAAGCCAGGAAGGAGCTGCAGGCACACTGGCACAGTCTGACTTCTTCCCCACTTAATTATTTATCTTTAAATTTACAAGATAACCTTTTCTATTGTAACCTTAAATATTAATGGGGGGTTGCTCCCCCCTGCGTAAGGCCCAGGTAATGTCGCTTGTCCAGCATAAACGTTTTAATATTGTTCTTTTGCAAGAGACGAGGTGTAGCCCTTCTTGCGTTAGCGAATGGAACAGAATGATGAAAGGACAGTGGTTCTTTAGCAGCTTGGCCTGCTCTCGTGTTGGCGTTGCTGTCTATTTGCATCATTCTTTCTGTGCACAGGGTGTTACTTTTAAAGAAATTATTAAAGGGCATTTAGTCTCAGTGAATTTCTTTTTTAATGGTTATAAGCACACGATCCTAAATGTATATTCACCGAGTAATAGCACAGAAAGATTTAATTTTTTTACACAGTTGGATTTTACTCTCACGCACCTTGACTTTGATGGTATTGTTTGTCTGAGTGGGGATTTCAACTGCACAATGGACCCCACTCTTGATCGCAATGCAGCAGAGCCCCATCCAGCAAGCTTGGTGCCTCTAAGGGGAGCGTTGTCCAAGTTTTCCTTTGTGGATGTGTGGAGGCTCCAGAATCCATCCGCACGTCAATATACATGGTGCCGCTGTGCAAATGGCCGGCTGTCTCTTGCGAGGCTGGACAGAATATATGTCAACAGTGACTCCTTAAATGTTGTGGGCCACGCTAATGTAGCCCCGAGCGGTTTTTCGGACCACCATATGGCCATTCTTCATGTCCTTTCTCCGGCCCGGAATCGCGGTGCTGCTTACTGGACTTTCAACGTCAGCCTCTTGCAAAATGAAGCGTTTCTTGATGCTTTCCGGGCCTTTTGGGAAGTTATAAAGTTGCGAAAGCCTTCCTTCTCTTGCCTCGGGCAATGGTGGGATAATGCAAAGGCCCAGATTAGGTCATTTTGCCAGCAATATAACTCCTTTTGTACGAAGAATGAAACAGCGATGCAAACTCTCATTGCCAAAGAGATCTTGTGTCTGCAATCAAACCTTCCGGCCCAAAGCGCTGAAAGGACTTGTTCTTTAATTGTGAAGCAGAAAGCCCTCCTTGCTAAGCTCTGCACAAAGCGGGCTCGAGGGGCTCTAATACGATTACGAATGGAGAACCTGCGTTTCATTGATACCTCTTCGAAATTCTTCTTCGGTTTGGAACTGCGAGCGAAGAGAAACCAGCAAATAGCTTCGCTCTGCACGCAAGGAGGTCGAACGACTCAGGACCAAAACGAGATCAGAACTTTGGCCAAATAATATTTTTCAGATTTGTATTGTGCTAGGAGCACAAAGAAGAATGTGATTCTTTCAATGACTGCTTCTCTGCCAACCCTGTCTGAGTCTGCACGGCAGCAACTGGACTAAGAAGTTACCCTAGGGGAACTCTTTGTCGCTTTGCAAACTTTGCCCACGGGCAAGGCTTCGGGACTGGATGGAATCCCTGCGGACGTCTATAAGGCCTTCTGGGACCAACTGGGACCCGAACTGCTCGGCTTCTTAATTGAGGGCCTGCGTTCAGGCTTATTACCACACAGTTGCCGTAGGGCTGTACTTGCCCTTATAACCAAGAAGGGAGACCTACAACAACTTCGGAATTGGCGTCCAATTTCCCTCCTTTGCACGGACTAAAAAATTATTTCAAAAACTCTCGCAAACCGCCTCAAGCCTGTCATCTATATATATAAAACACAGTTTGTGTGTGTGTGTGTGTGTGTGTGTGTGTGTGTGTGTAATGTTACCAATAGGCTCCTAAACGTAGAGGCTCACGTGCTTGATATTTGGCATAGACATGGCCATTGAGCCTGGGAAGAACATGGCCTACCTCAAAATATTTGATGAGATCCATATTTTTTATTCATATTTACCTCAGCGCATTTCAGTGAGGAATATTATACACGGAATCTGAGCCGGTGGCAGAGCAGTGCGCTGATTCGCTTAGAGCGATCACGTGATGTTCCATCCCCGCCGCCAGACCATTGAACATAAAACACAGCTTGTGTGTGTAATGTTACCGATCGACTCCTAAACGTAGAGGCTCACGTACTTGATATTTGGCACAGACATGGCCATTGAGCCTGGGAAGAACATGGCCTACCTCAAAATATTTGACGAGATCCATATTTTTTATTCATATTTACCTCAGCGCATTTCAGTGTGGAATATTATACACGGAATCTGAGCCGGTGGCAGAGCAGCGCGCTGATTCGCTTAGAGCGATCACGTGATGTTCCATCCCCGCCGCCAGACCATTGAACATAAAACACAGCTTGTGTGTGTAATGTTACCGATCGACTCCTAAATGTAGAGGCTCACGTACTTGATATTTGGCACAGACATGGCCATTGAGCCTGAGAAGGACATGGCCTACCTAAAAATATTTGACGAGATCCATATTTTTTTATTCATATTTACCTCAGCGCATTTCAGCGAGGAACATTATACACGGAATCTCAGCATGTGCCAGAGCAGCTCGCTGATTCGCTCAGAGCGATCACGTGATGTTCCATCCCCCGCCGCCAGACCATTGAATGGAAAATATATCGAATCTATGAGCATTGCCATTCACACCACATAGGTGGAGATGCAGCTACCGAGGGCCATCTTGGTTGGCACTCGATGCTGGGCGATGGTGATTTCCGTCACACGTTTGCACGTAATTCAGAGCGAAAAAACGATTGCGTTTTTTCACCTTTTGTGTGATCGTGTTTTGTGTCGATTTTGTGCGATATGAATTAAACGTCTTCGAAACAGCTGTGAAATGTCTTTCCACAAACCCGTAACCGATTGGAGCAGTTTATTGCCGCTCAAAATGGCATTTTAACAGTTGTCTGGCTTTTAAAATCTGGGACACATTCAAAACAAACGAGATCCGCGAAGCGAGTTGGTCGAGTCATGCTAACCAAGCTGGCGACATGGCGGCTACACTTTTCACGGAGTATGAGCGTTCTATATATTTTCAATTCAGTGCGCCAGACTCGCTCATGTACTTGATTTGTGGCATCGACATGGCCATTGGGCCTTCACGGTGTAATTTGTGTGAGGCTTTTGTCCGAGTGAGCTTGAGTCGAGAGGGCGAATGTACGGGTTGAGAATGTATGGGTCTCCCTTCCCCCGCCCGGCAACGCCGGTACTGGAGGGCGTCACAGGATTGGTGAGTCTCCAAAATCCGCTTCGTGCTGTTGTCGCGAAGATGCTGGACGATGTCGCGATTGTTGTGCTGCTCTCCTACCATAAGAACTGCAATGTCATTGTTGACTGGCCCTCCCCTTCCCCCCCCCTCCCCCCTCTCACTCCCCCTCTCCCCTATCCCTCCCCCTCTTCCTCCCATTCCCCCTCCCCACTCTCCCTCCCCTCCCCCTCCCCTCCCCCCTCTCACTGCCTCTCCCCTCCCCCTCTCCCCCCCTCCCCTCCCCCCTCCATCCTCCCCTCCCCCCTCCATCCTCCCCTCCCCCCTCCATCCTCCCCTCCCCCCTCCATCCTCCCCTTCCCCCCTTCCCCTCCCCCCTCTCCCTCCACCCTCCCCTCCCCATCCATCCTCGCCTTCCCCCCCCTTCCCCTTCCCCTCCACCCGACCCCTCCCTTCCCCCTCCACCCTACCCCCCTCCCCTTTCCCCCTTCCCTTCCCTTCCCCCCTTCCCCTCCCCCTTCCCCACTTACCTTCCCCCCCCCCCCTTCCCCACTTACCTTTCCCCCACCTCCCACTCCCCTCCCCTCCCCCTCCTCCCCCCTCCCCTCCCCTACCTCCCCCTCCCCCTCCACCTCCCCTCCACCTCCCCTCCACCTACCCCTCCCCCTCCCTCCCCTCCCCTCCCCTTCCCCTCCCCCTCCCCTCCCCCTCTCCTCCCCCTCTCCCCCCTCTCCCCCCTCCGTCCTCCCCTCCCCCCTCCATCCTCCCCTTCCCCCCCATTCCCCTCCCCCCTCTCCCTCCCCTCCCCCTCTGCCCCCCTCCCCTTTTCCCCTCCACTTCCCCCCTTCCCCTCCCCCTTCCACCCTTACACTCCCCCTCCCCCTCCCCTCACCCTCCTCCCCCTCCCCTCCCCACCCCTCCCCCACCTCCCCCTCCTCCTCCCCTCCCCTCCCCCTCCCTCCTTTCCCCCTCCCTCCCCCCTCCCTCCCTCTCCTCTCCCCTCCCCCCTCTCCCTCCCCTCCCCTCACCCTCCCCTTCCCCCTCCCCCTCCCGCTCTCCCCTTCCCCCTCCCCCTCCCGCTCTCCCCCTCCCTCCTCCCCCTCTCCTCCCCCCATTCCCCTCCCCTTCCCCCTCCCCCGTTTCCCTCCCCTCCCCCACCCGGCAATGCCGGGTACTTCTGCTAGTCGGGGATATTGTACACCCCGATCAATCATATTGTATCCCGAAAAGAACAATACATTATTGTATTTTTATTGTGCGTGACGCGATCGACATTTGTACCGCGGAACAAAGAAATGTTGGTCTAGTGTTTTTAGATCAAGAAAAGGCGTTTGATGCCATCGATCATTTTTACCTCTTTGCTGTTTTACGGGGGTTTGGTGTTGGGGAAACTTTCATCGGTCACGTCAAATTATTGTATAATAATATTTTTAGCCTGCTTAAGGTGAATAATATTTTAAGTCAGCCTTTTTCTGTGACTCGGGGTATTCGCCAAGGGTGCCCTTTGTCCGGCCTTCTTTATTCCCTCTCCGTTGAGCCTCTTCTGAATCGGTTGCGCACATGGCTTCGTGGTTTTTGTCCTCTGCCTTCGGCCAACCTGGTAAAGACCATCGCTTATGTGGATGACCTATGCGCGTTTGTTAATTCCGATGAAGATTTCTGTGCCCTGGTCGAGTCCACCAATGAGTTTACCTTGGCTAGCTCCGTAAAGGTCAACTGGCAGAAGACCAAAGCTCTTTACTTAGGTCCACAGAATGATATCCCCCCTCCGACCCTGCCAATGCAGCTTGAGTGGGCACATGATGGGATACGCTACCTCGGGGTCTTTCTCGGCACTCAGGATTTCATTTCTAAAAACTGGGAATCGCTGATTACCAAGACTGAACAGCGGCTGGAAAAATGGAGGGGACTATTGAGACAGCTTTCCTATCGGGGTCGTACTCTGGTCATCAACAACCTTGCGGCATCGATGCTGTGGCATAGGTTTATGGCACTACAGGCCCCAGGTTCTATTCTTAAAAAGCTCCAAAGTATTTTTATCAATTTCTTTTGGGATGGGAAGCACTGGCTCCGGCCCGGCGTAATAAGTCTGCCCATTGCAGAAGGTGGACAGGGATTGATAGATGTAACAAGTAAAGTGATGGCTTTTCGCCTCCTTGCATTACGAAGGCTGCTGTATTCCGATGTACCATGGAAAGTCTTCGCTCACTGCTTGCTCAGGCAAGCAGGGAGAATTGGCTTCGGTGACGAAATCTTTCTTCTTGACGCAGCGAAGGTGGACATAACATCGATCCCCTTGTTTTACAGAAGTATGCTGGAAGCATGGCGGACAGTTGCGTTTTGCCGTGACACCAGTGCCTATACTCTCCAAATGTTTTTAAATGAACCAATTTTCTTTAATCCCTTCTTTAAAGGGGTCTGTAGTGACCGTTCTTTTGTGCAAAAGTTCATTGATGTCAACTTTACAAGGGTCAAGCACCTTAGGAATCCCTTTACATATAGATGGAAGCCGGCTGCTAATGTTGCTGTGGCCACTGGCGTGAGATCCATCATTGTTATTGGAAGGATTTTCTCTGTGATTTCATGAGCTTTCAAACTAACCGGGCTAAAGTGGGATCCAGAGATTGAGGCTGCCCTCCCTCTGTCCCAATATCCTTTTCCTCGTCTTTTAATTTCATTTCGGGGTTTATCTCCTTTAACTCGATGGAGAAATCCTCGGTGTATAGTGTAAGTGTTAACAATCTCATTCCTGACAGACCTGCAGAGCCACGAGCTCATTGGAAAGCGTTGCTTCAAGCTGGCCATGCCACACAATCAAATGGCACGTGATGTATAAGGTGCCAATCGTCAAGTGCTCTGGGGATTTACAATGGCGGCTGGCGCACTACATCTTGCCTTGCAATGTTCTGTCTCATCACATATGTTCCGAAAATTCAGAATTGTGCCCCTTTTGCGATGCCCCTGAAACCATTTTTCATGCCTTCGTTGAGTGTTCGAGACTGTCCTCCCTTTTTAATATTTTATTACATGTGACTCAGGGGCTCGGTTTGATTTTCACACATTGTGTTTTTATATATGGTTTTAATATTTCTCATTTAAATAAAAATGAATGTTTTTTAGGGAACTTCCTGTGCTCCGAAGCAAAGCTTGCCATTTATCTATCAAGAAAACGGAAATTGCAGAACATTGATAATTTAGCTGATGACGTTTTAAAGATTTTTAAAGCGTCGGTTACATCTCGTGTCCATTTTGAGTTTTAAACCCATGATTCTGCTGTGTTTGAAAAACGATGGTGTGCCAAACAATCTTTATGTAGCTTGGTGAATGGTGTTCTAGTAATTAATTTATAATCTGGAATCTTTGCTTCTATGTTACCCCATCCACCATGCTCTTCCTCTGCATGTGTTGCATGTATTTTTATTTTGAAGTAAGCCATAACCCTTTTGTTTGGACAAAATTGTCTGGAATCACATTGAATGATTCCTTTCAATAAAGAGGAGCAAAAATCAAAAATCTCTCTCTCTCGCGCCCCCTGCTGGTCGTTGGTGAGTCGTGCATGGGTGTGGCAATCATGGCTGCTGTGTGTGAGGAGCTGTGAGTACTGTGTTGTGTTGTTGCCTTTCCCATCCCCCTTTTCACTCCCTCTGTGTCCTTGTACGTGTTTGTGAAGTTTTCCCCGTGTTTTCCTTCTTTGTTGAGACAAGAGAGAGAAAGAGAGCGCGCACGGTGAGTTTGGTGCGAGTCCTAAAGAACCTTGTGTTCTTCGGGCCTGTGCTCTGCTTGCCGTGTTCTTCATCATCGTCGTTTATCGGCTCCCTTATTCTATTTCTTTTCATTTTACCTTCGCCTGCAGGCCTTGCTTGCGATAGGTTCTATTTTGTTTTGTTTCGTCAAATATTTCCTTCGTTTTGGTTCATTTATCGCTATGGCAAACGGTCGTTTGCAGAATAGTATTTATGAATCGCTGACTCGAAAGAATGGAGTCATCGTGAGTCCGCCCGACGGAGTTCGGGTCGAGGACATTGTGTTGGGCTTGGGAGAGCTCGTTGGGATCGAGAACGTTTTAGCGGCTTCGAAGATGAACCAACGAGTTGTGGTTTTTCTTTCAGAGGAGCGCTACGTAGCCCAGGCGGTCGAAACTGGCTTGTCGGTACCGCCGGACATTTTTGTTAATGTGAGTCCGATGGACACGCCGGCGGTGAAAGTGATTTTGTGGAATATTCCGCCGTGCGTGAAAAGCGGAGATATTGTGTCCGTTTTAAAACATTTTGGGACCGTGGTGTCACGAGTCTCCATGATTCCTCTTCGTTTGCGATCCGATTCAACGGTTCGTCACATAATGTCGTTCCGACGGCATTGCTACATCGTGCTAAAGAACAACGCCCAGTCGCTCAATGCGTCGGCAACGCTGGTTGCTGATAAGCGAAACTACATGATGTACATCGCAACGGAGACGATGACGTGTTTCACCTGCGGGGAGCACGGACATTTGAAAGGTGCTTGTCCGACGTCCATGTCCAGTGGCACATCGACACGGACGGAGCCAAACGCTGCCTCAAGTGGCACATCGACACGGACCGAGCCAAACGCTGCCTCAAGTGGCACATCCAGGACGCTGGATCAGCCTTCACTTCTGAGGCTTGAAACTGAGGAACCCCCGACGGAAGACGGGGTTTTCATCACTGTGACCTCCAAGAAGAGGCAAAAACGTGGCGGGGTTGGTGAGGACGTGCAATCGAGCCGTCCGGAAAAAATGGCGTCGGCATAGGAGCTTAACGTTCCTGTTTCAGAAACGGATTCGTCCACGGCTGGTTTTGCTTTGCAAAACAGATTCAGTGTTTTAGGCGAAGAAGAAGAAGAAGAAGAAGACGTTTCCGCACCTGATTGTTGCGAGCCGCGCACAACGGCCCCAGATCCGATCGTAAACACCTCCATGACTACTGGCAAGGTGACCTCTAATGAGGTGCCTGATGCACCCCCACTCCCTGTTGAGTGTGAAATGTCGGAAACCATGGAGGCGGAAAATGTAACGACCTCTTCTCCGGTAGAGTGCGAAGCCTCCGTTGCAGAAACCTCAGTTTCTCACCTGGATTTTAAAACCCCCATTACGGAAACACCGGTCCTGCCTCTGGAAAAGGGCGAATTTTCCGCTGTGGAAACACTCACATCAGAGTGTGTTAATGTTAATAGAAACTACTCTGATGATGACTCAGATGGTGCCTCGTCGCTTGCCTCCGGTGCTAGTATTGAAGCCTGGAATGATCCAGGTTTGGCTCAAGGTTCCGAGGGAGGCGCTGAAGTGTCACCCACGAAGATCTTAAAGTTTCTTCAAGACACGTTTCGAAAGAAACAAATCAAAATCAATAATTTTTTCCCAGATTTGTCTGCTTTCATAACTTCCTCCAAACATCTCCTCCTCAAGGCAGAACAGCTTGGTGTGACAGAGTCACAAGTGTTTCGCCTTCGGAAATGTGTGCTCAAAGCCAGGAAGGAGTTGCAGGCACAGTCTGACTTCTTCCCCACTTAATTATTCATCTTTAAATTTACAAGATGACCTTTTCTATTGTAACCTTAAATATTAATGGGGGGGTGCTCCCCCCTGCGTAAGGCCCAGGTAAAGTCGCTTGTCCAGCATAAACGCTTTGATATTGTTCTTTTGCAAGAGACGAGGTGTAGCCCTTCTTGCGTTAGTGAATGGAACAGAATGATGAAAGGACAGTGGTTCTTTAGCAGCTTGGCCTGCTCTCGTGCTGGAGTTGCTGTCTATTTGCATCATTCTTTCTGTGCACAGGGTGTCGCTTTTAAAGAAATTATTAAAGGGCATTTAGTCTCAGTGAATTTCTTTTTTAATGGTTATAAGCACACGATCCTAAATGTATATTCACCGAGTAATAGCACAGAAAGATTTAATTTTTTTACACAGTTGGATTTTACTCTCACGCACCTTGACTTTGATTGTATTGTTTGTCTGAGTGGGGATTTCAACTGCACAATGGACCCCACTCTTGATCGCAATGGAGCAGAGCCCCATCCAGCAAGCTTGGTGCCTCTAAGGGGAGCATTGTCCAAGTTTTCCTTTGTGGATGTGTGGAGGCTCCAGAATCCATCCGCACGTCAATATACATGGTGCCGCTGTGCAAATGGCCGGCTGTCTCTTGCGAGGCTGGACAGAATATATGTCAACAGTGACTCCTTAAATGTTGTGGGCCACGCTGTTGTAGCCCCGAGCGGTTTTTCGGACCACCATATGGCCATTCTTCATGTCCTTTCTCCGGCCCGGAATCGCGGTGCTGCTTATTGGACTTTCAACGTCAGCCTCTTGCAAAATGAAGCGTTTCTTGATGCTTTCCGGGCCTTTTGGGAAGTTATAAAGTTGCGAAAGCCTTCCTTCTCTTGCCTTGGGCAATGGTGGGATAACGCAAAGGCCCAGATTAGGGCATTTTGCCAACAATATAACTCCTTTTGTACGAAGAATGAAACAGCGATGCAAACTCTCATCGCCAAAGAGATCTTGTGTCTGCAATCAAACCTTCCGGCCCAGAGCGCTGAAAGGACTTGTTCTTTAATTGTGAAGAAGAAAGCCCTCCTTGCTAAGCTCTGCGCAAAGCAGGCTCGAGGGGCTCTAATACGATTACGAATGGAGAACCTGCGTTTCATTGATACCTCTTCGAAATTCTTCTTCGGTTTGGAACTGCGAGCGAAGAGAAACCAGCAAATAACTTCGCTGTGCACGCAAGGAGGTCGAACGACTCAGGACCAAAACGAGATCAGAAATTTGGCCAAAGAATATTTTTCAGATTTGTATTGTGCTAGGAACACAAAGAAGAATGTGATTCTTTCAATGACTGCTTCTCTGCCAACCCTGTCTGAGTCTGCACGGCAGCAACTGGACGAAGAAGTTACCCTAGGGGAACTCTTTGCCGCTTTGCAAACTTTGCCCACCGGCAAGGCTTCGGGGCTGGATGGAATCCCTGCGGAGCTCTATAAGGCCTTCTGGGACCAACTGGGACCCGAACTGCTCGGCCTCTTAATTGAGGGCCTGCATTCAGGCTTATTACCACTCAGTTGCCGTAGGGCTGTACTTGCCCTTATACCCAAGAAGGGAGACCTACAACAACTTCGGAATTGGCGTCCAATTTCCCTCCTCTGCACTGACTATAAAATTATTTCAAAAACTCTCGCAAACCGCCTCAAGCCTGTCATCGGGGATATTGTACACCCCGATCAATCATATTGTATCCCAAAAAGAACAATACATGATTGTATTTTTATTGTGCGTGACGCGATTGACATTTGTACCGCGGAACAAAGAAATGTTGGTCTAGTGTTTTTAGATCAAGAAAAGGCTTTTGATGCCATCGATCATTTTTATCTCTTTGCTGTTTTACGGGGGTTTGGTTTTGGTGAAACTTTCATCGGTCACGTCAAATTATTGTATAATAATATTTTTAGCCTGCTTAAGGTGAATAATATTTTAAGTCAGCCTTTTTCTGTGACTCGGGGTATTCGCCAAGGGTGCCCTTTGTCCGGCCTTCTTTATTCCCTCTCCGTTGAGCCTCTTCTGAATCGGTTGCGCACATGGCTTCGTGGTTTTTGTCCTCTGCCTTCGGCCAACCTGGTAAAGACCATCGCTTATGTGGATGACCTATGCGCGTTTGTTAATTCCGATGAAGATTTCTGTGCCCTGGTCGAGTCCACCAATGAGTTTACCTTGGCTAGCTCCGTAAAGGTCAACTGGCAGAAGACCAAAGCTCTTTACTTAGGTCCACAGAATGATATCCCCCCTCCGACCCTGCCAATGCAGCTTGAGTGGGCACATGATGGGATACGCTACCTCGGGGTCTTTCTCGGCACTCAGGATTTCATTTCTAAAAACTGGGAATCGCTGATTACCAAGACTGAACAGCGGCTGGAAAAATGGAGGGGACTATTGAGACAGCTTTCCTATCGGGGTCGTACTCTGGTCATCAACAACCTTGCGGCATCGATGCTGTGGCATAGGTTTATGGCACTACAGGCCCCAGGTTCTATTCTTAAAAAGCTCCAAAGTATTTTTATCAATTTCTTTTGGGATGGGAAGCACTGGCTCCGGCCCGGCGTAATAAGTCTGCCCATTGCAGAAGGTGGACAGGGATTGATAGATGTAACAAGTAAAGTGATGGCTTTTCGCCTCCTTGCATTACAAAGGCTGCTGTATTCCGATGTACCATGGAAAGTCTTCGCTCACTGCTTGCTCAGGCAAGCAGGGAGAATTGGCTTCGGTGACGAAATCTTTCTTCTTGACGCAGCGAAGGTGGACATAACATCGATCCCCTTATTTTACAGAAGTATGCTGGAAGCATGGCGGACAGTTGCGTTTTGCCGTGACACCAGTGCCTATACTCTCCAAATGTTTTTAAATGAACCAATTTTCTTTAATCCCTTCTTTAAAGGGGTCTGTAGTGACCGTTCTTTTGTGCAAAAGTTCATTGATGTCAACTTTACAAGGGTCAAGCACCTTAGGAATCCCTTTACATATAGATGGAAGCCGGCTGCTAATGTTGCTGTGGCCACTGGCGTGAGATCCATCATTGTTATTGGAAGGATTTTCTCTGTGATTTCATGAGCTTTCAAACTAACCGGGCTAAAGTGGGATCCAGAGATTGAGGCTGCCCTCCCTCTGTCCCAATATCCTTTTCCTCGTCTTTTAATTTCATTTCGGGGTTTATCTCCTTTAACTCGATGGAGAAATCCTCGGTGTATAGTGTAAGTGTTAACAATCTCATTCCTGACAGACCTGCAGAGCCACGAGCTCATTGGAAAGCGTTGCTTCAAGCTGGCCATGCCACACAATCAAATGGCACGTGATGTATAAGGTGCCAATCGTCAAGTGCTCTGGGGATTTACAATGGCGGCTGGCGCACTACATCTTGCCTTGCAATGTTCTGTCTCATCACATATGTTCCGAAAATTCAGAATTGTGCCCCTTTTGCGATGCCCCTGAAACCATTTTTCATGCCTTCGTTGAGTGTTCGAGACTGTCCTCCCTTTTTAATATTTTATTACATGTGACTCAGGGGCTCGGTTTGATTTTCACACATTGTGTTTTTATATATGGTTTTAATATTTCTCATTTAAATAAAAATGAATGTTTTTTAGGGAACTTCCTGTGCTCCGAAGCAAAGCTTGCCATTTATCTATCAAGAAAACGGAAATTGCAGAACATTGATAATTTAGCTGATGACGTTTTAAAGATTTTTAAAGCGTCGGTTACATCTCGTGTCCATTTTGAGTTTTAAACCCATGATTCTGCTGTGTTTGAAAAACGATGGTGTGCCAAACAATCTTTATGTAGCTTGGTCAATGGTGTTCTAGTAATTAATTTATAATCTGGAATCTTTGCTTCTATGTTACCCCATCCACCATGCTCTTCCTCTGCATGTGTTGCATGTATTTTTATTTTGAAGTAAGCCATAACCCTTTTGTTTGGACAAAATTGTCTGGAATCACATTGAATGATTCCTTTCAATAAAGAGGAGCAAAAATCAAAAATCTCTCTCTCTCGCGCCCCCTGCTGGTCGTTGGTGAGTCGTGCATGGGTGTGGCAATCATGGCTGCTGTGTGTGAGGAGCTGTGAGTACTGTGTTGTGTTGTTGCCTTTCCCATCCCCCTTTTCACTCCCTCTGTGTCCTTGTACGTGTTTGTGAAGTTTTCCCCGTGTTTTCCTTCTTTGTTGAGACAAGAGAGAGAAAGAGAGCGCGCACGGTGAGTTTGGTGCGAGTCCTAAAGAACCTTGTGTTCTTCAGGCCTGTGCTCTGCTTGCCGTGTTCTTCATCATCGTCGTTTATCGGCTCCCTTATTCTATTTCTTTTCATTTTACCTTCGCCTGCAGGCCTTGCTTGCGATAGGTTCTATTTTGTTTTGTTTCGTCAAATATTTCCTTCGTTTTGGTTCATTTATCGCTATGGCAAACGGTCGTTTGCAGAATAGTATTTATGAATCGCTGACTCGAAAGAATGGAGTCATCGTGAGTCCGCCCGACGGAGTTCGGGTCGAGGACATTGTGTTGGGCTTGGGAGAGCTCGTTGGGATCGAGAACGTTTTAGCGGCTTCGAAGATGAACCAACGAGTTGTGGTTTTTCTTTCAGAGGAGCGCTACGTAGCCCAGGCGGTCGAAACTGGCTTGTCGGTACCGCCGGACATTTTTGTTAATGTGAGTCCGATGGACACGCCGGCGGTGAAAGTGATTTTGTGGAATATTCCGCCGTGCGTGAAAAGCGGAGATATTGTGTCCGTTTTAAAACATTTTGGGACCGTGGTGTCACGAGTCTCCATGATTCCTCTTCGTTTGCGATCCGATTCAACGGTTCGTCACATAATGTCGTTCCGACGGCATTGCTACATCGTGCTAAAGAACAACGCCCAGTCGCTCAATGCGTCGGCAACGCTGGTTGCTGATAAGCGAAATTACACGATGTACATCGCAACGGAGACGATGACGTGTTTCACCTGCGGGGAGCACGGACATTTGAAAGGTGCTTGTCCGACGTCCATGTCCAGTGGCACATCGACACGGACGGAGCCAAACGCTGCCTCAAGTGGCACATCGACACGGACCGAGCCAAACGCTGCCTCAAGTGGCACATCGACACGGACCGAGCCAAACGCTGCCTCATGTGGCACATCCAGGACGCTGGATCAGCCTTCACTTCTGAGGCTTGAAACTGAGGAACCCCCGACGGAAGACGGGGTTTTCATCACTGTGACCTCCAAGAAGAGGCAAAAACGTGGCGGGGTTGGTGAGGACGTGCAATCGAGCCGTCCGAAAAAAATGGCGTCGGCATAGGAGCTTAACGTTCCTGTTTCAGAAACGGATTCGTCCACGGCTGGTTTTGCTTTGCAAAACAGATTCAGTGTTTTAGGCGAAGAAGAAGAAGAAGAAGAAGACGTTTCCGCACCTGATTGTCGCGAGCCGCGCACAACGGCCCCAGATCCGATCGTAAACACCTCCATGACTACTGGCAAGGTGACCTCTAATGAGGTGCCTGATGCACCCCCACTCCCTGTTGAGTGTGAAATGTCGGAAACCATGGAGGCGGAAAATGTAACGACCTCTTCTCCGGTAGAGTGCGAAGCCTCCGTTGCAGAAACCTCAGTTTCTCACCTGGATTTTAAAACCCCCATTACGGAAACACCGGTCCTGCCTCTGGAAAAGGGCGAATTTTCCGCTGTGGAAACACTCACATCAGAGTGTGTTAATGTTAATAGAAACTACTCTGATGATGACTCAGATGGTGCCTCGTCGCTTGCCTCCGGTGCTAGTATTGAAGCCTGGAATGATCCAGGTTTGGCTCAAGGTTCCGAGGGAGGCGCTGAAGTGTCACCCACGAAGATCTTAAAGTTTCTTCAAGACACGTTTCGAAAGAAACAAATCAAAATCAATAATTTTTTCCCAGATTTGTCTGCTTTCATAACTTCCTCCAAACATCTCCTCCTCAAGGCATAACAGCTTGGTGTGACAGAGTCACAAGTGTTTCGCCTTCGGAAATGTGTGCTCAAAGCCAGGAAGGAGTTGCAGGCACAGTCTGACTTCTTCCCCACTTAATTATTCATCTTTAAATTTACAAGATGACCTTTTCTATTGTAACCTTAAATATTAATGGGGGGGTGCTCCCCCCTGCGTAAGGCCCAGGTAAAGTCGCTTGTCCAGCATAAACGCTTTGATATTGTTCTTTTGCAAGAGACGAGGTGTAGCCCTTCTTGCGTTAGTGAATGGAACAGAATGATGAAAGGACAGTGGTTCTTTAGCAGCTTGGCCTGCTCTCGTGCTGGAGTTGCTGTCTATTTGCATCATTCTTTCTGTGCACAGGGTGTCGCTTTTAAAGAAATTATTAAAGGGCATTTAGTCTCAGTGAATTTCTTTTTTAATGGTTATAAGCACACGATCCTAAATGTATATTCACCGAGTAATAGCACAGAAAGATTTAATTTTTTTACACAGTTGGATTTTACTCTCACGCACCTTGACTTTGATTGTATTGTTTGTCTGAGTGGGGATTTCAACTGCACAATGGACCCCACTCTTGATCGCAATGGAGCAGAGCCCCATCCAGCAAGCTTGGTGCCTCTAAGGGGAGCATTGTCCAAGTTTTCCTTTGTGGATGTGTGGAGGCTCCAGAATCCATCCGCACGTCAATATACATGGTGCCGCTGTGCAAATGGCCGGCTGTCTCTTGCGAGGCTGGACAGAATATATGTCAACAGTAACTCCTTAAATGTTGTGGGCCACGCTGTTGTAGCCCCGAGCGGTTTTTCGGACCACCATATGGCCATTCTTCATGTCCTTTCTCCGGCCCGGAATCGCGGTGCTGCTTACTGGACTTTCAACGTCAGCCTCTTGCAAAATGAAGCGTTTCTTGATGCTTTCCGGGCCTTTTGGGAAGTTATAAAGTTGCGAAAGCCTTCCTTCTCTTGCCTTGGGCAATGGTGGGATAACGCAAAGGCCCAGATTAGGGCATTTTGCCAACAATATAACTCCTTTTGTACGAAGAATGAAACAGCGATGCAAACTCTCATCGCCAAAGAGATCTTGTGTCTGCAATCAAACCTTCCGGCCCAGAGCGCTGAAAGGACTTGTTCTTTAATTGTGAAGAAGAAAGCCCTCCTTGCTAAGCTCTGCGCAAAGCAGGCTCGAGGGGCTCTAATACGATTACGAATGGAGAACCTGCGTTTCATTGATACCTCTTCGAAATTCTTCTTCGGTTTGGAACTGCGAGCGAAGAGAAACCAGCAAATAACTTCGCTGTGCACGCAAGGAGGTCGAACGACTCAGGACCAAAACGAGATCAGAAATTTGGCCAAAGAATATTTTTCAGATTTGTATTGTGCTAGGAACACAAAGAAGAATGTGATTCTTTCAATGACTGCTTCTCTGCCAACCCTGTCTGAGTCTGCACGGCAGCAACTGGACGAAGAAGTTACCCTAGGGGAACTCTTTGCCGCTTTGCAAACTTTGCCCACCGGCAAGGCTTCGGGGCTGGATGGAATCCCTGCGGAGCTCTATAAGGCCTTCTGGGACCAACTGGGACCCGAACTGCTCGGCCTCTTAATTGAGGGCCTGCATTCAGGCTTATTACCACTCAGTTGCCGTAGGGCTGTACTTGCCCTTATACCCAAGAAGGGAGACCTACAACAACTTCGGATTTGGCGTCCAATTTCCCTCCTCTGCACTGACTATAAAATTATTTCAAAAACTCTCGCAAACCGCCTCAAGCCTGTCATCGGGGATATTGTACACCCCGATCAATCATATTGTATCCCAAAAAGAACAATACATGATTGTATTTTTATTGTGCGTGACGCGATTGACATTTGTACCGCGGAACAAAGAAATGTTGGTCTAGTGTTTTTAGATCAAGAAAAGGCTTTTGATGCCATCGATCATTTTTATCTCTTTGCTGTTTTACGGGGGTTTGGTTTTGGTGAAACTTTCATCGGTCACGTCAAATTATTGTATAATAATATTTTTAGCCTGCTTAAGGTGAATAATATTTTAAGTCAGCCTTTTTCTGTGACTCGGGGTATTCGCCAAGGGTGCCCTTTGTCCGGCCTTCTTTATTCCCTCTCCGTTGAGCCTCTTCTGAATCGGTTGCGCACACGGCTTCGTGGTTTCTGTCCTCTGCCATTGGCCAACCCGGTAAAGACCGTCGCTTATGCGGATGACCTATGCGCGTTTGTTAATTCTGATGAAGATATTTGTGGCCTGGTCGAGTCCACCAATGAGTTTACCTTGGCTAGCACCGTAAAGGTCAACTGGCAGAAGTCCAAAGCTCTTTACTTAGGTCCCCAGAATGGTATCCCCCCTCCGACCCTGCCAATGCAGCTTGAGTGGGCACATGATGGGATATGCTACCTCGGGGTCTTTCTCGGCACTCAGGATTTCATTTCTAAAAACTGGGAATCGCTGATTACCAAGACTGAGCAGCGGCTGCAAAAATGGAGGGGACTATTGAGACAGCTTTCCTATCGGGGTCGTACTCTGGTCATCAATAATCTTGCGGCATCGATGCTGTGGCATAGGTTTATGGCACTACAGGCCCCAGGTTCTATTCTTAAAAAGCTCCAAAGTATTTTTTATCAATTTCTTTTGGGATGGGGAGCACTGGCTCCGGCCCGGCGTAATAAGTCTGCCCATTGCTGAAGGTGGACAGGGATTGATAGACGTAACAAGTAAAGTGATGGCTTTTTGCCTCCTTGCATTATGAAGGCTGCTGTATTCCGATGTACCATGGAAAGCCTTTGCTCACTGCTTGCTCAGGCAAGCAGGGAGACTTGGCTTCGGTGACGAAATCTTTCTTCTTGACACAGCGAGGGTGGACATAACATCGATCCCCTTGTTTTACAGAAGTATGCTGGAGCATGGCGGACAGTCGCGTTTTGCCACGACACCAGTGCCTATACTCTCCAAATGTTTTTAAATGAACCAATTTTCTTTAATCCCTTTTTTAAAGGGGTCTGTAGTGACCGTTCCTTTGTGCAAAAGTTCATTGATGTCAACTTTACCACGGTCAAGCACCTTAGGAATCCCTTTACATATAGATGGAAGCCAGCTGCTAATGTTGCCATGGCAACTGGTGTGAGATCCATCAGAGTTATTGGAAGGATTTTCTCTGTGATTTCACGAGCTTTTAAACTAACCGGGCTAAAGTGGGATCCAGAGATTGAGTCTGCCCTCCCTCTGTCCCAATGTCCTTTTCCTCGTCTTTTAATTTCATTTCGGGGTTTTATCTCCTTTAACTCGATGGAGAAATCCTCGGTGTATAGTCTAAGTGTTAACACTCTCATTCCTGACAGACCTGCAGAGCCACGAGCTCATTGGAAAGCGTTGCTTCAAGCTGGCCATTCCGCAACAATCAAATGGCACGTGATGTATAAGGAGCCAATCGTCAAGCGCTCTGGGGATTTACAATGGCGGCTGGCGCACTACATCTTGCCTTGCAATGTTCTGTCCCATCGCATTTGTTCTGAAAATTCAGAATTGTGCCCCTTCTGCGATGCCCCTGAAACCATTTTTCATGCCTTCATTGAGTGTTCGAGACTGTCCTCCCTTTTTAATATTTTATTACGTGTGACTCAGGGGCTCTGTTTGATTTTCACACATTGTGTTTTTATATATGGTTTTAATATTTCTCATTTAAGTAAAAATGAATGTTTTTTAGGGAACTTCTTGTGCTCTGAAGCAAAGCTTGCCATTTATCTTTCAAGAAAACGGAAATTGCAGAACATTGATATTTTAGCTGATGACCTTTTAAGGATTTTTAAAGCGTCGGTTACATCTTGTGTCCATTTTGAGTTTGAAACCCATGATTTTGCTGTCTTTGAAAAACGATGGTGTGCCAAACAATCTTTATGTAGCTTGGTCAATGGTGTTCTAGTAATTAATTTATAATCTGGAATCTTTGCTTCTATGTTACCCCATCCCCCATGCTCTTCCTCTGCATGTGTTGCATGTATTTTTCTTTGAAGTAAGCCATAACCCTTTTGTTTGGAAAGAATTGTCTGGAATCACATTGAATGATACCTTTCAATAAAGAGGAACAAAAATCAAATATATATCTCTCTCTCTCTCTCTCTCTCTCTCGCCCCCTGCTGGTCGTTGGTGAGTCGTGCGTGGGTGTGGCAATCATGGCTGCTGTGTGTGAGGAGCTGTGAGTACTGTGTTGTGTTGCCTTTCCCATCCCCCTTTTCACTCCCTTTGTGTCCTTGTACGTGTTTGTGAAGTTTTCCCCGTGTTTTCCTTCTTTGTTGAGACAAGAGAGAGAAAGAGAGCGCGCACGGTGAGTTTGGTGCGAGTCCTAAAGAACCTTGTGTTCTTCGGGCCTGTGCTCTGCTTGTCGTGTTTTTCATTATCGTCGTTTATCGGCTCCCTTATTCTATTTCTTTTCATTTTACCTTCGCCTGCAGGCTTTGCTTGCGATAGGTTCTATTTTGTTTTGCTTTTTCAAATTTTTCCTTAGTTTTGGTTCATTTATCGCTATGGCAAACAGTCGTTTGCAGAACAGCATTTACGAGTCACTTACTCGTAAAAATGGGGTAATAGTTAGTCCACCCGACGGGGTTCGGGTCGATGACGTCGTGATGGGCTTGGGTGAACTCGTTGGTTTTGAAAATGTGTTAGCAGCTTCAAAGATGAACCAACGAGTTGTTGTTTTTCTTTCCGAGGAGCGCTATGTCGCTCAGGCGGTTGAAACTGGTTTGTCCTTACCGCCAGATATTTTCGTTAACGTTAGTATGTTGGACTCACCGGCGGTGAAAATCACTTTATCCAATTTACCGCCTTTTGTTAAAAACGAACATATTTTGTCCGTTTTAACACAGTTTGGCACCGTGGTGTCAAAAATCTCCATGATTCCCTTCCGTTTGCGTTCGGATTCTACAGTCCGCCATATCATGTCCTTCCGGCGGCACTGTTACATGGTGTTAAAAAACAATGCTCAATCGCTCAATGCCTCAGCTACGTTGGTCGTTGAAAATCGAAATTATCGAATGTACATCGCAACAGAGACAATGACGTGTTTCACGTGTGGTGCCTTCGGACATTTAAAAGGTGCTTGTCCGAAGTGTACACCCGGTGGCACATCTAGACAGTCAGGAACAAATGCCGATCCTAGTGGCACATCTAGACGAACAGAACCAAATGTCGATCTTCGCAATGATAATGGCGCGTCTGGGACGGCAGATCAGCCTTCACATTCGAGCGCGGAAATCGATAATTCACCGGCTGATGACGCGGGTTTTACTACCGTGTCCTCTAGGAGGAGTTATAAAAGAGGAAGCGGTAATGAGGACATACAGGCGAGCGTTTCGAAAAAGATAGCGCCGTCGAATGAACGTAATGTTTCTTTTTTAGAAACAGAAGCTCCTGCAGCTGGTCTTCTGCTGCAGAATAGGTTCAGTGTGTTTGCAGAAATGGAAGAAGACGCTTCCGTTCATTCCTCTCATGAACAAGGACCAAGCGCAATGCCCCGAGATGTTGTGGTAACCACCCCGGTTACTGAAAGTAAAGTCAAGAACCATAAACCTGCTCTCGTCCCGCGCCCTGCTGACTATGAAGTGTCTGAGGTAATGGAGGCAAAAGAAGTAGCAGCTCCAGAAGGAGAGTGCAAAGCCTCTGATATAAAAACGTCAATCCCTGTTACGGTTTTTAAAACTCCCGCTGTGGAAACAGCTGCACCTTTAGTAGAAGACGATATTCCCGTTATGAGAGCATCGGTTTCGGTGTGTGGGGGAAAAAATGAAGACCTTTCGGATTACGACTCAGATGGAGCCTCGTCGCTTGCCTCTAGTGCTAGTAGCGAGGTCTGGAATGACCCAGCAATAGCCAAGGAACTGGAGGGTGATGATGATTTATCACCCACGGAAATTCTAAAGTTTCTTCAGGACACCTTTCGAAAGAAAAAGGTTAAAATTATAACCTTCTTCCCGAACCTGTCTGGCTTTATAAACTCCTCAAGACGTCTCCTCCTTAAGGCTGAACAACTTGGTGTGACTGAGTCACAAGTATTTCGCCTTAGAAAGTGTGTATTGAAAGCTCGGAAAGAGCTACAAGCACACCCTAACTTCCCTTTACATGATAAACCTTCCCTACCTACACCATGACCTTCTCTGTTGTAACTTTAAATATAAATGAGGGACGCTCACCCCTGCGTAAAGCTCAGGTAAAGTTGCTTGTCGAGCAAAAACATTTCGATGTTGCTCTTTTGCAAGAGACAAGATGTAGCTCTTCGTGCATGAGCGAATGGACTCGCATCATGAAAGGACAGTGGTTCTTTAGTAGCTTGACCTGTCCTAGTGCTGGAGTGGCTATTTATTGAAATCCTTCTTTCAGTCCTGAAAATGTCACTTTTAAGGAGATTACCAAAGGGCATTTAGTTTCAGTTAATTTCTTTTATAATGGTTATAAACACACTTTAATAAATGTATATTCACCCAGTACGAGCACAGAAAGATTAGTCTTTTTCACACAGTTAGAAATGTCCCTCACACACCTTGATTTTGATGGTCTTGTTTGTCTGTGTGGGGACTTTAATTGCACACTGTATCCCACCCTTGATCGTAATGGAGAAGAGCCCCAACCATCAAGTACAACACCCTTAAAGAGAGCATTGTCCAAATTCTCCCTTATGGATGTATGGAGACTCCAGAACCCATCTGCACGGCAATACACGTGGTGCCGATGTGCAAATGGCCGGTTATCTCTTGCAAGGCTAGACAGATTTTACATCAATAATGACTCTCTAAATGTCATAGACCATGTTGACGCCACCCCAAGTGGTTTTTCGGACCATCACATGGTTGTTCTTCATATACTCTCCCTGGCTCGAAATCGTGGCACTGCCCATTGGACCTTCAATGTGAGTTTTCTGCAAGATGACGCTTTTCCTGTCGCCTTCCGAGCCTTTTGGGAAGCTTTACTACTACGGAAGCCTTCCTACTCCTGCCTCACACAATGGTGGGACAATGTGAAAACCCATATTAGGACCTTTTGCCAGCAATATAGTTCCTTTTGCACAAAGAATGAATCTGCGCTGCAATCTCTAATTGCCAAAGAAATATTGTCTCTCCAGTCAAGCCTTCCAGCTCCCAGTGCCGAAAGGACTAGTTCTCTAATAGCAACGAAGAAAGCACTCCTTGCTCAACTCTGCGCAAAACAAGCCAGAGGGGCTCTAATAAGGCTACGAATGGAGAACTACAGCTTTATTGATACTCCTTCCAAGTTTTTCTTTGCTTTGGAAGCACGAAAAAAGAGAAACCAGCAAATAACTTCGCTGCAGGCACCAGGAGGCCGAACAACACACGATCCAAAAGACATTAGAAGCTTGACAAAACAATACTTCTCTGACTTGTATTGTGCCAGAAACACTAAAGAAGACATGATTCGTTCCTTAACCACTTCTTTGCCCACCTTGTCCGAACCTGCATGTCAACAACTTGACAAGGAAGTGACTCTTGACGAACTCTTTACTGCTTTGCAAACTTTGCCCACAGGTAAAGCTTCTGGACTTGATGGAATCCCTGCAGAGTTCTACAAAACCTTCTGGGATTTGTTGGGACCTGAGTTGCTTGACCTCTTAGTTGATAGCCTACGAACAGGCTTGTTACCAATCAGCTGTCGCAGGGCTATACTTGCTCTCATACCTAAGAAAGGAGACCTCCAGCAGCTTAAAAATTGGCGTCCCATTTCGTTCCTCTGCACGGACTTCAAGATTTTTTCAAAAGTTCTTGCCAACCGCCTCAAACCTCTGATTGGGGAGATTGTACACCCCGATCAATCCTATTGCATTCCTAAAAGGACAATACACGATAGCATTTTTATTGTACGTGACATGATTGCTATTTGTATTGCTGAACATAGAAATGTTGGTCTGGTGTTTTTAGACCAAGAAAAAGCTTTCGACACGATTGATCACTCTTATCTCTTTGCTGTTTTACGGGGGTTTGGTTTTAAGGAAAATTTTATTTGTTATATCAAAATATTGTATAATAATATTTTTAGCTTGCTCAAAGTTAATAACATCTTAAGTCAGCCTTTCCCTGTTACCAGGGGTATTCGTCAAGGGTGCCCCCTGTCTGGCCTTCTATACTCCCTATCAATTGAACCTTTACTACATCGTTTACGCACACGGCTACAAGGGTTTTATCCTCTGCCGTTAGAAAATCCCGTAAAGACCATTGCTTATGCAGACGACCTCTGCGCAATTGTGTACTCCGATGACGATGTTCGCGCTCTGGTTGAGTCTGTCGAGGAATTTAGCCTGGCAAGCTCGACTAAAGTTAATTTGGAAAAGAGCAAAGCTCTTTACTTAGGTCCACAGAATGAAACTCCCCCTCCAACCCTACCAGGGCAGCTTGTATGGACCAATGAAGGAATACACTACCTCGGTGTCTTTCTTGGAACTCAAGATTTTATTTCAAAAAACTGGGAGTCGCTGATTACCAGAACTGAGCAGCGGTTGATAAAATGGAGGGGACTATTGAGGCAGCTTTCCTTCCGGGGTCGTACTCTGGTCATTAATAATCTCGCGGCATCAATGCTCTGGCATGTTTTCAAAGCACTGCAGGCCCCAGGTTTTATCCTTTAAAAACTTCAAAGCTCTTTTGTAGATTTTTTCTGGGGGGGAAAGCACTGGCTCCGGCCAGGAATACTAAGCCTGCCGACTGCAGGAGGTGGACAGGGGCTAATAGATGTGACGAGCAAAGTGATGGCTTTTCGCCTCCTTTCAGTACGAAGGCTTCTATACTCCGACGTCCCATGGAAAGCCTTTGCCCATTGTTTGCTTAAGCAAGCTGGGAAACTTGGCTATGGTGACGAGCTTTTTCTTCTCGACGCGAAGCACGTGGATATGACATCGGTCCCGTTGTTCTACTGAAGCATGCTGGAAGCGTGGCAGGCTGTTTCTTTTCGCCGCGACACCAGTGCTTACTCCCTTCAGATGTTTTTAAATGAACCAATATTTTTAAATTCTTTTTTTGATGGGGTCTGTAGTGACAGATCTTTTATGCAAAAGTTTATTGATGTCGGCGTTACCAGAGTAAAACACCTCAGGAACCCCTTTGTACATAGATGGAAGCCAGCTGCTGACATTGCCGTGGCCACCAGTGTGAGATCCATCAGAGTCATTGGCAGAATTTTCTCTGTGATTTTACGGACCTTTAAGCAAACCGGGTTAAAATGGGACCCAGACATAGAAGATGCCCTCCATCGATCCCAATGTCCTTTCCCAAATCTTTTAATTTTATTTCAAAGGTTTAGGCTCTTTAACCAGATGGAGAAATCCTCAATGTACAATCTATGTGTTCTCACTCTTTTTCCTGGCAAACCTGCAGAGCCACAAGCTCATTGGCGAGCGCTGCTTCAAGCTAACCGTTTCACAACAATAAACTGGCAGGTGATGTACAAAGAACCTACTGTCAAGCGCTCGGGTGATCTACAATGGCGGTTAGCGCACCATATCCTGCCTTGCAACATCCTGTCCCACCGTATATGTCCTGAAAACTCGGAATTGTGCCCCTTTTGCGACACCCCAGAGACCATTTTTCACATTTTCATTGAATGTTCAAGGTTGGCCTCGTTTTTTAAAATCCTGTCACGTGTGATCCGGGGGCTCGGTTTGACTTTTACACATTGTGTTTTCATATTTGGTTTTAATGTTTTGTATCAATGTAAAAATGAATGTCTTTTAGCAAACTTTCTGTGTTCTGAGGCAAAACTTGCCATTTATTTATCGAGGAAACGAAAACTGCAGAACACTGACGTTTTAGCTGATGACGTTTTAACTGTTTTTAAAGCATTGGTTACATCGCGTGTTCTTTTTGAGTTTGAAACTCAAGATCCTGCTTTATTTAAAAATCGGTGGTGTGTGAAACAATCCTTATGTGGTATGGTTGGTGGTGTTCTAACAATCAATTTATAAATCTAAAATATTGCTTCTTTGTTACCCCTTTCCTTCCTGGTTATTTCTTTTGATGCCTGTACAAACATCATTCACCATGTAAAACTTGTTTTCCTTGTAATAAAGGGGGTCAAAAGTCTCTCTCTCTCTCTCTCTCTCTCTCTCTCTCTCTCTCTCTCGCGCCCCCTGCTGGCCGTTCGTGTGTTGGGCGTGGCAAGATGGCGTGCACTGGTGTTCGTGTGCTGTAGCTCCGTGCTTGTGTTGTGTTGTCCCCCCCCCCCCATTCCTTCCTTCCCCATCGCGCCTTTGTCGTGTCCCTCTTTACCACCTGTGCCCCTTTCCCTCCCTTGAGACAGAGAGAGTGAGAGAAGAGCCCAAAGGTGAGAGCAGACCCGTTCGGTTCAGTCTACCTGCTCCGTCGGTGCTGTTTACCTTACTCGCGTCGTGCGAACTTTATTATTCATTATTTCATTTCGACTTTATTTATTTTGTGTCCTTTCCGCCTGGTCAAGGTGGAAAGGTGAGACATCGCCGTTATGGCGAGTGTTCGTGCACGGCAGGAAGGGTTTGAAACCCTAACAAGGAAGCATGCTTTCGTGTGTGTCCCTCCCGAAGGTGTTCCTACCGAGGACATTATCCTAGCTGTAGGGAATGTTATCGGCGATGAAAATGTCCGCGCCGCGTCGCGGATGAACCAAAAGTTTGTTGTTTTCGTGTCGGACGAGAAGTTCGTGCATGATGTTGTTAGTACCGGTCTGTCATTGAAAGGTGGGCAGTTCGTCATGGTTTCCCCGATGGACACACCGGCGATTAAAGTAATTATTTCAAATGTCGCTCCGTTTATCACAGATGATAAGTTAATGGCTGTTCTGACCCGGTATGGAACTGTTGTTTCCCGAATCTCAATGATTCCCCTGGGATGTCGGGATGAACGAGTGAAACATGTTATGAGTTTCCGGAGACAAGTATTCATGGTGCTTCCTGATCGCGGCGACGATACAGGACTAAACATCTCGTTTAAAATTTCGGTAAATGATCGTCAATATCAAATGTATGCTTCGTCAGGCACCTTAACGTGCTTCCTTTGTGGAGCCTTCGGACACGTTAAAAGGTTTTGTCCCAAAGCATCTTGTACGAAGTGCGGCAAATTGGGACACACCGATGTGGGCTGTAAAAAAGAAAACACCCCGACCGTGCTTCCTCATGCCTCGACCGTGCTTCCTCACGCCTCGACCGTGCTTCCTCACGCCTCGACCGTGCTTCCTCACGCCTCGACCGTGCTTCCTCACGCCTCGACCGTGCTTCCTCACGCCTCGACCGTGCTTCCTCACGACTCGACCGTGCTTCCTCAAGCCTCGACCGTGCTCCCCGACGCTCAAACCGTGCTTCTCGACGCGCAAACCGTGCTTCCTGGCGCTCAAACCGTGCTACCTGAAGCCCCGACCGTGCTTCCCGACGCTCCGACTGTGCTTCCTGATGTCCTAACTGTGCTTCCCGAGGTCCCGACTACGCTTCCCGAAGCCCCAACCGTGCTACCTGAAGCCCCAACCGTGCTACCCGAAGCCCCAACTGTGCTTCCCAAAGCCCCGACTGTGCTTCCCGACGCCCCGACTGTGCTTCCCGACGCCACGACTGTGCTTCCCGACGCCCCGACCGTGCTTCCCGACGCCCCGGTGCTACCCAAACCCAGTGAGATGGCACTTGGTGATGCTAGTACTGCTGGCGAACCCATGAATGAAGAACTTGTCATACTGACCAAAAAACGGAAAGCACCACTAACAAATAGCCCCGATGGTGCGATAAAGAAGGCTGTCTTGGGCAGTGACACTGTCTCTGCAAAAGAGGGCAAAACGTTTACAGCAAACGAAAATATCGAACGCCAAAGTGGAAAAGAGGATGTTACTGATCTCCCAGGCTCTGAGAATAAAGCCTACATTGATCCGAACAATGCGGCCATTTTTGAACCTGAACGCGAAGCCCTACCGGTTCCCCCTCCAGTAGCTGAGCGGACTGGTGACCAAACAAATTGCTCTGTCTTACAAACAGAAATCGTAACCCCGGCTATGCAGAGATCTGCAGCCCTTTGCCAAAGCACACATAAAGAAAGTAAGCACCAGTCTGCTCGTGAGTGTGTACCAGAGTACCCAACGAAATCTCAAGAGATGCATCCAGAGGAGCTCGTGGAAGCTGCAAGTAAAGCCCAAGATCCAGGTGGGACATTATCAGACCTGTCAGAGTCTGAGGACGAGGTGGAAGTGACTGAGCTGTCACAGTCATCAGCATCTCAGTCACAGATACCCCCCCAACACATCGTGTCGTTTCTAGCCAAAACGTACAGACAGCGTAACATAGTCATTAAAGACTATTTTGCCGATTTGGTTGCATTCATCCACACTGCAAAATCCATAATTAAAACGCCTGAACAATTTGACCTGAATAAGTCACAATACCACAGGTTAAGAAAATTCATCACACGTGCAGGTGTAGAGTGTTCCCAGCCACAGGCTGATTTCATCAATACAGGATGAAAACTATAAAACTTGCAACTTTAAATATTAACGGTGGTGGTGCGAACCACCTCCGCCAGGTTCAAGTAAAAAACATATTTCAACGGAAAAAGGTGGATGTGATCTTACTTCAAGAAACTCACATCACACCTAATGTGGAACATAACTGGCATCAACTTTTTAAGAGCCAATGCTATTTCAGCAATTTATCAGCTTCATCTGCTGGAATCGGCTTCTTGCTGAAGCCAGGCCTCGTGTGTGAGTCATGCCATTTTCAGGAGGTAATAAATGGTCGGCTTAGCTCTCTCAAACTAGTAAGCCATAACTTCCATTACACCATTTTTAATGTGTATGCGCCAAGTGATAGCGTAGAGCGTAAGTCCTTCTTCACCTCAATGATAAATCACTTAAGATCGGTTGATTTTGATCATTGTGTGTGTGTCGGAGGTGATTTCAATTGCACCTTCGACCCATCGGTTGACAGAAACTCTGTCGAACCCCATCCTGAGTCCCATGTACACTTATCCAATTTTTTTAGCACAATGGGCTTCGTTGATGTTTGGCGGTTGCACCACCCAAACACATCCCAGTACACCTGGTGTCGATGCGCCAATAGTCGAGTATCCTTGGCAAGGCTTGACAGATGGTACATCAACGTACCCTTTAAAAATACTGCGGTTTCTTCAAATATTTTTCCTTCCGTGTTTTCAGACCATCATATGGTAACCCTAAACCTTTCCTTTCCTCAACCCGCAAGTAGGAGCGCTTATTGGAAGTTTAATGTTAGACTTCTAGAAGATGGTATGTTTAAAGAAGCCTTTCGTGTTTTCTGGGCAAGTCTCGTAGCAAAGAAATCTTCCTTTTCTTCATCCAGCATATGGTGTGATAACATGAAATCTCAAATTCGGGTTTTTTGTCAATGTTTCCAATCACACAGCACAAACGACAAGCACATTACAATGGCCCGGTTGGAATTGGATATTCTACATTTGGAGAATAAATTGGCTCATGAAAACAATGACGCCAATTACCGGTTATTGCTTGTAAAGAAAGCTCTTTTAAGGGAGTTAGTTCAAGAGAAAGCAGCCGGTACATTAATTAGACTTAGAATACAGAATGTAAAGTTATCAGACACCCCAAACAAGTCTTTCTTTCATTTAGAATCCTTAAGCAAGCCATCACGGCTAATCTCTTCTGTTTTGGACTCAAGAGGCAACGTTGTTGTCAACGAGGATGATGTTAGACTAAACATTATTGAATTCTATACGAAACTTTTTGAGGAGCAGACTGTTTGTAATGATACAATGATGGATTTAACCTCTCACCTCCCCTCCCTAACTGAGGCTCAACGGTTGGAGCTTGACCTACCAATCACCCTCCTTGAGCTAACCTGTGCTCTTGCTGCCATGGATTCAGGGAAAGCTCCGGGTATTGACGGTCTACCTCCCGAATTCTTTCTGACATTTTGGGACCTTTTAGGCCCTGAGTTGCTGAATGTTTTGGACACTTCTATACAGACTGGTATAATGCCGCTGAGTCTAAGAAGAGCCGTAGTGTGCTTGCTCCCGAAAACTGAAGATCCCCGACTTTTGGTGAACTGGCGACCGATCTCCCTGCTGTGCACGGACTACAAGCTTTTTTCAAAAGTACTAGCTAATCGACTAAAAAAGGTTATTGGTGATCTAGTACTGCCAGAACAGAGTTACTGTGTTCCTGGAAGATCCATCCATGATAATATTTCTTTAATCAGAGATCTCATTGATGGTAACCGTGTTAAAGAAGACTTTGGAATGATGTCGCTTGATCTTGAAAAGGCATTTGACAGTATCGACCATAAGTTTATGCATCATGTGCTACAGGCATGCGGCCTCGGAGCAAACTTTCGTTCCTACATTTCCTTGCTATACACAGATGTATTTAGTTTAATTAAGATTAATAATGTGCTGGCTCCCCCCATCAAGGTTCGGAGAGGGGTTCGGCAAGGGTGCCCAGTCTCTGGTTTATTGTTTGCTCTTTCTTTAGAGCCTCTTCTCAATCTACTGAGAGAGAAGATTTCTGGAATAGCACTTTCTCCCATGAGTGCACCGCTAACCCTATGTGCTTATGCGGATGACGTCTGCATCTTTGTAAAAGATAAGGATGATATTGATATCCTTGTTGAGTGCCTATCAAAGTTTCACGCTGCCTCCTCTTTAAAAATCAATTGGAACAAGAGCAAGACGTTATGGATACCCTCCCTTTATCGCAACCTTCTTCAGCCTGTACCACAGCCGCCCCCATCCCTCCCCGCAGGGTTGCTGTGGGGAAGTGAGGGAATTAAGTACTTGGGCATATTCCTTGGTTCCCCACAGTATGCTCAGAGAAATTGGGACGGGGTAATTGAGCAAGTGGGAGAAAGATTGAACCGATGGAAAAGGGTTTTACCTCATTTGTCCTTCAAGGGCCGTGTGCTAGTGATCAACAACTTAGTTGCCACAATGTTGTGGCATAGGTTCATCTGCCTGCAACCGCCGGAGGCCCTACTCAAAGCACTCCAGGGCAAACTGGTGGACTTCTTCTGGGGAGGCTACCACTGGCTACGACCCGATGTGATATGTCGCCCCTCGGCTGAGGGTGGCCACAACCTCGTCGACATCAAAGCCCACCTAATGGCCTTCCGGCTGCGGTCCATTCAACGTCTCCTCTACATGGAACATCTGCCAGGCCGGCTCCCTGCACGCCTTGTACTGCAGCGAGCGGGTAGGCTCGGGTACGGGTTTGAACTTTTTCAAATGAACCTCCAACATGTCGACATATCGGTTCTCCCTGCTTTTTACCAAAGCCTCTTAAATGCCTGGCAGAGCCTTTCTGTGAGTCGTCAGGCGGACACATATGTAACAAAAATGCTGGCACACGAGCCTTTGTTCTATAACCCTCTCTTTCCAGACATTCCAAAGAGTCGAGATTTTTGCCAACACTTTATAGCAGCTGGTATCGTGAAGGTGCGGCATCTCCGACACGACTCAGGGTATGGTTGGAAATCCGTAAGTGAAATCGCCGACCTGACAGGGATTTGGTCCCATAGGATGATTGCAAAAATTTTGAGGAAAATGATTCAGGTGGGACGGCAACTTGGCCTAACTTGGACTCGAGGTACAGAAGAAGATCTAAATGAGCCGACAGTGCCTAAATTGATTGTTGAACCCATTCAAAACGATTTGCCCCCTGTTAGCGATGGGTCAAAGCTTTTCCAGACAATGGACAGCAAGGGCATCTACAAGATGTGCCTCAAGCTGTTAAATGGGAACCCTTCGTTAAATGGAGTTACCCGATGGAAAGGATTGTTACCCGGAGGACCCCCCTCCGAACCTATCTGGGAAGCCATGTATAGTGAGCCCACATCCAAAAGAACAGGTGATCTCCAGTGGCGTTTGGCCCACTGGATTGTTCCCTCCAACACGTTTATTAGACATTTTTCTCCTGTATCTGTTTGTTGTCCCTTCTGTACAGTCAATGAGGACTTGTTTCATGCATTCATAGACTGTATCCGATTATTTCCTTTGTTTCATTGGTTGAATTACATTGCACACGAAATGCATGTTACTTTTTCTTTGAGGAATTTCGTCTTTGGTTTTGCTCCTAAACAGAATCCTGCATCTAAACTGTTTAGTTTCCTAATAGCAACTGCGAAACTTGCTGTTTATTTGACAAGAAAAGACAAACTATCTGGCAAACCGATAGAGCACTGCAATATCATGTTGTGTTTGAATGCATTAGTCTCAGCAAGATTAAAACTGGAATTTACCCTTTCCAACGAGGCCGGAAATTTTCAAAACTTTGTTGATACTTGGTGTGTTGGTGGGTTTTGTGAGGTTAAAGAAAACAAATTTAGAATACTGTTGTAAGATACTGATTGTTTCTTATTTGATGATCATTGGGTGCTTCTTCTTTTTCTTTTTCTTGTTGTTGGCATTATTGATTTCATTGCAAAACGTGTATATTGTTACTTTTATATTTTTGTAATAAAAGGACTAAAAAGTCAAAGTCTCTCTGTCTCTGTCTCTCTGTCTCTCTCTCTCTCTCTCTCTCGCGCGCCACCTATCGGCCGTCGGTGCGTTGGGTGTAGCGTCATGGCGGCTGTGAGCAACTGCTCTGTGTTTTGGTGAGTCCGTCATGAGTTTTTCCCCCCTCTCCTGCCCTCCCCTGCCCCCCTCCCTCTCCTTTTCCATCCTGTGTGCCTTGGCATTTGTTTCCATCTGTTCTACACCTTTGCCTTCGAGAGAGAGAGGATTGAGAGCGGGCCCATTTTGGGTGCGGCCTACTGGCGTTGACGGCGCTTTGTAAGCCATTTCTGGGCTTAGAACGCACGTTTTTTTATTTACTTTAGCTCGATTATTTAGGTTTGATACCCTCTTGTCCGGTCCGGACAAGGGGGGGGGGGGTGGAATTTGATCTGTTTGTTGGTGTTCGACAAACATTGGGTTCTCTCGGTTCTTGGCTACGAACTTTTATTTGGTCGAGTTAGAATGGCGGGCGAACGTTTCCGCATTGATACGTACGAATCGCTAACTCGTAAACACGGGCTAGCTTGTGTTCCTCCCAACGAGGTGGAAATTAACGATGTGCTTTCCGCCATTGGAAACATCGTTGGTGCACACAGTATTTGCGCTGCCTCTCGTATGAATAAGAAATTTGTCGTTTTTTTGTCCGAGGAGCACATGGTAGCGAGTGTAGTCGAACAAGGCTTGTTCATTGAACCGAACACGTTCCTCTCTGTGTTCGCTTTACAAGCCCCGACGGTAAAGATTAACATCAGTAATATCCCGCCATTTATTAGAAATGAGGAGTTACGTGAACAATTAAACAAGTTCGGTAAGGTCGTATCGAGGATCTCGATGGTGCCGATGCGAAATGTTTGCGATCGATTCAAACATGTCATGTCCTTTAAGAGAGTGGTGTACATGATACTGCCTGCAAATGTAAAAACGCTCAATGTCGTGTTGAGTGTGAAAATCAACGGCTTTGAATACAAAATGTATGCCTCCTCGGAGGCTATGACGTGTTTCGAGTGTGGGGCTTACGGGCATGTGAGGAGTGCCTGTCCCAATGCGGTTAAACCGCAGGAACGCGGAGGATTGGTGAGGAGCGACTCCTCTTCACCGCACCATGAAGGGGAGGAGGCGGATCGAGTGGTTAATCCACCCACCGCACCGACTGCGGTGAGTGAAGCGCCTGACCCGTCCCCCCCGACCGGGGAGGTGGGGGAGGGAGTGATAGACTTAGAACGTGAGGTGACTAACCCTGCCCCTCCACTTAAGGTGGGAATAAAAGTGGTTGAACCCTCTCTCATTTCGTCCACGGTACACGACAGTGCGGACGATACCATGGAAGTATCCGCAGTGGACACCAGGAAAAAAGGTCAGAAGCGTTCAAGTGATGAATCCGGTGATTCCGAGGAAAAACAAAATAAGATTCAGATCGTGTCAGGTTCGCAGGACCTCCAGGGTGAGGCCTACACCGGAAACTCCTTGGCGGTAACGGAGATGGTACAGGAAGTGTGTGTACATGAGGAAGATTCGCTGGCACCACTTGCTGAGATTGAGTATGACCCGGAAAATAGTCGATCCTCTCAGGATGTGGTAAGTCCTTGTCCTGATTACCAAACTCGCTCAGACGAGTTAGCAGCTGGATCTGCTAGTGAGGAAAAAATAGATAAAGGGGAAAGTCCTTGCGACTGTGAGGATAACGTTAACCCTTCCCTGACAGATAAAAATGAAAGGGATGATGAGGTGGGGGACATACCTATAGCCACAGAGGATATGGTAAATTTGGAAGGGTCTGCAAAGAGTGCGGAGGTCATTGACCCTGTAGAATTGCTGTTTCCAAAACTAAGTGTTCAGCAAATAGGAGGAAAAGATGCAGATCAAGATGAAGCACTTGATTCTGATGAAACCTCTTCTACTCCACTCTTCAGTGCTTCAGGTGCTCAAGAGAGTGAGGCGTGTGATGACAATACCATCACCATGGTTTCTCAAGAAAATGTTATCAAGTTCCTTGAAGAAACGTTCAGGAAAAGACATGTAAAAATCAAAGACTACTTTCCAAATCTGCATGATTTTATTTTGACTGCAAAGAACATGATTCGTGAACCTTATCAGGTTAACATGTCAGAACCTCAATTCCAGAGGCTAAGAAAATGTGTAACTCGAGCGGGCAAGGAACTTTATGAATAGTTAACAGAGTGGAGATAAAAGTAGCATCCTTAAACATCAACGGTGGTCGCAGTTGTGTGCGTCGCCTCCAGGTGTTTCAAATGTTTCAGAATGAAAAAATTGATGTGCTGATGTTACAAGAGACGCATGCAAATCAGTCTTCTGAGGTTGAGTGGCGTAAAATCTTTAAAGGTTGTCACTTTTTCTCCAGTGCTTTTGTTGATGCCAAGGCTGGTGTTGCAGTAGTCTTACATCCTAGACTCCAGCCGTTGGAGATCAGATGTAGAGAAATTTGCAAGGGCCATTTATTATCTGTGGAGTTTGTCAGCGGTAACCAAAAGATTTGCACGACTAATGTATACTGCCCTAGTGCGAACTCTGCAAGAAGTGCTTTTCTTCACAAGTTAGCAGGTTTTTTAAGCACTATTGACCTGTCCATGTTGGTTTGCTTGGGGGGAGACTACAACTGTACCCTCAACCCACAACTTGATAGAAACACTCCTGAGCCTCATCCACCGAGTGCAAGGCCTTTGGCACAGCTCATTAAAAAATTCCAACTTGTGGATGTGTGGCGGGTACAGAACCCTAATATCCGGCAGTACACATGGGTTTGTGCCGCAAGAAATCTTTTGACAATGGCTCGTTTGGATAGAATATATGTTAACCATGATAAGGTAAATCTTGTCAAGAATTCATATATAAGGCCATCTGGTTTTTCTGATCATCACATGGTTGTTGTTGTATGTGGCCTACCTCATCACGTGTGTAGAAGTGCATATTGGACTTTCAATGTCAAACTTTTACAAAGTGAGCATTTCAAAGAAGCATTCAGAATGGTATGGAAGGAATGTGAAATGCAAAAGTTTTCCTACCTAAATTTAAGGCAATGGTGGGATTGCACAAAATCCCAAATTAAGTGTTTTTGCCAGCAATACTGTCGTTATAATACCTGTAACACACTCGGTGTGATAACTGCCTTAAAAAACGATATACTTTATTGTGAGCAGAAATCTGGAATGTCCAATGAAAATGTCCAGCAGTTGTCAGAGAAAAGAACACTACTAGCTGAAATGGTGAGAGAGCGTGCATCTGGTGCTTTCGTCCGACTGCGAATGGACAATATCCAACTTGACAAACCAAACAAAGACTTTTTCAACCTGGAAAAGACAGCCAAGACCCCTCAACAAATTCACGCTTTGCACTCTTCTGCCGGTGCGCTTCTGTCTTCTCAAAGTGACATCAAAGATGAATTACGAAACTTTTATTCAAAGCTGTTTGCCTTGAGAACTGTGAACCAGGAAAACAGAAACGAGATGTTTGAACTGCTCCCATCTCTGTCTGAAGACCAGCGACAACAACTGGAGCCTGGCATCTCTCTCGGAGAACTTACTGTTGCTCTTAAAGGAATTCAAGATGGGAAAGCCCCTGGACTTGATGGCCTCCCAGTTGAATTTTACAAGGCCTTTTGGGACATTCTAGGCCCTACTCTACTTGACATCTTTCATGATAGCCTTGAACAAGGTGAATTGCCACTAAGTTGCCGGAGGTCAGTTTTGTGTCTCCTTCCAAAAAAAGGGAACTTGCAAGACGCCACAAATTGGCGGCCTGTGTCACTCCTAAATACGGACTATAAAATACTGTCGAAGGCGCTCGCGATACGTCTAAAGGAAGTCATCCCCCTTTTGATTGATATTGATCAGTCTTATTGTGTTCCTGAGCGTTCTATTTACGATAACATTTTTTTGGTGAGAGACTTGATCAGTCTCGGTCGTACTACATCTCATGGTTTTGGTTTGGTTCTTTTAGATCAAGAAAAAGCTTTTGACAGTGTTGACCATTCTTTTTTGTTTGCTGTACTACAGAGAGCTGGTTTTGGAAAAAATTTTGTTTCCTATGTTAAGTTGTTGTATGAAAATGCATCCTGTCTGTTGAAGGTAAACAACAGCTTATGTTGCCCTTTTCCCTTTCAGCGAGGCATCCGTCAGGGCTGCCCGCTTTCAGGAATGCTATACAGTCTCTCGGTCGAACCTTTACTAGCTTTGCTCCGAAACTCAGTGGAAGGAGTCTCCTTAACAAAAAACCACAAAATGGTTACTTCAGCTTATGCGGATGACATTTGTGTTGCTGTTTCCAGCCAAAATGATGTGGGTGAGGTCTTTCGATGTCTGTCCCAGTTTGAGCTCGCCTCCACGGCAAAAGTAAATTGGAACAAAAGTGTTGCCTTATGGGTGGGCCCCAGTCCACCTTCCTCAGCTCTGCCTGTGTTACCAGGAGGAATGCAGTGGAACAAAGAGGGGTTTAAATATTTAGGGTTATTTCTCGGAGTCCAAGCATATGAACAAAAAAATTGGGAGGGTTTCTTGGAAAGAATTAAGCAGAAACTGGCTAGATGGAAACGGTTGCACCACCTTCTATCGCTTAAGGCAAGGGTGACAATAATAAATAACCTGGTGGTTCCTTTTATTTGGCATAAAGTTATCCCCCTCCAACCTCCGAGATACTTGGTCACAGGCATTCAGAGGGTTCTAACTCAGTTTTTCTGGGGAGGCCACCATTGGCTTGGACCAGACACGGTGTGCAGACCCCGAAATGCAGGTGGCCAAAGCTTGATACATGTTCCGAGTCGGATAATGGCTTTCCGCATGTGGACGATAAAGCGTTTATTGTATGGTGAGTGTGTCCCGTGGCGGCCTCTCACAAACGCTTGGCTGCAGGAAGCAGATGGGTTGAAGTATGACCGAGAGCTCTTCCTCATGGACCTGCAGCATGTCAACACGACTCTGCTCCCCGAGTTTCATCAGAGCCTTCTGAATGCCTGGCAAGTCCTTGGAATACAACGATTAGAGGTGTCCTACGAAGCAAAAAAATATATGCATGAGCCATTGGTTCTGAATCCTTTATTCCCTGAAATTTCAACCTCCAGGTCATTTATGCATTGCTTCACCTGTAATGGAATAACCAGAGTGCGAGACCTGATGAAGCCTTCCCTAAATGGATGGTTATCCACCGGTTCTCTCACATCAAAAGTGGGGGTTCGGTCATCTAGAATGGTGGACAAAGTTTTGAGAGTGGTGGTTAAAACTTTCAGGGAATTAAATATCGGGTGGACTGGGGCAGATGAAGTGGTGGACTCTCGTCTCTATTTCCCCGAGCTCCAAGTCACCTCAAAAAAACAACAGGGTGTCTTCTCAAAGTCAGATGGTTGCGGTGTGTTCCATGTGATGGAAAAAAAAGTTATTTATGGGATATGCCAAGAGGTGCTTATACCGGGTTTCACAAAACCTTTAAAAAATCGGTGGGATGAGATCATTCCGGCTAATTCGTTCCTATCTCCAGTGTGGAAAGAGATGTATAGGTCTCCAACCTTAGGTCGAACCGGAGACTTAAATTGGAGACTAGTTCATCAGGCCCTGGTCACCAAATACTTACTTAATAAGTTTGATCCTTCTGTATTGAATGTTTGTCCTTTTTGTGAAGAGGCTGAAAATGTGACCCATGCTTTTGTGAAATGTAAGAGATTGGTACCCCTTTTTTGTTTCCTCCAACAGCTCTTTTATAAATTTCAGTTTGTTTTTTCTGTTGCAATTTTTGTGTATGGCATTGAAAGGAGCACCAAGAACAAGACAGCGGTCCCTTTCTTGAATTTTCTGTGCGGAATTGCTAAACTCGCAATATATAAAACTAGAAAAAGCAAATTGAGTGGTAGAGATGAAAATGTGATGTTTTGCTTCAAAGGAATAGTGTCGGCCCGGATAAGTTTCGGCAGTGTGAACGACGATTGTTTTACAGATGAGGTGTTGAGTTTGTTTTTGTAAATTATACCTACGCTCAATGTCCACATATACATGTATATACATTCTTTTTGCTTGTACAACTTTCTTTTTCTTGTAAAAATTTTGCGGTGTTCTTCCATGTGTGTTTTGATACTTTTATAATAAAAGCACATAAAAGTCAAGTCTCTCTCTCTCTCTCTCTCTCTCTCTCTCTCTCTCTCTCTCTCTCTCTCTCTCGCCCCCTGCTGGCCGTTCGTGTGTTGGGCGTGGCAAGATGGCGCGTGCTCGTGCTTGTGTGTTGTAGCTCCTGGCTCGTGTTGTTTTTCATCCTCTCCCCACCAACCTTTTTACCTTTCCCTTTCCTTTGTTTTTTTTCCTTTTGTACTCTTGTCGTGTATGTTGACCTTTTTCCTCCCTTCCTGCTTCGTTACCACCTGTCCCTCGTTTTTTTCTCCTCCTTCGAGACAGAGAGAGGGAGAGCCAGTACGGTAAGGGTTTGTTTGAACCACGTTTTTTCCTAACGTGGTTTAAACCGTGCTTTCGTTTTTTAGTTACTTAATATATATATTTTTTTCTATTCTTTTTTTTTGGGATTATACAAATCTATTTGCTTTCACTTCGTTTCTCCTTTGACGATATGGCTAATAGGAGTAGCCAAAGGCCTGCCGATCGTGTTACCGATGAGGGTTTATCGTGTAAGCACGGGCTGTGCCTTGTCCCGCCGGAGGGAGTTGAAATGGATGACATTTTGCTCGCGATTGGGGATTTGATCGACGTGAGTAACATTCGTGCCGCGTCTCGTATGAATCACAAAATTGTGGTATTTGTTTCGCAAATAAGTCTGGCCGATATTGTTGTGCAGAATGGTTTGACCTTGGGAAACGATCTGTTTGTTCCTGTGTCGTCGATGGACACGCCGGCAGTTAAAGTCATTCTGAGCAATGTTCCGCCGTTTCTAGGTAACGAGGAAATCCTACACAAGCTCGGTGAGTTTGGTACTGTCGTCTCTCGAATCATTAGGGTTCCTCTACGTACGAGAAACGGCAGGTTGAAGCACGTACAATCGTTTCGACGTTTTTGTTTTGTTGTTCTAAAAGACGCAGCGAAGCAGTTGAGCACCTCCCACACCTTTAAAGTCGGCGAACATGAATATAGAATCTTCATGGCTACCGAGACCTTGATCTGCTACGGATGTGGAGCACACGGACACACTAAGCAGTATTGCCCAGACGCCAAGAAGACGTACGCTACAGCAGCTGGGTCGGCCCCCCCTGTAACTGATGCAGTGCCCCCCGTTCATGAGCCTGGTGGAGTACAGACGTCCACACCAGAAGACCAGGGTGTGGAAAGTGGTGGCGGTGTTGCTGAGGTTAGTGCAGCAGGGGTGCACCCAGTCGATGTGGACAAGAGGCTGCAACCTCAAGAGAATATGGTCTTTGAGGAGGTATTGATGAAAGGCACCGAGGCTAAGAGGAACCTAAAACGTACCTTTTTGAGCGCCGAGGTGGAAGACAAAGGTAGCAAAGTGATACTCGTACAAACAAACAGTATCTCAGACTATCCTGATGATTCTCGGCAAGCTGGGCAGGGTGGTGACGAAACAGAGGAGAGTAGGACTTCACCCCTTGCTCTTGTTGAAGAAAATCAATGCAGCAGTATTGGTTGTGATGATGGCACCATTGTCCCTTGTGACAACGAGCAGTCCCAGGGCCTGAGTGACAACGGTTGTTGCTCACATCCGGTTGAAACGACCAAGGATGATGGTCCAAGCAGACCTATAATAGGCAGCAGTGGTGGCACAGATGTGCCCCTTGTGATGCAACAAGAAGACTGCAGTGGTGATGACACAGAAGGTGTGCCTGCTCCTGACACACAACAAAGGAGTTTCAACGTTGATGTGGTTAGGGAGCTGGATGAGGAAGCTCAAAGCCTTGTGTCTGTGAATGATCATCAGGGAGAAGAACAGATGGAAGCAACAAAGGAAAACGTCATCAGTTTCCTAAACGAGACGTTTAGGCAACGCTACGTTGTGATCAAAGACCATTTTCCCGATGTGAAAACTTTCATCAGGGCTGCAAGACCCCTCCTGCAAAGAAATGACCCAATGGAAATCTCGGAGGCCCAATTTCAGCGTCTTCGGAAAGCGGTCACAAAGGCGAATAAGGAATTGCAGGCGGAGGGTGAGTTACCTTTGTAAATGGCTTTGCGAAAGATATGTATCGCATCCCTGAATATCAATGGGGGTTGTACCCCCTTACGAAAAATTCAGACAATTCAGGCGATGGAGAGGGTGAAAGCCGACATCATCCTGATACAGGAGACTCATGCTACGAACACCCTGGTTGCTGAATGGGGAAAACTTTATCGAGGGCAGTGGTGGCTGAGTGGGTTTACCACACCCAAAGCTGGTGTTGCCATCGCCTTGAGTGATAGAATCCCTGCTCGGAAGATTGTCTTTAAGGAAATTTATAAGGGACATCTGATAGCGGTGGATTTCTATTGCAACACGCAAAGGATCATCATTGTGAACGTATATGCACCGAGTGAGCCCATGGAAAGAAGAGTGTTCTTTTCCACTCTGCATGACTTTGTAAAAGGACTGGATACAACCGCTTTCATCTGTGTTGCTGGTGATTTCAATTGCACTATCAATCCTTCCGTAGACAGGACCGGTCATGAACCCCATCCAGCTTCTATGAGGATTTTGGAGAACATCATCAAAAATCAGCATTTGAAAGATGTTTGGAGGTTGCAACACCCAACTTCACGGTGCTATACGTGGTGCAGATGCCATGATGGGAGGATATCAATGGCAAGGCTAGACAGATTCTACGTGAATAAGCCAATGCGAAATGTGATGGCCACAACCCAGATACTCCCAACTGGTTTCACAGACCATTACCTGGTTTCAATGGGTTTTAATTTGCCTCTGACCTCAGGGGGTAGTGTGTATTGGTCACTTAATACCCACCTGCTGAATGATATGAGATTCAAAGAGGCTTTTCGAGCCGTGTGGGAAAGAATTCAGTCCTCCAAATTTGAACATGCTAACCTTCGACTGTGGTGGGACCTCGCAAAGGGTCAGGTCAAATCGTTCTGTCAACAATATAGTCTTTATGCCACTAAATTGCAAAATCTCTCGATTGATTCATTAAAGGCTGAAATTGCAGCCCTGGAGGAAAACATTAATACGGCTGGGAAAGACACTACAGGTGACCGGCTGCTATGGACTAAAAAGGCAATGTTGACTGAACTGGTACGGCAGCGAGCAATGGGCACCCTGGTACGCATGAGAATGAGTTATTTAACGTTGGATATGCCAAATAAGGCCTTGTTTGGTTTGGAGAACTCTGTTAAAAAATCACAACAGATTCATGGGCTACGTGCTGCTAATGGGTCAATAGTGACCTCCCAACAGGAGATTAAGTCTGTTTTGAAGGGTTTTTATACAAACTTGTACTCCCCCCAGAGCATAAGTAATGAGACCTTGCAGGAGCTGACTACCGGGCTTCCAAGACTTGAGGAAGACCAGCAACGCACATTGAACATGTCAGTTTCGGCTGCTGAACTTGAAACTGCTATGCGGAGCTTGAAGGATGGTAAAGCCTCTGGGATTGATGGTTTGCCCGGAGAGTTCTATAAGACTTTTTGGAAACTTGTGGGACCTGACCTGCTTGAGGTATTTGATGAATGCCTTCATGTTGGAGAGCTTCCCCTGTCCTGCAGAAGAGCAGTCATTTGCCTGTTGCCAAAGGCTGGGGACACTCAACTAGTCGAGAACTGGCGGCCTGTCTCATTGCTGTGTGCGGATTACAAGCTTTTGTCGAAGGCCTTAGCAAACCGTTTGGGAACTGTGATCAGCTCTATTGTGCACCCTGACCAGACCTACTGTGTACCAGGAAGGTCAATTTATGACAATATTTTTCTGATAAGGGATATTATTTCTTGTAATAAGTACTTGCGTGCCAGTTTTGGGTTGTTGTTTCTTGACCAAACAAAGGCTTTTGATCGTGTTGATCATACATATTTGTTTTCTGTTTTGGAGCGGATGGGTTTTGGCGAAACTTTCATTTCCTATGTCAAGCTGTTATACACTAACACCTTCTGCATGATGAAAGTAAACAACAGTTTATGTCCCCCTTTTCCTTTCCGTCGGGGTATCCGTCAAGGGTGTCCCCTTTCTGGACTTCTGTATATAATTGCCCTTGAACCACTTTTAGCATCCATCAGGCAGCGAATAACTCAGGATGTGGGAGCCGTTTTTGGTTCAAGATTTGTGGTCACAGCTTATGCTGATGATGTATGTGTTCTGATTAAGGGCCCAAGTAGTGTTGCTGCGGTGCAGCGTTGCTTTAAAGACTACTCTGCGGCCTCTTCCGCCGAAGTAAATTGGGGCAAGAGTGTAGCCTTATGGTGCGGTTCAGATAACCTTTCTTTAACACTGCCACCGTCACTCCCACATAATCTAGAGTGGAAAACAGATGGAGTCAAATATCTTGGTGTCTATCTTGGCAACCAGGAAGTAGAAACGAAGAACTGGGAAGGAATGATTGAACAAATTACACACCGGTTGAAACGATGGGAAGGACTGCTGCGATCTCTTTCTTATAAAGGCCGCTCTCTTGTTATAAATAACTTGATAGCAGCAAGATTATGGCATAAACTAATTGCCTTGCAGCCACCCAAGGAGTTGATACCAGCCATCCAGTGGGTCTTGGTTAATTTCTTTTGGAATGGATACCACTGGCTTCGGCCGCAAATACTGTACCATCCTCGGAAGGAGGGTGGACATGGAATTGTGGAGGTGTCCACCCGGCTTATGGCTTTTCGCCTACAGTCTGTGCAACGTCTGTTGTATGCTGAAGAGCTGCCCTGGCGCTCATTTGCGTTTTTCTTGTTGCAACAAGCGGGAGGCCTGTGTTATGATAGGCACTTGTTCCTGGTGAACCTTGACCGTGTCAGCTTAGTTTCAATCCCAACTTTTTATCAGGGTTTGCTGAGAGTTTGGAAAGGTTTTGGGGTTCATCGTTGCCTTGAGGCTTATAATTGCCGGATGTTTATCCAAGAGCCTATTTTCTATAACGGGTTTTTTCCATGCATTCCTCATAGTCCGACTTTGATTAGGAAATTTACTCAAGGAGGAATTGGCAAAGTTTGTGACCTGAGGGATACATCTGGGACAAAATGGATGTCTGCTGGCAGGGTGGCGGCCATTCTTGGTTTAAGATCCGTGCGTATTGTCAGCCAAATTATACGCATCGTCAAGAGGAAGTTTAAGGAGTTAAATATTGGCTGGGAAGGTATAAACAATGTCGAGGATGTTCGGCTGTCTTTCCCTGAAATTAAGGTGCTCCCAGCTCTCCAGTCGAATGGTGAACTTGTATCTCATTTTCACTTGGTAACAAAGGCGGGTATTCACAAGCTCCTTCGAGAAAACCAAGCATCATCCTTCTCCGCAGTGGCGCGAGTGGCCTTGTGGTCCGAAAGGTTAGGGCCAGGGTCTCCTGCCACGCCAGTAGGTGATAAATGTTGCTTCTGGGACACCTCCGTTTAACATGGGAAATCCCTATCTAATGTCATTTACCCCCCCTGTTTTAAAAAAAATCATAAACACCTCTATTTCTCCCTCTATGAACCTATAATCCTTCTCGCCTTATGAACCTATAATCCTTCTCGCCTTATGAACCTATAATCCTTCTCACCTTATGAACCTATAATCCTTCTCGCCTTATGAACCTATGATTTTCTTCCTTTATGAACCTATAATCCTTCTAGCCTTATGAACCTATGATCATTCTCACTTCCATGTAAATTTTACCCTATTCCCCCCACTACCCCCTTAATGTAGTTCCTTAGACCACTCTGCTAATGAGCCTATAAATATATTATCTCTTTCTAACTTTTTTAAGAGTTCCATTCTCCTATAGAACTCATCCCCATCAAGTATATTTATAAAGTATACAGGTTCCTTAACCTTTTGTTGTGAAAGTATAAAGTGGTATGTTTCACGGAGGGTTCTTGTTTGACCTCCTCCTCTCCCACATACCATTTTAAAATTATAATATTTATTATCCGATTGATAACCATTAAAGTTCTCACTCCACTCTAATATATTTTTCTTCCCACCCTCCATTACCCCACTTAACAAATGAATACGTTTATCCGTCTTGAGAACCTTCTGACCAGTGATTCTCTCAACCTCTTGAATCTGATATTTTTCACATTCGTTATGTTTTCCATTTATATACCAAGGTTGATTACACCTCCACTCTTTAGTCTGGTTGATACTTGGTTCTATCATTTATATAATAGTAAAAAAGGTGGCGGTAGCCCGTTAAAATCCCTAACCCCCCTTTTTAACTTATCACTTATATATATATATATATCTTATATACTTATATAACCATAAGGGAGACGATCAATTCCATTTTCTAAAATAAACCTCTTATCATCAAAAGCCCCCAATGCTTTCTTATGTGTGGGCGGGGTCTGTGTGGGTGTGGTCTGTGTGGGTGTGGTCTGTGTGGGTGTGGTCTGTGTGGGTGGGGTCTGTGTGGGTGGGGTTTGTGGGTGGGGTCTGTGTGGGTGTGGCTTATGATTTTTTTTTTTTTTTTTTATTACTACTAATTAAATTAGCTAATCTGGGTGGATGAAAGTATGGATGGTTGTTGTTTAATGAATTATCAGTTTTGTTTTTTGTAATTCTTGTGAGTAAAATGAACCCAAGATTTCTTCCCAATTCATATCATATAATTTGTAAGTCCAAGGCATAGTATCCATTACATCAACGATTTTGAATAATTCATTAGTCCATCTCTTTGTATAACCTTTCTCAAAATGACTTTTCCATCTGTATATTCTTACAATATCACCAACTTTGAACTTGGGCTTTCTCAAATTAATCTCCTTTTCATATTCTAATTTTGTAAATGTTTCTGATGGTTTTGATTTTGTTGATGAATGAACTGTATTATTGTAATTATCTACAATATCCTGAATAAAATACACCCATTTTTGGGAACCGAGTTGTGTGAATTTTTTATATAATTTCTCTTTTAAAGTACGATTAAAACGCTCAATAACAACTGCTTTTCCTTCATTAAAGGTGCTGTATAATTTAATACCCTCCCCCTTAAGAAATTTCATAAATATTTTGTTATAGAACTCTGTTCCCTCATCGGTCCACAGTTTCTTTGGTTTTCTTTTACTTTTATTAAATATCTGTTGGAAGGCTAACTTCAGAGTATAACCTCTCTTGTTTTTCAAAGGAACAACCCAAGCAAATCTACTCCTCAAATCAATAACGGTTAAAGCATACTTGTATCCCTTATCATTTTTTAGTTCGATTAAATCAGCGGACCATATGTGGTCGGTGTATTTAGAATAAACTTTCCTTCTTTTAAACTTTGTGATTATAGGTTTATGTAATTCATCAGCCAAAAGCTCCTCAGTCTTGATGACATCATGAGAGCCTAATAGTTTTTTGAGGGTGAATAACCAAGGCCAAGTTTCAATTTAGCATTTATCAAATTTCTCACAATAAACCTATCAACTTTCTCTCTCAACGTTGGATTTTGTATCAAAGACAAATTATACAACATTTCTCTGTCGGCTTTATGTTTTTCAGTCAATGTAGTGGTTTTCCCATAAGCAATATCATGCTTCATACACACTTCATCAACCCTATTTGTAGGTTTAGACCAAGGTTTAGGATTGTCAGCCTCATCTAATCTTTTATCCAAGTTTGTTCCTGGGCCACAGAAAGAATACCCTGGAAGGTGTAATTCCCCTGGAATTCCAGTTGTTGTAAATTTGCTACCTGACAAAAACTTTTGTATGTCTCCTCCACTTTTAGGAGAGATGAATTGACACTTTTTAGAACCACACACTTGACATATTCCTTTTTGATAAACTCTATTATTTTTAGCTTTAACATAAGAGATATTTTTAGATTTAGTTTTCTTTTTACATTTGAGACAATAACTCATATTTATTTATGAGAAAAAGTTCTACATAGTGCCAAAACCTTTTTGGTTTTCAACATATACATTTCTATCTTGATTTTTAAAACATAAAGAATCCTTAGAAATGACTTCACTCTCTCCTCCATTTATTTACAAATAAAAACTAACTAAAGTCAATAACACCAACATCATCAACTATATGTTGTATATCTGCGCTCTGAATTCATTATAGCAAATTTAAAAACCAATAAGTTCGGAAGAGTCATTAATTCTTTATTTTCCTCTTCAGTGCGTTGAGATTTATTTATTTGTCGTAATACCTTCAATCTTTCATTAATCTCAGGAATGGTCATATTTTTATATTTTTCCTCCCTCTCCTCCTCCTCCTTTTTCTCCCTTTCCTCCCTCTCCTCCTTCTCCTTTTTCTCCCTTTCATCCTTCTCCTCCTTCTCCTTTTCCTCCCTCTCCTCCTTCTCCCTTTCCCCCTTCTACTCCTTCTCTCTTTCCTCCTTCTCTTCTTCAACTCCTTCCTCCTTCTCTTCTTCAACTCCTTCCTCATCCCTTGCTACCCTTGAGTTTGAACCCCAAAGAATATTATACATATACTCATCTGGATTTTGAGATATTCTTGTATCTATAATTATTTTTCTCATAATAGGATACCAATAAGATTTGTTGACGATTTCTAAAAGAGTTTTATATTTCATAACTTTGAGAAGTTCATTTTTATTTAATATTTTAAACAAGTCTCTATTTGTGGGTTTAACAATATCAGTATAAGGCCAGTTTTTAATGACAAAATTCCCATGTATATGCTCCAAATCATAAGGTATGTAATACCGAGCACCCTTTTCTTGTAGGTATCCTTGAATACAAAAATTATAATTCTCTTGTAGTCTTCTTCCTGCCATTTATGTATCAGAAATATATGTGAGATTAATATTATGACAGGTAATACCACCCCATCTTCCCACTACCAAATCGGTTTGTATTCCTCGGCTTTCTATCCTTATCTCATTACCTTCCTTCTTTGTCATGCGAACCATCGCTATACTATCATATATTTTTCTTTTCTTAAAATCACGTATTTGTTGTTTGCTAATTGTACTTCCACATAAATCCTTATCTTCACCAAGTGGATAATATTCTTCTTTACGAGACTGATTTAAATCATGTAGGTCTTCTATGTTTATTGAAAAAGACCAATTATACCCTAAATCAGGCATATCATACCCCCATTTATTAATTCGCATATTAACTAAATGTCCTTCTTTATAAAATTCAATTGTAAGCAGGTAGTTAAATTCAATGAGGAAAGGTGTATGGTCAGTATAACCAGGTGTTGTGGTTGTAAATTTTACTTGTTTAACAAAACGTGCTGTTTTCTTTAAAAATATATATTGTGATAAATCACTTAATCTAATTAAGTCATTCGCATCTGTAGGGTTTGGATAATTGATTAATTTATAAGTATTCTTCATATTAATATTTTTACTTACACTATATTTTTGTCGTTCAGCCTGTGCCTTTGTATAATAATTTGATAAATCAATATCCTGAGAGGATTTTCCAAAGATAGAACCATCTTTTCCAACATAAGTCATTTATATTAGATTAAAAATGATATCATAAAAATTTTCATTATTGTTGAGTTTAAATAATACATATAAACATAATTGACCACAACATTTAGAATTAATTTCTTGAACTTGAAATGTTTGATAAACACCATTCTGTAAGAATTGTATTACTTCAACAGGTGGTGGCATACCATAACTATCAAAATAATATTTATCCTGACTATTATGAATACAAACCCAATGAGAACCATTCTGTGTGTCTAAATTCATAATAATATTCTTTGTATTCTTATTTATATGTATTAATTCATCTCTCATACAAATAACCACATTATCAATTTTTAGTGTTTTACAATACTTAGCGAGTTCTATATTTGACGTTGTATTCTTTCCAAATTGTTTAAACCATTTATCCATTTATTTATGAGAAAGATACAATCCATTACCCCGTTTAGTTAGTTTAACACCCGCTTGAGCGATAGAGGAAAGCATATCTCCAACTAACAATCTAGCTTTATCAGGTAGACTTTCAAGTTTTTGAGCAAAATCTACAATTACACCACTTCCACTAATTTGTTTCTCCAACTCCTTGTTATGTCTTTCCAATTCTTTTTGAGCTTTTAGTTGTGCCTTCCTTTCGTTAGCAGTTTTTATCGCTGCTGAAATACCACCAGTCAATGCTCCCGCCGCACTTAAACCAGCAAATAAAGGAATTAGAAATGGGAGAAATCCTCCTCTTGACTCGTCTATTGAATATTTCTTTAACATAGGTTTTGTCATTTTAATTTTAAGTGATCCAACATCATTTAGTGTTTTCACCTGCTCTCTTGTGAGTAAAACATCAATTCTTACAGCTCCTTTTCTTTGAAATGTATTAACATTAATAATACAAGGCTTTTGATTTTGAATACAAGATGTTAATTTATCAAGATTGATTTGATTAACATATACCCCTACCATTTATTTATGAGAAAAAACCTATGTGATATTAATCATAACACCATTATCTGTATTAATCTGTAATTCTGTTTCCTCCAAAAGCAAACAATAAGCATCAACTTCTTCATTCTCTCCTCTTTCAATGTATAGAGAAGTATCCACTCTATTAGACTTTATAGTTTCCTTTTGAGAACTCAGGTCAATTGTGTAGATTGTATAAAGTTTTTGAAACGCAACCATATCCAAAATAGGTTCATTATTACCGTTGCTTTCACACACCTTTTGGTAAGACTTGTAGGCTTCCGCATAATCATTTTTTTCCCAATCAATTTCCAATCTATCTCGCGGATAAAATGTCCCATCAAGAGAAACCCGAAGTTGTTTCACCTTAGCATTATCACTCAGGGCATTATTCTTATTAGTACCGTCCTCTCCATCTGGTTTCTTAAAAATGAGCCATAGGTATCGTGGCTTTCCTTCAAGAACACCCAAATTCCAAGTGTAGGTAGTGTGTTCCAGTTTAACGTGTTGACATCTTCTTTTAAGGTATGATACATTTAGCGGTTTCTTTGAGTTAAGTCTTCTATTTAACATCTCTTCCGTTTTAAGATTAGGAGTATATTCACTAATATACCAACACAAATCATTAATAACAAATTTATTATTGTCGCCAAAAGCATTTTCAACCCCAAAAAGCAACCTATTTACATTATCATTCCTTTGTAGTTGAAATCTAATTTTAAGCCCATACAAAACTTTATCATAATCACAAAATCCAAATATACCTTTCAGAGGTACTGCTACCGTAAAACTATTCTCTGCTTTTGCGTCATCATTATACATTGACTTCCTTTGACTATAACCAGGGTCTGCGTTTGTTCCTGTTGACATATCAGGAATAAAACCTTCAACAGCTCCCTTACCCATTCTATCACTAAACGAATATAGTGTAAATTTCATCATTTCAGATGTAGCAGAGACATAATCAACCGCTTCAACCTCTTGTGTTCCAATATACAGGCGGACACTGTCAAACATTTTCCAGAAGAAATCATTTACGAGTGTAGCATTAGTATTATTCGCAGCCTTAGTGAATTTAAATTTACACAGCAAGAAACTATCAGCTATATTCAAGTAAGTTTGTTGATTATTTATTTCAAAACTTTTTGTTCCGTTTGAATTCCAGTCTGTTCCTGTTATAGCATTTACCTTAAAATAGTCTTCCTTTTTAGTGGAGTTTGAAATGATAATCGTATCATCCAAATCATAGATACTATCAATCGCTTCCATACTTGTATTTATATAGCATTAAAATTGTTGAAACCCTGACCCAAGTATTTTAATGATTTTTTGTCGTTCTTGTGAAGATAGTTGAGTTTTACCTTTTTTAATTTCTTTGATTGCTTGTAATTTATGAGACTCCTTTTGAGCATCTTTTATACTCTTTATAGCACCCGCAACTGAGCCCACGGCAGAAGCAGTTGAACCAATTAGGTCTTTATGTTTAAGGATGGTTGAACCAATACCCATTAGAGTATCAATTATCCCATCTCCTTTATTTCTAAATTGATGTCCCACACCCCGTTGTCTCTTTGGTTTATAGTATCCTCTCCCAAGAAACATACCTTCACCCTTATAGTATGGTGAAAGGAACATCCCATCCCCTGTAATTATTTTATATTTTCCCAACTCGTGTTTTCTCACAATAACCATTATTTATTTATTGAAAAACTTCACGTAGGTGAATTCTGATGGATATAATTTCATCATTAAAGGATATCATACGATTATCTTGGTCGGTTATCCTAAAATTTACTCTGTATATGGTTTTTCCTGACACAGGTAAATAGACAAGATTTTTTGGTTCCATATTAAATTTATAACCAATCGGGGTTGAGTATGCGCTGAATGAAAATATTGTATTTGTTCTTATTCCATCGTTATAAGCACCATCAATCAAATCACAATGAATTAATACTGAATTTATACCGGAGGATATTTGAATGACATTATCACTGTAAAACGTTCCGTTAGTTTCAACCTTTTTTGAAGAGAAACCCAATAGCTCTCTAAACGATTTTTCAATGGTGAAATCAACTTTATAATTATTTTTAAGTTTAATAGTTGATTTTGAAGTGTGTTTTTGAATATCTATTACAATATTTTTTGGTTCATCACCTTTTTCTTTCATAAGGCGAGAGACTTCTGAAGATATTTGAGAAATCTCGTAAGCACCGGGTGAAACGGTTATAGTTTTATATCCACTTCCTGGATTATAACTAAACTTGTTGTTTTTCTCTGTGATATTAAACAAGGTATTATAAGTCTCCATTGACAACAAAGAAGCCTCATATTCTTTTTTGGGGTCAAGTTGTAGTGGGTAAGGGAATGAAGCTGTGTAATCACTCGTTGTGAAATTAAAACTAAGAATTGTGCTTCTCATCTTATTTAATATCTAATAAAATATCTTTGTATTGACATTTATTAATTATTTTCATATTCATCAACTGATCTAAAATGGCGGATGCTTCATTAAAACAATTGTTGTTTCCAGCCTTCTTACTACCTAACAACAATAATAACCTATTAACTAATTGTGATGGGTCATTTGGAAGAAAACTAACACCCGAACCAAGCTTACTTAAAGCATCAATAATATGTTTCTCCTTCTCATTCTTCTTACTTTTACCAGCAACAGAAACTCCATAATCAAGTGTGTTTAGCAACTCAATATACTCTCTATCTTCCTCTCTTTCCATTTCAAGCGGTTCATCAAAATAAGGTGAATTAGAATGTCCATCTTTTGTTAGAAGAAACATTAATCTTGGGGTTAATTCAACATTTGGTTGGTCAGAACTTAAGAACACCAATTTATCATTAAATATCAATAACTTTTCTTTCACAAGATGGAACTGTGCTGGTTCTTCTGTTGGAATGAGATCTGCTCTGGTTTTTGAACCCTTCAAATATTCATTGTTTTGAAGAGCTTCTACAATATAATTGGAAAGTTTATTTACCTTCTCAAGATGCCGAAATAATCCTTCATCATCATATTCTAATTCTCCAAGTTCTTGCTCTGTCATTTGACTAAAATCTTTGAGCATTTGAAATTTTTTTGGAGTAAATTCTACCATGGGAACTGTAGGTGAAATCGTTTGTTGAGTTTTTAAAAGTGGTTTAAAAAATTTCTCTTGTTTTCTTTCAAAGGCTTCTTCACCAGTTAGTTTCTGTCTCCTTTTCTTCTTTATGTCTTCCTGTTGCTTTACAACTTTTGAAAGCAACTCTTGATGTTCTTTAAACTTTCTTACTCTTTCTTCGGTATTCATTTTCTGTATTTATTTATTGAAAAATATCATTTAGTATCTCATATTGTTTCACAACAATATATTTATATTTTCCGATCGTGTGTTTCATATTATTTTCAAATTCCTTCTTACTACGTAATGTAGAACAATTATCTCTCCAAAAATTATTTGTATCTATTGAATTTAACTTAAATAAAATAAAAGTATTAGCATTGTTTCTTATTGAGCGCCGAGGGAGTTGAAAATATGACTGACTAAGATAAATACAATTACAAGAAGAATGTCTCCCTCTTGTATAGTAGCTATCCATTACTGTTTGGTTTCTCTCATTAACACAATCATCAAAGATAACGAGGTTCTTTTTTGATTTATCTAAATCTTGAGGTGAAGGTATATCATCCGTATTATCACTGAGAATACAAGTTATGGGTTTTAGTTTTGATTTTGATTTCTGTGTATCACAAAATAATTGTATTATATCATCAATATTATAATCATTTAGTTTGTTTTGAAGTTTAAATAAACCGATAATGTCTTCCTTTTTAAGACCCGCATTAAAACCCTGTGAGAGTAGTTGATACTCAGGTTGAAAACTTGACTTTGTAAAAATTATTAAATTATCATAATCTAAAAAATTAGGACTAAGGAGCATCTTTAAAAGTAAACAGGTTTTTCCACATCCGCTTGAACCGACTATTAGACATCTCAATGAATTTGGAAGATTTTTATGGTTATTAAATTTTATCTTATTTTCCCAAACAGGTAAAAAATCATTCATTTATATATTTGGAAAACAAGTCATCTAACTTTTTTTGAGTTTTTTGAGAAACTCTATATTTTATCCTGAGTTCAGGTTTAATTTCAAAATAATCCATTATTTTGTTTATATAGTATCTTGTATTAACATTTCCATTAAAATTATTTTGAATAATAAATATCATTAAACCCTTATACATTTCCTCAATACAAATAGTCTCTTCCCTTGTAAGAAATGGTGTATTATCCCCATAATACTTAACATTCATCTCTCTTATTAATCTTGTAAAGTAATTCATTTTTGGTTCTAATTTAAAAGAGTTATATATTTTTCTATATTTTTTATTATCATTAATTAGAAGATAATCACAGAAAATACATTGTTTATATGCTTTTGATTCTGTATTAAGCCCCACTCTACCACAAGCCGGACAATTCTCTAATTTATCATATGGAGAGTCTGGAAATTCTAAATATCCTTCAGAATTTATCATATTTATATAGTAAAATTATACTTAAAACAAAGTGCCTTTTTTAGAGGCTTTTTTAAAGATGAAACTGTGCTTAAAGTAAAACACCTTTGAGCTTTTCAACTCGTTTTATGTATATAACTTTACTTAAACTAAACGCAAATTTATTAGCTAATAAATACAATGTTTCAAAACACAAAAGACAAATTTCAATCAATCTCTACTTCGGTGGAAGATATAGAAAAATATGTCAAAGATGTTAAATTGAACAAAGATAAATATGGAAATTTTTGGATTAAACCCATAATGGAGAATAACATGTGTCCTTTTATTAAATTTACAGGACAAGCTATGTTAATTAATAACTCTATTAAAGTAAATTTGACAAAAGTTTCTCCACTACTACTAACAATTTACTCAAAGCTTGAAAAGATCATTGATAAAGAAGCTTTGAAAATGAATGATAAAACCATCAACGATTCTAGAGGAAACATTTGTATATTCTTTAATAGACCCAAAGATGTGGGTGAAATTAATAATATGAATATTAGTGGTGAACTATCATTCCGTACTCTGATTATTAGAGATTATTTGAAAATAACATTTAATGTAAAAAATATTGTGGTTATTAGTTCTAATGAAAGAAAATATATAGATATTGATGGAAGTTTAATGGTATGTAAATGAGTGATATTAACAGTCAATACTCTGAGAGTTATTATACTGAGAGTCTAGGATCTGAAGATAGTTATGATACTAATAGTTTGTGTTCAAATGATAGTTATGAGAGTAGCTTTATTGATGACTCAGATAGTGAAATTGAAATTGATGAACTAGAGTATCTAAACTTTCTGGCTAATACATAGACGCTTTACTTTAAGTAAAGTTATATACATAAAACGTGTTGAAAAGCTCAAAGGTGCTATTTTCTGGCTTTCTGGGCCCTGTGCTATTTCTGGTCTTCATCAATGATCTCTCTGACTCTCTTGAAAATCCTCTCTATCTCTTTGCTGATGACTCTACTCTGTCGCTCCATTCCTCATCCCTCAGATCAGCAGTCTGCAGCCTCCTCACTCTCTGCAGACCTGGACAAAATCACAGACTGGGCAAACAAATGGAACATGTCTTTCAATCCTGATAAATCTCACACTCTTACGATGTCTCTCCGAAAGGACCGACTGGACAACCCTCCCATCTACTTTCTCAACAATCCTCTCCAAGAAGTTCTGTCGCTCAAGCTTTTGGGTCCCACTATCTGCCATGATCTTTCTTGGGAAAACCACATTTCCAAGCTCGCCTCCAAAGCCAGTCGCCGACTGGGCATCCTCCGTCGTGCGAAGTCCTTCCTTGGCACACCTGAGCTCCTCACCACATACAAGGCTTTCATCCGCAGCTCAATGGAATACTGTTCCCCCCTCTGGGCTGGTGCTCCTGCCTCACACCTTGCTCGGCTTCACGCTGTTGAGGCCAAAGCTTTCAGAATCATTGGAATCTCCTGCGATGTAGTCAACTCCGAGGGCCTTTCACTCACTCACCGCAGGCAGGTTGGTGGTCTTTCTGTCTTCTACCGACTCCTCTCTGGCCTTGCTCCCCCAAAGAGGAGTTGGTTTGTCTTTTTTGTGATTATTGTTAGCTCTTTCACGAGCCTCGATCTTGTATACAAAAAAAAAAAAAAAAAAAAAAAAAAAAAAAAAAAAAAAAAAAAAAAAAAAAAAAAAAAAAAAAAAAAAAAAAAAAAAAAAAAAAAAAAAAAAAGAAAAAAAAAAAAGGTGTTTTACTTTAAGTAAAGTTATATACATAAAACGAGTTGAAAAGCTCAAAGGTGTTTTACTTTAAGTAAAGTTATATGCATAAAACGAGTTGAAAAGCTCAAAGGTGTTTTACTTTAAGTAAAGTTATATACATAAAACGAGTTGAAAAGCTCAAAGGTGTTTTACTTTAAGTAAAGTTATATACATAAAACGAGTTGAAAAGCTCAAAGGTGTTTTACTTTAAGTAAAGTTATATACATAAAACGAGTTGAAAAGCTCAAAGGTGTTTTACTTTAAGTAAAGTTATATACATAAAACGAGTTGAAAAGCTCAAAGGTATTTTACTTTAAGTAAAGTTATATACATAAAACGAGTTGAAAAACTCAAAGGTGTTTTACTTTAAGTAAAGTTATATACATAAAACGAGTTGAAAAGCTCAAAGGTGTTTACTTTAAGCACAGTTTCATCTTTTAAAAAGCCTCTAAAAAAGGCACTTTGTTTTAAGTATAATTTTACTATATAAATAAATATGATCAAAGCAACGTATTGCGATGTTTGTGAACAAGAATATAAACAATACAAAAGACACCTTAAAACTAACAAACACACATTTAATCTACTTCACCTACTATCTCCTATTCAGAAGGAAACAAAACACTGTTCTGCATGTAATAAAAATATCCTCAAGAAAGGCTTCGAAATACATCTTAAAACAATTCTACATTTATCAAATTTTATCACAACTAAAAACTCTGATGGCGCATTCAAAGAACATATTAAAATAAGAGTCTTTAACTTCAAACCTCCTGAACCAGAGTCTATAGTTGATGCTGTAGAAAGAGTTAAACCTGTTGTTCAAACGTTGATTGAAAAAACACTAAAAGAAATGAAACCACTTAAATTTTATATGGGAGTAAAATTAGAAATGACAAAGGACGAAGGAGTTATAGATACACCATACATGAGAACTGAGCCACACTTTATATCTTCATATCAAGATTTTAAAACATCAGGAGTCTATGATGAACTTATTAAACAAGAGCAAGATGTGGATAATTCAATCGTAGGAAGTGGATTCAATATAGGAAAAATTATTTACATAGACATTCATATTCTTAAATCAGATCCTCTAAAAGCTTCTTCCTACATTGATTTACCCAGTGTTATCAAAAATAGAAAAGCAGTTATCAATATCAAAAATAAAGACAATAAATGTTTTCTCTGGTCTATTCTAGCACACTTACATCCTCCACATTTTCATGATGAAAGAGTATCTCATTATAAAAAATATGAGAATACATTAAATACGAAAGATCTAAAGTTTCCGATGGCTTTAAATGATATTCCTAAATTTGAAAAGATAAATAATTTATCAGTTAATGTTTATGGTCTAACAGAAACAAACAGCATTCAGGTTTTAAAGCTTTCTGACAATTGTAAACAAACTCATATTAATCTTCTATATTTTAATTCAGAGGAAAATTCACATTATACATACATTAAAGATATTGCTAAATTAATAAAACCACAAGTATGTAAAAGAACAAATAAAATATATATTTGTTTGCGTTGTCTTAACTTCTTCCATACACAAGAAAGATTAGATAAACATTCAAATTATTGTGGTGAACATAAATCAACGGTAATCAATATGCCTAAAGAAGGCTCAAATATCACATTCAAAGATGAAAAGAAAAAGATCAAACATCCATTTGTTATATATGCTGATTTTGAAAGTATTCTAGAAAAAATAGATACTGCTTCTCCAGATCCAAAAGATTCATACACAAATAAATATCAAAAACATACTCCTTGCGGTTTTTGTTATTATATCAAATCATCCGTTGGTGATAAATATAACAAGTTAGAGGAGTATAGAGGCTCAAATACCCCAGAGGAGTTTGTGAAACGACTAGAAAAAGACTGTGTCCGATTAACCAAGATAATGAGAGAAACTAATAAACCAATGTCTTTGACGAGTGAACAGAAAAGGGAATTTAGAAAAAACAATGTTTGTCATATTTGTGAGGAAAAAATTGGTGAAGGTCTAAAGGTTAGAGATCATTGTCATCTCACTGGTAAATATAGAGGTCCAGCTCATCAAAGTTGTAATATTAATTATCAACTCCCCTCTTTCATTCCTGTCTTTCTTCATAACAATGCTCATTATGATACGCATCTATTTATTAATGAACTTTCAAAGACATCTGGACACATTTCAGCAATTCCTAACACAGATCAGAAATACATTTCATTCACAAAAACAATTCACACATCTCCTATTACTCATATCAGATTTCTTGATACATTTAAATTCATGGCAAGTCCATTGGCTAACTTGGTTCAAAATCTAAAAGAGTTTCCATGTCTTTCAGAGTATTTTTCAGATAAAGATTTTCTAACACAAAAGGGAATTTACCCCTATGACTATATGGACTCATTTGAGAGATTCAATGAAACACAACTTCCTTTAAAAGAAAATTTCGATAACAAATTAAACAACAGTCATATATCTGATAAAGATTATGTACACGCACAAAATGTTTGGGAAAAATATAACATCAAGAATCTTGGTGAGTATCACGATTTGTATCTCAAAACTGATGTGCTTTTATTGGCCGATGTATTTGAAGCCTTTAGATCTGTTTGTCGCACTGGATATGGATTGGATCCTGCTCACTACTACACAGCACCTGGATTGGCTTGGAGCGCGATGTTGAAAATGACAAAACAAGATTTGGATTTGATAACCGATGTCGATATGCTTTTGATGATTGAAAAGGCAAAAAGAGGTGGAATTTCACAAGTATGCTCGAGCAGCTACTCAAAAGCAAATAACAAATATCTTCCAAATTATGATTCAACGAAAGAGAGTTCTTACTTGATGTACTATGACGCAAACAACTTGTATGGCTGGGCAATGTCTCAAGCTCTTCCTTATGGGAAACTAAGATGGGTAAAGGAAAAAGACTACACAAAGGTTTTACAAGATGTATGTATCTCTACACAAAAACAATTGGATGATTCAAAGGTTGGTTATTATTTTGAGGTTGATTTAAAATATCCTGAAGAACTTCATATCAAACATAAAGATCTTCCATTTGCTTGTGAGAAAGAAAGTCCAAAGAAAGAATGGTTGAGTGATTATCAACGATCGTTTGATATAGGTGAATCAACAGAAAAATTACTTACTACATTATATAACAAGAAAAATTATGTACTACACCAAAGAAATTTGCGACAATATTTATCAAAAGGTCTAAGAGTAGAGAAGATCCACAGGGTTCTAAAGTTCAATCAAAGTCATTGGTTAAAGGGGTACATTGATTTTAATACACAAAGAAGAACAGAGTCAAAAACAGATTTTGAGAAAGACTTTTATAAATTAATGAATAATGCGGTCTTTGGTAAGACCATGGAGAATGTGAGGAAAAGACAAAATATCAGACTAGCAACATCTTGGGAACAAGCATCAAAATTAATTAATAGACCGAGTTTTACTAGAGCTGAGGTCTTTACTGAGAACTTTTGTGCGATCCATTTGGTTAAAGAGAGTATTGAAATGGACAAACCTATTTACATTGGAACATCAATTCTTGACTTGTCAAAGTCATTAATGTATGATTACTTTTATATTAATCTAAAATCAAAGTATAAGGATAATGTGTCATTGTTGTATATGGATACTGATAGTTTTATTTTGAAAATTAATACTGATGATGTTTATTCAGATATGAAAAAGGACATTAATATCTATGATACAAGTAATTACAGTCCAGAGAGTGAGTTGTTCTCTTCTAAAAATAAAAAGGTGATTGGAAAGTTCAAGGATGAATTGGGAGGAAATGTTATGAGTGAATTTGTGGGATTGAGGTCGAAGGCTTATGCTTATAAATACATTGTGAATAACGTTGAAAAGACTGATAAGAAGTTAAAAGGTATAAAGAAAAATGTCATTAAAGAAACAATAAACTTTAAGGATTATTATAACTGTTTAACAACAAAGAAAGAAGAGTTTAGAAAGATTAATGGAATAAGAAGTTATAAACATCAATTATATTCAGAAGAGGTGAATAAGAAAGCATTGGGGGCTTTTGATGATAAGAGGTTTATTTTAGAAAATGGAATTGATCGTCTCCCTTATGGTTATATAAGTATATAAGATATATATATATATATAAGTGATAAGTTAAAAAGGGGGGTTAGGGATTTTAACGGGCTACCGCCACCTTTTTTACTATTATATAAATGATAGAACCAAGTATCAACCAGACTAAAGAGTGGAGGTGTAATCAACCTTGGTATATAAATGGAAAACATAACGAATGTGAAAAATATCAGATTCAAGAGGTTGAGAGAATCACTGGTCAGAAGGTTCTCAAGACGGATAAACGTATTCATTTGTTAAGTGGGGTAATGGAGGGTGGGAAGAAAAATATATTAGAGTGGAGTGAGAACTTTAATGGTTATCAATCGGATAATAAATATTATAATTTTAAAATGGTATGTGGGAGAGGAGGAGGTCAAACAAGAACCCTCCGTGAAACATACCACTTTATACTTTCACAACAAAAGGTTAAGGAACCTGTATACTTTATAAATATACTTGATGGGGATGAGTTCTATAGGAGAATGGAACTCTTAAAAAAGTTAGAAAGAGATAATATATTTATAGGCTCATTAGCAGAGTGGTCTAAGGAACTACATTAAGGGGGTAGTGGGGGGAATAGGGTAAAATTTACATGGAAGTGAGAATGATCATAGGTTCATAAGGCTAGAAGGATTATAGGTTCATAAAGGAAGAAAATCATAGGTTCATAAGGCGAGAAGGATTATAGGTTCATAAGGTGAGAAGGATTATAGGTTCATAAGGCGAGAAGGATTATAGGTTCATAAGGCGAGAAGGATTATAGGTTCATAGAGGGAGAAATAGAGGTGTTTATGATTTTTTTTAAAACAGGGGGGGTAAATGACATTAGATAGGGATTTCCCATGTTAAACGGAGGTGTCCCAGAAGCAACATTTATCACCTACTCACGCCACTGTGGCCTAATATGTACAAACTACCTATTTACGGGTTCCTCGCAGATATCCAGTGGAGACTAGCACATTGGGCTCTCCCTACGAACACCTTTGTTCATCACCTTGACAGCTCAGTGCCAGTAGCATGCCCCTTCTGTGTACAGAAGGAGGATCTCTTTCATGCCTATGTGAAATGCGAAAGACTAATACCTCTTTTCTTGATTCTCACACACCTTTTTGATCAGTTGTCTTTTCCTTTTACTTCACATTCTTTTATTTTTGGTGTATCTTTCAGACCCTCCTGCAAGGACTCTGGTGTCCTCCTAAACTTCTTAGCTGCTGTAGCAAAATATTCAATATATAAATCGAGGAAAATTAAAATTGATAATGGGCATGGGTTTGATGTTGTTCCTATGTTTAAAGGGCTGGTGTCTGCAAGAATAAGGTTAGAGTTTGATTATTATGTGGCGAATGAAAATGTCAAACTCTTTGAATGCAAATGGTGTATTAATGAAGCCTTATGTGTTGTGAATGAATCGAATTTGTACTTTTCTTTTTAACATTAAGAACTGTTGTTTTTTTCTATTTTTTTCTCTCCTGTAAAAATGTAACTTGACCTGGTGTGTTTTTTTGTGAAATAAATGGTGTTGCAAATTCAAAAAATATTCTCTCTCTCTCTCTCTCTCTCTCTCTCTCTCTCTCTCTCTCTCTCTCGCTCTCTCGCGCCCCCTTCTGGATGGTTGTGAGTCGTGCGTGGGTGTGGTAATCATGGCGGCTGTGGGTGTTGAGCTGTGAGTACGGTGCTGTGTTGGTGGTCTTTCCTATCCTCCTTTCACTCCATTTGTGTCCTTGTACGAGTTTGTGAAGTTTTCTCCGTGTTTCCCTTCTGCTCTTGAGACAAGAGAGGGAGAGAGAGACAGCACGGTAACGGTTAGCCACCTGTATTAATTTATAACGTGGGTTGGTTATATCGTGCCGATTATTTATTTATTTATTTACTTATCTATCTATAATTCCAGTAATCTCTGTGTGTTTGTTTGTACGTTTGTACGTTTGTACGTTTGTACGTTTGTACGTTTGTACGTTTGTTTGTTTGTCTGTGACCGCTGTTTCTCGACAACCACTGGTCCGATATACTTTTAACTTGCCAGGTATATTGCTGGGGACCCGAGGATGTGCCTTTTCAAGGTTTCATATTAATCGGACAATTACCGAGCTATGTCCAAAAAACGATTCAACCAATCAGAGAGCAGCGAACTATCGCGTGTGCCGAACGTGGCGGACACACTCTGCCTCGGATGGCACATTTGAGAGCGTATTCATTTATTTCACGTTTGCAAACTATGTTGGCGCTATGTTGGCGTTAAACTATGTTTTAAAACTAATAAAAACCATTTCATGTAAATAGAGGGGGGGGGGGGGGGGGATTGTCACTGTACTCGCACGAGCAGATGGCGGAAGTGCCTGACCGCCAAGTGAAGTCCGAGCAACTCGCGGTCGAAGGTACTGTAACGGCGTTCGGGCGGGCGAAGCTGCCGGCTAAAGAACGCCAGCGGTTGCCAAGCTCCGTTTTAAAACTAATAAAAACCCCGGGGGGATTGTCACTGTACTCGCAAGCCGTTCGCCGTTCGCTTTGGCGTTGCGAATGGACCAAAACATTTCATGCACCAAACCATTTCATGTAAAGCGTTCGCCGTTCGCTTTGGCGTTGCGAATGGACCAAAACATTTCATGAACCAAACCATTTCATGTAAATAGAGGGGGGGATATAATTTTAGATATAGATATAGTACGGGCATGCCCTAGTTTAACTAATTTTGATTTGTTTGGTTAGTTTATTGCATTGTTACCATTTAGTTTGTTTAGTTTATTGCCGATAAATGGCTAATAGGAATAGTCAAAGGACTGCTGATCGTGTTAGTGATGAGGTGTTATCGCGTAAGCACGGGCTGTGCCTTGTTCCGCCGGAAGACGTGCAAATGGATGATGTTCTACTTGCAATCGGGGATTTGATCGGGGTAAATAACATTCGTGCTGCGTCTCGAATGAACCACAAAGTGGTGGTTTTCGTGTCACAAGTTAGCCTTGCAGACATCGTGGTGCAAAACGGGTTAACGTTGGGGAATGACCAATTTGTCCCGGTATCGTCCATGGACACGCCGGCGGTTAAAGTTATTTTAAGTAACGTTCCGCCCTTTCTGAGGAATGAAGAAATCCTACGTAAATTAGGGGAGCATGGGACTGTCGTCTCACGAATTATCACGGTCCCCCTGCGAACCAGGAACGGAAGGCTGAAGCATGTAGAGTCGTTTAGACGTTTTTGTTTCGTCGTACTAAAGGATGAGGCAAAACAGCTGAACATATCTATAAATTTTAAAATAGGAGATCATGATTACCGGATCTTTGCAGCTACTGAGACCTTGATTTGCTATACATGTGGGGCATACGGACACACTCGGCAGTATTGTCCTGATGTGAGGAAGAGTTATGCCACAGCAGCTGGGGCAGCCCCCCCCTCCCCCTGTAAATGACTTGAACGACCCTGTAGATGAGCCAGGTGTCGAGAAAAGGTCAACACCGGAATACGAGGGTGCGGGTGACAGTGGTGCTGGTGGAGAAGCCCATACGGTAGTGGAGCAACCATATGTGGAGGAGAGGCTGCAACCTCAAGAACAAAGGGACTTCGAGGAGGTGAAGCTGATGGAGACCGAGTCGAGGAGAAACTTGAAACGCTCTCTTGCGAGCGATGAGAATGGAGGAAAAGGAAACAAAATGGTTCTCGTGCAGGCAGATGGTAATACAGACCAACCTGATGACCATGAGCAAAATGGTAATGCAATAGGTAGAGATGGGAATCTGCCCATTTCACAGGATGAAGATAATCGAAGCATTACCGAGCGTGTCACCGTGTGTGATGGTGGACACCCTGCACCATGCGACGAGCAGTTAAGGACCCTCATCTCAACGGAAGATGATGAGAAAGAGATTGATAAGTCGGTGGCAGACAACAACGATGGGGTAGTTGGTGCCATGCAGACGCAACAAAAATACCATGGTGACAATGACACAGATGAGGTGCCAGTACCTGACACACCACTGGGTGAGAGTGGGGTCGAGGCTGATGAGGAAGGATGCAGTCTTGCTGCCCTGAGTGAGTCTCAGAAGGAGCAGGTGAGGCAAGCAGAGGTGACAAAAGGGAAGGTCATTGATTTCTTAAACGAAACGTTTAGACAACGTCACGTTGTAATTAGAGATCATTTCCCTGATGTTCAAGCTTTCATTAAGGCTTCGAAACCTCTTTTACAGAAAAATGACCCCATGCTCTCAGAGCCTCAATTTCAACGTCTTCGTAAAGCAGTAACAAAGGCGAATTGCAGGCGAATTGCAGGCGAATTGCAGGCGAATTGCAGGCGAAAGGCGAAAGGAATTGCAGGCAGACGGTGAGCTACCACCTTAGAATGACAACGCGAGAAATACATATTGCCTCCCTGAACATCAATGGGGGATGTGCCCCCTTACGAAAAATTCAAGCAATCCAGGCAATGGAGAGGGTAAAAGCAGATGTCATTCTATTGCAAGAGACCCATGCCACAAACAATTTGGCAGCTGAATGGTGTAAACTTTTTAAAGGGCAATGGTGGCTGAGTGGGGTTTCCACACCCAAGGCTGGTGTTGTCATCGCCTTAAGTCCCAGGCTTCCCACTCAGAGTGTTATTTATAGGGAGGTCTATAAGGCACATTTGATAGCGGTGGAGTTCTACTGCAATACACAAAAGCTTATTATAGTAAATGTGTATGCACCAAGTGAACCTATAGAAAGAAGAACATTTTTTTCCACATTGCGGGACTTTGTAGAGGGACTGGATCCAGCTGCTCTCACCTGTATCGCAGGGGACTTTAACTGTACAATTGATCCTTCAGTTGACAGGAATGTACATGAACCCCACGGCGCTTCTGCAAAGGTGTTAGCGAGCCTCATCAAGAACTATTGTTTTGAGGATGTGTGGAGGTTGCAGCATCCAACTTCACGGGCCTACACATGGTGCAGATGTCATGATGGCGTCATATCAAGGGCAAGGCTGGACAGGATCTATATCAATAAGCCAATGCTGAATGTGGTGTCCACTACCCAAATACTCCCAACAGGGTTTTCAGATCATAATTTAGTGGCAATGTCCTTTAAATTACCCCTGACATCAGGAGGTAGCGCATACTGGTCACTCAATACTCGGTTGTTAAGTGATAAGAAATTTAAAGATGCCTTCCGAACCGTGTGGGGGAAAATCCGGTCCTCTAAGCTTGAGCATGCCAACCTTCGCATATGGTGGGACCTTGCAAAGTGTCAAGTTAAAACGTTTTGTCAACAGTATAGTCTGTTTACTACTAAAATGCAAAGTCTCTCAATTGACTCATTAAAGGCCGAAATTGCAGAATTGAAACAGAATCGTAATGGGGCTGGGAAAGATTTTGGATATGATCAGTTACTATGGACAAAAAGGTCATTACTGACCGAAATGGTGAGGCAGCGGGCAATGGGTACCTTGGTGCATATGAGGATGAGTTACTTGACTTTGGATATGCCAAATAAGGACTTCTTTAGCTTGGAGAATTCGGTGAAAAACTCGCAGCAAATTCATAAGCTCTGTACTGCTAATGGGTCAACGGTTACCTCCCAACTGGAGATTAAAGCAGCCTTGAAAGCATTTTACTCTGACCTGTATTCTGCCCAGAGTATCAACAGTGAGGCGATACAGGAGCTGATTGCTGGGCTCCCAGAAGTCGAGGAGGACAAGCAGCACACACTGGAATCGTCAATTTCACCTGATGAACTTGAAGCAGCCATGCGAGGCTTGAAAGATGGTAAAGCCTCGGGGATTGACGGGCTGCCTGGAGAGTTTTATAAGACATTTTGGAATCTTGTGGGACCGGATCTGCTTGAAGTCCTTGACGAAAGCCTTCGTGCTGGAGAACTTCCTCTGTCCTGTAGAAGGGCGGTCGTATGCCTTTTGCCGAAGCCTGGGAACATTCAACTCATTGAGAACTGGCGACCTGTTTCCTTACTGTGTAGTGACTACAAAATCTTGTCTAAAGTATTAGCGAATCGGCTGAAAGAGGTGATCAGCTCTGTCATACAGCCGGACCAAACCTACTGTGTTCCTGGACGGTCCATGCATGATAACCTGTTTCTGGTAAGAGATATTATTTCCTGTAAAAAGTATCTGCCTGCCAGTTTTGGGTTATTGTTTCTGGATCAAACAAAGGCTTTTGATCGTGTTGATCATGCATACTTGTTTTCGGTTCTTAAGGGGATGGGTTTTGGTGAAACCTTCACAGCATATGTTAAACTGTTATATACAAACACTTTCTGTATGTTGAAAGTAAATAATAACTTATGCTCCCCCTTTCCCTTTCGACGGGGTATCCGCCAAGGCTGTCCTCTCTTGGGACTGTTGTACACAATTGCCCTTGAACCACTTTTGGCATCCTTCAGGAAACGATTGCCTCAGGATATGGGGGTAGAGGGGTTAAAATTTGTCGTAACAGCTTATGCTGATGATGTTTGTGTTTTACTTAAAGGCCCGGGCAGTGTAGCTGCAGTACAGCAGTGCTTAAAAGACTTCTCTGCAGCCTCTTCTGGTGAAGTAAACTGGAGTAAAAGTGTAGCCTTGTGGTGTAGTTCAGGTAACCCCTCAGTCATATCACCACCATCACTCCCACAAAATCTGGTATGGAAAACAGACGGGGTCAAATATCTTGGAGTTTATCTTGGAAACCATGAAATGGAAATGAGGAATTGGGAAGGAGGTGTGGAACAAATCGCATATCGTTTAAAATCATGGAAAGGACTACTGCGGTCTCTTTCATACAGAGGCCGCGCTCTTGTTATCAATAACCTGATTGCAGCGAGATTGTGGCATAAAGTCATTACCCTGCAGCCACCCAAGGAGCTGATCCCTGCCATCCAGAGGAAGTTGATAGACTTTTTTTGGAGCGGCTACCACTGGCTGCGGCCCAGTATACTGTACCACCCTCGGAAGGAGGGGGGCCAAGGAGTCATTGATGTCTCTGGGCGGCTTATGGCTTTTCGCCTGCAGTCTGTGCAGAGACTACTGTATGCGGAGGAGCTGCCCTGGCGCCCATTTGCACATTTTCTATTACAACAGGCTGGTGGAATGAACTATGATCGGCACCTTCTCTTGGTGGACCTTGATTGTGTCAGCAGTGCTTCACTTCCCGCTTTTTATCGGAGTTTGCTGGATGCATGGAAAGGCCTTGAGGTTAAACGTTGTCTTGAGGCATATAATTGTCGTAATTTCCTCCAAGAGCCTCTGTTCTATAACAGCTTTTTCCCATGTATTCCTCGTAGCCATGCTTTAATTCAAAAATTCATTAAAGGAGGCGTAAGCAAAGTGAGTGATCTAAGGGATGCATCTGGAACCAAGTGGAGGTCTGCTGGGGTGGTGGCGACAGGTGTTTGTGTAGCATCTGTTCGAGTTGTTCAACAAATCAAACAGGTAGTCGTAAAAAAATTCAGGCAGCTAAACATTGGCTGGGAAGGTGCCGGAATTGTCGAAGATTTTCGACTATCTTTCCCCGAAATCAAGGTGCTGCCCTCTGTCCAGTCCAACGATGATGGGTTTCCCTGCCCCTTTCACTTAGTAACTAAGGCTGGTGTCCTTAAACTCGTGAGGGGGAAAGAAGTCTCATCCCTGTCTGGAGCGATGCGTGTGGCCTTGTGGTCAGAACGGTTAGGGCCGGGGTTTCCCTCTACTCCACTGTGGCATAATATGTTTGTTCCACCCATCTATGGGTTCTTAGCGGATATCCAATGGAGGCTAACACATTGGGCTCTCCCCTCAAACACTTTTATCCACCATCTTAATGCCTCGGTGCCTGTAAATTGTCCCTTCTGCGAACAGGAGGAGGATCTTTTTCATGCATATGTCCAGTGCAGGAGGTTAGCACCTCTATTTTCTGTGATTGCACACCTTTCTTATAAATTATCCTTCACTTTTACCTTGCATATGTTTATTTTTGGTGTACCCTTTACCTCCTCATGTAAAAATGCTGGTGCCTTGATGAATTTCCTGATTGCCATTGCAAAATATGCAATTTATAAGTCAAGGAAAATTAAGATTCATAAATGTTATAGTGATGACGTCATTCCAATATTTAAAGGGCTGGTGTCAGCAAGATTAAGGCTGGAATTTGATCACCATATGAGTAACGAGAATGTTGAACTTTTTGAATGGAAATGGTGCACTCACGAGGCCTTGTGTGTGGTTCAGGACTCGAAACTCGTCATGATGTTTTAAGAATTGCATCAAGAATGTGATGCTTTGGTGTTGTTGTAACTTTTTTTTCTCTGCTCCTGCTTGTAAATACCCTTGCGGTATAGGTTGACATCCTTGTGCATTTTGTGGAAATAAACGGTGTTCAAATTCTCTCTCTCTCTTTCTCTCTCTCTCTCTCTCTCTCTCTCTCTCTCTCTCTCTCTCTCGCCACCTATCGGCTGTCGGTGCGCTGGGTGCAGTGTCATGGCGTCTGTTCGCTTCGTGTCGTGAGTGCTCTGTCTTGGCTGTTTGTTCCACCCCTCCTCCCCCCCATTTCGCTCCTTCGTGTGCTTGTTTCTATTTGTAAAGCTTCCCTGTGTTTCCCCTTCTATGTTGAGACGAGAGAGAGAGCCATAGAGCACACTTATTGTGCAGGTTAAGGTAATCGCCGTTTTTGGGCGGTTCCCTGTTGCTTTTTCCCCCGACTTATTTTCTTCACTTCAAACCTTTTTTTCCCGCTTATATTTCCTTAGTTTGTTTTTTTAACGCTCCCTTTCCCTAAGCTGGGAAAGTCGGAGTACATTACTAACTTCTTCTTCCCGAGCTGGGAGGACGAGGTCGAGCCTCGTGTGTCCAAACATGGCGGCTGCTCACTCGCAGCGATATGCAGCGTTTGAGCAATTATCACGTGAGCATGGCATTGCGTGTTCTCCACCCGAGGGTATTACAGTCGAAGCTATTGTTCTCACGATCGGGAACATGATCGGGTTTGATAAGGTACGTGCGGCGTCGCGTATGAACAAACGGGTTATCGTGTTTGTGTCCGATGTAGAGCACATTGCTCTCATCGTACAACAAGGTTTGTCCCTCGACTCCGGACACTTTGTTATGGTTTATCCCTTGGATACTCCTGCTCAGAAAGTGGTTATTTCAAATGCACCACCATTTCTCGATACCGATACAATCCTTGCAGCGCTGCAGCGATATGGGCAATGTGTGTCCCCATTAATAATGCTCCCTTTGGGCTGTAAGGATGAACGTGTCAGTCACGTGATGAGTTTCCGTAGGCAGGTCTTTATGGTTCTCAAAAAGGAATATCCCTCCTTGAATGTTGCTTTAAAATTCACGACAAATGGCCGCGATTATCAAGTATACATCACCACCGACACCCTAAAGTGCTTTGGTTGTGGTGCAGTGGGACATATGAAACGGTTTTGCCGCAATCAGAAGGAACAGCCTAACATGGTCGAAACGGGAAACAATGACTCGCAGATTAATGTTAACGTTTCCTGCTCGACAAATGTGCAGGATAAACCAGGTAAACAAGTGGACACGCCCCCTCCCGTTGAGTCAATGGACAGCGCAAATGAGGGGTTTGTCACCGTTTCCAAAGTAAAAAAACGTAAATCGGCTGTAAGAAGTGCGTCACCTTCTGGGAAAAGGCAAATCAGTGAAAACTCCATCACTGGATTTCAATGTGAAAACAGGTTTGCCTTATTGGAGGAAAAGGACACCTCCACTAGTACAAACATCATCAAGGAAAAAGTGGATTCTAACTTTCCAATCCCAGTGAGTGTCGCTGATCCTTCAGACAGTGTCATCTCACACGAGGACGTTCATTGTGTAGCTTCCTCCTGTCAATCGCAAGAGGAGGAAAAGCACTTAAAATCTCCCCCTAAAAAAGGAATAAATGAGGAAAATAAGGGCACAGAGAGAATAAAAGAGGATAATTTAAATCCACTGGAGGAGAGTGACATCCTTGAATCGAGCATGGTGGTCATGTCACAAACATGCTTGGAGCCCCCCACCTCGCATCCCGAAGAAGTTTCAAATGTGACTCTGGCACAAAACGTTCCTGAAGAAGTTTACTTTATTGAAACTGAGCAATCATGTGATGTGCGCCAGGAAGCTGAAACACCAATTGATTCCCCATATGAGGAATCTGATGGTGAGGGTCAAGAGGAGTCCTCTCAGATTCTAAAGGCTGTAAACAGCCCTTCGGATGACGAGCTTCAGGACTTTTTGAGAGATTCCTATCGGAAAAGGAACATTGAACTGAAAGATCATTTCCCTGATCTGCAGATGTTGATTTTTAAATTGAAGGAAATTGTGCACAACCCTGACACTCCAAATTTCACTGATGCTCAGAAGCACCGGCTAAGAAAAATGATCCAGAAAGCTCGTCAGGAGCTTCATAAATGAGGTCCCCATGGGTTTTTTGATCTATTTAGTTATTTATCTTCTTTCTTTTTCCGAAAGAATGAGTGTTAGTTTTGGTAGTCTAAACATTAACGGTGGTGTTAGTTTAGAACGCAAAGTTCAGGTAAAAGATCTGACCCGGCGTTTGCACCTGGATGTCTTGTTACTGCAAGAAACGCATGGAGATCTGAATGGCCAAGCCCAATGGAGAAGGCTAATGAAGGGCCAGTGGTTCTTCAGTGATATCAATTGTCTCACTGCTGGAATTGCTTTCTTTGTCTCCTCCTCATTAACACTTACACAAGTTCAATATAATGAAATAATTCCCGGACATCTGGCTTGTCTTCAATTCACTGCCAATAATCAAATCTTTGTTTTTGTAAACATATATGCCCCCTGTAAGAATGCTGAGAGGCAAAACTTCTTTCTAAAGCTAGAGGATCTTCTGAGTACAATTGACTTAAATTGCTCTTTTATAATGAGTGGCGACTTCAACTGCACTCTTGACCCTGCGTTAGATAGAAACAGTGCGGAGCCACATCCTAGATCTGCCATACCTTTGGAGAAAATCATCAAGACGACGGGATTAATAGATGTCTGGCGTATTCAGCACCCTATGCAACGGCAGTTTACTTGGTCTAGATGTACGTCTCAGATGCACACACTAGCCAGGTTAGACAGAATTTATGTCAATACTGTAATGCTTGACAAGATATTGAAATCTGATATTGTGCCTTCTCTTATTTCTGATCACCTGGCTGTAACCTTGTCCTTTAAGCTTGCTCTGCAGCAACATGGCAGCCCATATTGGAAGTTCAATGTCATGTTGCTGGAAAATGCTGCTTTTTGTGAAGCTTTCAAAGTGTTTTGGATTAGCCTCAAAGAAAGAAAGAATAATTTTGATAACCCGATATTGTGGTGGGACTACGCAAAGGCGCAGATCGCTGTCTTTTGCCAACAGTTTAATTACTTCTCTTCTTTCAGTGTAAAAAGGGAGAGGTTCACACTAGAAAAGGAAATAATGAAGTTGCAAACTGATGTGGCAAATAGCCCCAATAGAACAAATAATCATTTGCTTATGGAAAAGAAGACTCTACTAAACAGCCTGGTCGAATACCAAGCAAAAGGTGCAATGGTCCGTCTACGGATGGATCAGCTATATAATTTAGATGCACCGACCAAATTTTTTTCCCATTTTGATAAAAAGACTACCAATCAAAGGCAAATTGAAACCTTAAAGCTCTCAACTGGTAACACTGTGACGTCACAAGATAATATAAAGAGGGAGGTCTATAACTTCTTTTCAGACCTGTTTATGGCAAATGATGTTGACGATGGCTCAATAAGTTACTTCACATCTGACTTACCCATGCTAAGTGCTGCTCAAAGGGATCAGCTTGGCTCCTTACTTTCCTTGGAAGAGCTTACACGTTCCCTTGCTTCTTTACCTACGGGTAAATCTCCTGGGTTGGACGGCCTCCCAATAGAGTTTTATAAATCCTTTTGGCCCTTATTAGGCCCAGAACTATTGGAGGTCTTTAATAGTTCATTACGTTGTGGTGACTTGCCGATGAGCTGCCGTAGAGCAGTCATTAGTCTATTACCAAAGAAAGGAGACCCTCAGCTCATTGATAATTGGCGTCCAATCTCTCTCCTAACTTCAGATTATAAAATATTTTCTAAAGTTCTAGCTCGACGCATCGCCCGACTCCTAGAATCGTTGATTCAAAGTGATCAGTCTTTCTGTATCCCTAACCGACAGATACACGATAACATTTTTTTATTAAGAGATCTTTGGGATGTGTGTAAAATAAAAAATGACAATCTTGGTTTGATTGTGCTTGACCAAGAGAAGGCTTTTGACCATGTAAGTCATGTATATCTTTTCAAGGTGCTAGAGTGTTTTGGACTTGGTCCTGTTTTTCTTTCCATGGTAAAACTGCTCTATAATGGCATTTCCTCAATACTCAGAGTAAACTCTGAGCTAACTTCACATGTAAAGGTTGGAAGGGGTATCCGTCAGGGATGTCCTTTATCTGGTATTCTGTACTCTTTAACCATTGAGCCTCTTTTAATCAAAGTCCGCAGCATCCTAACCGGATGCAAAAATTTGCTCACAAGGCCTGTGAAAGTCTCTGCATATGCTGACGATATTTGCGCCATCGTACATAATAGTGATGAGATAAAGAAACTGGTGGATTGCTTGGACTATTATGGTTCAGCTTCTTCAGCTTTGGTAAACTGGAACAAGTGCCAGGCGATGTGGATGGGCCCATGCCAGCGCCCTATGCCTGTCCTCCCGAAACACCTCACCTGGTCCCTCAACGGAATGAAGTACCTTGGTGTTTACATCGGTGATGAAGCAACACAAGCGAAAAATTGGGAGGGTCTCGCTGACTCTCTCGAACAAAAGCTGCGGAAATGGAAAGGTTTGCTGGCTTTGCTTTCATACCGGGGACGAGTCCTGGTCATAAACAACCTAGCAGCATCTATACTGTGGCACAGAATCAAAGCCATTCCACCTCCTGAACGCTTTCTGCTGAATATACAGAAGACAATAATAAACTTCTTCTGGAGTGGAAAACATTGGCTTCGTCCAGAGATCTTGAATCTTCCCTTAGAGGAAGGTGGGCATGGTCTTGTGGACATCGTATGCAGGGCTATGGCATTTGGCATTGCCTCAATCTGGCGGCTTCTCTATGGTCCATCAGACCTAGCCTGGAGGTCCACTGCTCTCCTCCTCCTCCCTCAAGCCGGCATGCTAGACTATTCATTTGGTCTATTCCTAATGAACATGAAATGTATTGATCTGTCCTTGCTTCCACCATTTTACAATATAATTTTGAATGCTTGGCGTGTTTTCATGGTCGACCGTGATTATGTTTCCTACACCCAAGAGATGTTTTTCAGAGAGCCTCTTTTCTACAACTCTCTCTTCAAAAGAATAAGAACGGAACGCTCTTTTATTGATTATTTTGTTCAGAATGGTGTCCATCACGTTGCTGATCTAATGACTGAGACAAGGACATGGTTAAGTGCTGCAGCACTTGCAAATAAAGTTGGCATGCGGTCAAACCGCATAATATCTGCTGTGCTATGCGAAATACTTAGCGTATACCGCAAAGTTAAGGTGCACTGGGAGCAATCTCCTCGCACTGGTGATGGCCTAATTGTTTGTGAGCCAAGCCTCTGTTTCCCAAATTTAGAAGTCACCCCCACTGTAATGAATTGTGGCACAATAATAAAATATTTACCAAAAATACGTTTTGGATCTGCAGGTCTGGAAAATCGTGCAATATACCAGGCCTGTGTCAAAGCAATCCAGCCCTCCTTAGGAACTTGGCAGTCAAGGAAGTGGCACAATTGCTTGCCTACAGAATACCCCTTCCAACCTAACTGGAAAGCCTATTATCACATACTTATTCCAAAGAAAACTGCCGACCTGTCGTGGAGGTTGGCACATTGGGTATTACCCACCAATAAGCTCTTGCATGTTTTTTCTTCGGAAATATCTGAGCATTGTCCCTTCTGTGGTGCTCTTGAGACCGTGTCACATGCTTATGTTGAATGTGCGCGCTTGATTCCTTTATTTGGTTTGCTGCATGAAATGTGCATGAAGCTTTCTTTAAACTTTACTTTGAATTCTTTCATTTTTTGCTTTGCCTCAAACACACACCAAATAGAAGTGGCCCTAGCGAACTTTCTCGTTGCCATGGCAAAGAAAGCAATATATCGCACGAGGAAAATGCAAATTGAAAATCCTACAAGATGTACAGATAACCTCCCGGCCTGTTTTAAAGGACTTGTTTTTGCCCGGATTAAAACAGAATTTTGTTTCTATACATATATGGATAAAGTATTGATCTTCAAATGTATATGGGCATTGAATAATGCACTTTGCTCTGTGCAAAATGGTGTGCTGATCACAGATTGATCACTCCTCAAGCACGATATGATTTCTTTGTGAGGAGCAAAACACTTTATTATTTTTTCCTGTTCCCTTTCTTGATGTACTAATGGTCTTCATGTAAATGTTCCCTTTTAAATGGTTTTGCTTGTTTTTTTTACCTCTGATTTGTGAAATGCTTTGTGAAATGGTTGTATTTATACTTTTTACAAAATATACTTTTTGATATTTTTGTAATAAAAGGATGTGAAAGTCAAATTCTCTCTCTCTTCTCTCTCTCTCTCTCTCTCTCTCTCTCTCTCTCTCTCTCTCTCTCTCTTTCTCTCTTTCTCTCTTTCTCTCTTTCTCTCTTTCTCTCTTTCTCTCTTTCTCTCTTTCTCTCTTCTTCTCTCTTTCTCTCTTTCTCTCTTTCTCTCTTTCTCTCTCTTCTCTCTTTCTCTCTCTCCACGCACGTGCGATTGCCAGGTCTGTTGCTCAGTCACTGGCGGTACGTGCTGTGTCTCGTGTTGCTTTTTCCTTTCTGCTGTCCGAGTGTCGGTGTCCCTTTCTATCGTCTTGTCTACTGAGCGAGAGAGGGAGAGACAGCGCGGTTAGAGTTATCCACTTTAGGTGGTTAACGGGATTTATTTATTTATTTCCCAGTTATTGTTGTTGTTGTTTATTTTCATTTATTAGCTTTGTACCATTTATTGGTTACTTTTTTTTCGTTTAGTTACTTCAAATGGCTAGCAAGAATAGTCGAAGTAATGCCGGTCGTGACGCCGATGAGGGGTTAACAGATGAACACGGCATGTGTTTTGTCCCACCGGAAGATGTCTCGCTGGAGGAGATGCTCCTCGCAATCGGAGGATTGATCGGTTGTGAGAACATACGGGCAGCGTCCCGAATGCACAACAAGGTGGTTGTCTTCGTTTCACGTGTCCGTTTCGCGCGCATCGTCGTGCAGAACGGACTCACCTTGGGCAATGACCAGTTTGTTCCGGTTTCGCCATGGAACACTCCGGTCTCGAAGGTAATATTATCAAACGTTCTACCGACGCTGTCTAATGAGGAAATTCTTCAGAAGCTCGGTCAGTACGGTACTGTGGTGTCGAGAATTATCCAAGCCTCCATTCGCACCACAGACGGGAAGCTTAAGCATATCGAAACGTTTAGACGGTTTTGTTATGTTGTTTTGAAGGATGGTTTGACGCAATTGAATGTCTCTCTCGTTTTTAAGTCGTCAAAACGTGAGCACAGGATTTTTGCGGCAACGGAGAGGTTGATTTGTTACGGTGTGGTGTACATGGACACACTCGGCAGTATTGTCCTGATGGGGAGAAAACGTATGCCACAGCAGCCGGACCACCTCCCCCCGTGACCACTACGGATGATTCTATAGATGTTTCGCCTTCAGTGCGGGAATCTACATCGGACCATCAAGGTACGGCTAAGAGTGGTGCTGATGAGACCCATACGGATGTGCTTCGTGTAAGCGATGAGTCATCCAGTACAGCTGTGGCCATCGTGCAAACGATGAGTCAGCAAATGTAAGGGAGAAGCCTCTACCTGTAGAGGGAATGGTTTGTGAGGAGCAGCAGATTGTAGATGCGGCGTCTCGGAAAAATTTGAAACGGTCACTTGTAAGTGCGAGGAATGAGGACAAAGGTGTTAAAGTGTTGGTGGTGCAGACAGGAAGCAGTTTAAACGATTCAGACAGTCCTCCACATGAAGATCAGCAAGGTGGTGAGACTATGGCTGACATGATACCACCTGCTCAGGATGAAGGGGAACTTTTTCCTGAAGGTTGTAAATCAACCTGCGAAACCGAACAGCCTACTGATGACCATATCAATTCTAATGGGGAATGCAAAATACCCATTACTACTAATAACGACTCCTCCCCCCCCATTGCAATGATGCATGAGGATGAAGAGGATGAAGAACCTAAGGTAGATGGGGATGGAACAGGTGTTTCTGTACAGGTTCAGGAGGAACTCGTTACTAGCGTCACGGAGGGAATTCTAACTACAGAGACACTGATCGGCCATGAGGAACCAGTGGCAATGGTTGACAGGGCTCCCCCCCCTCAGGAGGAAGAGCAGCCTTTGGAGATCTCAAAAGAAAATATTGTCAGATTTTTGAAGGAAACTTTCAGACAAAGGCATGTACGAATTAAGGATCATTTTCCTAATATCCAGGCCTTCCTTGCAGCCGCAAAACCTTTGCTGCAAAGGAGTGAGCATGTCGAAATCTCCGAACCTGAATTTCAGCGGCTGAGGAAATCCATCACGAAGGCAAACAAGGAATTAATTGAGGAAGAGGACTTCACCCCCTAGAAGAATCAACCATGGAACTAAATGTTGTATCCTTAAATATAAATGGGGGTCGTGCCCCCTTACGGAGGGTGCAAACCATTCAAGCGGTTGTAAAAGAAAAGGCTGACATTATTCTCTTACAAGAGACCCACGCTACTAGTGCTCAAGTAGCCGGTTGGGGGAAACTTTTTAAAGGGCAATGGTGGCTAAGTGGGTTCCCTACACCTCGGGCCGGTGTTGCCATTTGCCTAAGTCACAAGATTTGTGCTCAACAGGTTTCATTTAAAGAAATCTATAAAGGGCATTTGATCTCCGTAGATTTTCTTTATAATACCCAAAAGATTATCGTAGTGAATGTTTATGCACCGTGTGACCCAATGGAGAGGAAAATTTTCTTTTCCACTCTGCGGGATTTTGTAAAAACTCTGGACCCAACAGCCTTTATCTGTATCGCGGGAGATTTTAATTGCACAATTTGTCCGTCAATTGATAGGAATGGTCATGAGCCTCATGTTGCCTCTACGAAAGCTCTAGAGGACACCATCAACATCTTTCGGTTTAAGGATGTGTGGAGATCACAACACCCACTCTCACGCTGTTATACATGGTGTAGATGCAATGATGGTATTATGTCAATGGCAAGGCTGGACAGATTCTATGTGAACAAGCCAATGTTGAATGTGGTGTCTGTCTCCAAAATTTTACCAACTGGATTCACAGACCACAGTTTAATCTCAATGTCCTTTAAGTTACCCTTTCCACCCGGTGGTAGTGCTTACTGGTCTTTGAATACTCGTCTCTTACATGACAAGGAATTTAATGAGGCCTTTTACGTCGTGTGGGAGAAAATTCGCTCCTCCAGACCTGAGTATGATAGTCTCCGGCTGTGGTGGGACATTGCAAAATCCCAAATTAAGAATTTCTGTCAACAATATAGTGCATACACCACCAAAATCCAATCAATATCAATAGATCAGTTAAAATCTGAAATTATATCGTTAGAACAGAATGTTGACGAGGTTGGGAGAGGTGCACGTGACCAACTAATATGGGCAAAGAAAGCAGTGCTGGAGGAAGCGGTACGGCAACGGGCGATGGGTGCCTTGGTCCGAATGCGAATGAGCTATTTAACTCTGGACATGCCAAACAAAGAGTTCTTTAAGTTAGAGTCTTCCCTCAAAAGGTCACAACAAATTCATACTTTACTCACTCCCAATGGGTCGCTGGTGACCTCTCAGCAGGCGATCAGGTGTACTCTGAAAGGGTTCTATTCTAACTTGTATTCTCCTCAGAACGTGGACAATGAGGTGATACGAGAGTTAACTGCTGGGCTTCCGAGTGTCGAGGAGGATGAGCGATGCATGCTCGATTCCCCAATTTCGGCTGATGAACTTGAAGCAGCTGTGCGGAGCCTGAAAGATGGGAAAGCTTCTGGAATAGATGGCCTGCCCACAGAATTCTACAAGACCTTCTGGGCCCTTGTGGGACCTGACTTACTCGATGTACTCGATGAAAGCATACGTGTCGGAGAACTTCCAATGTCTTGTAGACGAGCAGTCGTTTGTTTGCTACCAAAAGCTGGGAATCTTCAACTGGTTGATAACTGGCGACCTGTCTCCTTATTGTGTGTTGATTACAAGATTTTCTCTAAAGTACTTGCTAATCGTATGAAGACTGTGATTAGTTCAGTTATACACCCGGACCAGACCTACTGTGTGCCTGGAAAATCTATTTATGATAATATTTTTTTGGTAAGAGATATTATTTCATGCAATAAGTTCCTGCGTGACGATTTTGGGTTGCTGTTTCTTGATCAAACTAAGGCCTTCGATCGTGTTGACCACAAGTACCTTTTTTCTGTCCTGAAAGGAATGGGGTTTGGTGAAACTTTCACCTCTTATGTGAAACTCCTGTATACTAATACTCAATGTATGATGAAGATCAACAATAGGTTATGCTCTCCCTTTCCTTTCCAACGGGGTATTCGCCAAGGTTGCCCCCTCTCTGGGCTTCTATATATAGTCGCCCTTGAACCACTCCTTCGGTCTATTAGACAGCAAATACCTCAGGGAATGAGAAGTATAGAAGGAGCAGAATTTGTGCAGACGGCTTATGCTGATGATGTCTGTGTTTTGATTAGAAGCTCCAATGATGTCTCTGCTTTACAACGTTGTATGCGAGATTTCTCTGCAGCCTCTTCCGGTGGGATCAATTGGAATAAAAGTACAGCATTATGGTGTGGCAAAGGCAATCTCTCTTGTGTATCACCACCCTCACTCCCACACAACCTGGTCTGGAGAACGGACGGGGTTAAATATCTTGGAGTGCATATCGGTAATCGTGAAACAGAAATGAAAAATTGGGAAGGAGTGTTGGAGCAAATTATGCACAGATTGAAAGCATGGGAAGGACTGCTGAGGTCCATCTCCTATCGAGGCCGTACCCTTGTCATAAACAATCTGGTTGCAACAAAATTATGGCACAGAATTATTGCTTTACAGCCATCAAACCAACTAATTATGGCTACTCAGCGAATGCTAGTAAACTTCTTTTGGAGTGGCTACCATTGGCTGAGGCCTGAGATATTGTACTACCCCCGGAAGGAAGGTGGCCAGGGCATTGTTGATATCTCTGGTCGGGTTGTGGCCTTTCGGCTGCAGTCTCTGCAGAGACTACTGTTCGCTGAACAGCTGCCCTGGCGGCCCTTTGCATTTTTTCTGTTACAACAGGCTGGTAGACTGAGATATGATCGGCAGCTTCTTTTGATAGACCTCGAGCATATAAACTTTGCCTCTCTTCCGAGATTCTATCAGAGTTTATTGGACACTTGGAAAAGGTTTGACGTCCACCGCTTCCTTGAGGGCTATAATTGTCGAATGTTCCTTCAAGAACCCCTTTTCTTCAATAACTTTTTTCCTGGTATCCCTCATAGCCATGCCCTGATTAAAAAATTTATCCAAGGAGGGATTAACAAAGTATGTGATCTGAGAGATTCATCTGGAGTTAAGTGGAAACCTGCTGGTTTGGTGGCAACCTCAGTTGGATCTCGGTCTGTCCGACTTGTAGACCAAGTTGTACGTATAGTCATAAGAAAATTTAGACAGCTAAACATCGGCTGGGAAGGTGTTGGTAACATTGAGGACTTTCGGTTAGGTTTCTCTGAAATCAAAGTGCTCCTTTCGTCTTCTCTTCAGCCGGAGATTGAACATACCCCCCCTTTTCATCTTGTAACTAAGATTGGAATCCGTGATCTCTCTCGACAAAATAAGAATGTACCCCTCTCTGGGAGAACACAAGTAGCTTTGTGGTCAGAGCGGTTAGGGTTGGGGTCTCCCTCTACCCCCCTTTGGCCTCACATGTACACCTTACCAATACATGGTGTGTTAGCGGACATACAATGGAGGTTAGCACACTGGGCGCTTCCCTCCAATATTTTTGTCCACCGTATTAACAGCTCACTGCCGGAAACTTGTCCTTTCTGTGACCAGAAGGAGGATTTGTTTCATGCTTATGTACAGTGTCGTAGACTGACATCGCTTTTCTTGTTCCTTGAATATCTTTTTCACCAATTGTCCTTCCCTTTCAATATGCATGTGTTTATATTTGGTGTGTCTTTCAGGCCCACAAGTAGGGATGTGGGTGTTCTTCTCAATTTTTTGGTTGCTGTTGCAAAATATGCGATATATAAATCTCGGAAAATTAAAATAGATAACGGCTATGGCTCTGAGGCTATTTCTATTTTTAAAGGGTTTGTCTCAACACGACTCAAGCTAGAATTTGATTTCTTTGTCAGTAATGGAAACGTCCAACTTTTTGAGAGAAAGTGGTGTATTGGCAATGTTCTGTGCTCAGTCGATGATTCACAAGTGGTAATTACTTTATAATTCCTGATTGATTTGACTTTTTTCTTTGGAACTGATTGCTTGCATATATGTTTCTTCCTGTGTCCTTGAATACATTTCTCTCTCTCTCTCTTAGTTTTTCGCTTAATTTGCTCAATATATATTTTTTGTATATTTGCTGGTTTCTTTTAAATACCCTTTGCTCTTTTTGTGGTGCCTTCATGATCCTTATGCAATTTCTTTAAACTAGTTGCTGTGTTTTTTTTTTTTACAACTGCTTTGTGAAATGTGTTTTTTTTACAACTGCTTGTGAAATGGCTTTACATTGTTTATAATAAAAGGACACAAAAGTCAAGTCTCTCTCTCTCTCTCTCTCTCTCTCTCTCTCTCTCTCTCTCTCGCTCTCGCCCCCTGCTGGCCGTTTCGTGTGTTGGGCGTGGCAAGATGGCGCGTGCTCGTGCTTGTGTGTTGTAGCTCCTGGCTCGTGTTGTTTTTCATCCTCTCCCCACCAACCTTTTTACCTTTCCCCTTCCTTTGGTTTTTTCCTTTTGTACTCTTGTCGTGTATGTTGACCTTTTTCCTCCCTTCCTGCTTCGTTACCACCTGTCCCTCGTTTTTTTCTCCTCCTTCGAGACAGAGAGAGGGAGAGCCAGCACGGTAAGGGTTTGTTTGAACCACGTTTTTTCCTAACGTGGTTTAAACCGTGCTTTCGTTTCTAGTTACTTAATATATATATATTTTTTTCTATTCTTTTTTTTTTTGGGATTATACAAATCTATTTGCTTTCACTTCGTTTCTCCTTTGACGATATGGCTAATAGGAGTAGCCAAAGGCCTGCCGATCGTGTTACCGATGAGGGTTTATCGCGTAAGCACGGGCTGTGCCTTGTCCCACCGGAGGGAGTTGAAATGGATGACATTTTGCTTGCGATTGGGGATTTGATCGACGTGAGTAACATTCGTGCCGCGTCTCGTATGAATCACAAAATTGTGGTTTTTGTTTCGCAAATAAGTCTGGCCGATATTGTTGTGCAGAATGGTTTGACCTTGGGAAACGATCTGTTTGTTCCTGTGTCGTCGATGGACACGCCGGCAGTTAAAGTCATTCTGAGCAATGTTCCGCCTTTCCTAGGTAACGAGGAAATCCTACACAAGCTAGGTGAGTTTGGCACTGTCGTCTCTCGAATCATTAGGGTTCCTCTACGTACGAGAAACGGCAGGTTGAAGCACGTACAATCGTTTAGACGTTTTTGTTTTGTTGTTCTAAAAGACGCAGCGAAGCAGTTGAACACCTCCCACACCTTTAAAGTAGGCGAGCATGAATATAGAATCTTCATGGCGACCGAGACCTTGATCTGCTACGGATGTGGAGCACACGGACACACTAAGCAGTATTGCCCAGACGCCAAGAAGACGTACGCTACAGCAGCTGGGTCGGCCCCCCCTGTAACTGATGCAGTGCCCCCCGTTCATGAGCCTGGTGGAGTACAGACGCCCACACCAGAAGACCAGGGTGTGGAAAGTGGTGGCGGTGTTGCTGAGGTTAGTGCAGCAGGGGTGCACCCAGTCGATGAGTACAAGAGGCTGCAACCTCAAGAGAATATGGTCTTTGAGGAGGTATTGATGAAAGGCACCGAGGCTAAGAGGAACCTAAAACGTACCTTTTTGAGCGCCGATGTGGAAGACAAAGGTAGCAAAGTGATACTCGTACAAACAAACAGTATCTCAGACTATCCTGATGATTCTCAGCAAGCTGGGCAGGGTGGTGACGAAACAGAGGAGAGTAGGACTTCACCCCTTGCTCTTGTTGAAGAAAATCAATGCAGCAGTATTGGTTGTGATGATGGCACCATTGTCCCTTGTGACAACGAGCAGTCCCAGGGCCTGAGTGACAACGGTTGTTGCTCACATCCGGTTGAAACGACCAAGGATGATGGTCCAAGCAGACCTATAATAGGCAGCAGTGGTGGCACAGATGTGCCCCTTGTGATGCAACAAGAAGACTGCAGTGGTGATGACACAGAAGGTGTGCCTGCTCCTGACACACAACAAAGGAGTTTCAACGTTGATGTGGTTAGGGAGCTGGATGAGGAAGCTCAAAGCCTTGTGTCTGTGAATGATCATCAGGGAGAAGAACAGATGGAAGCAACAAAGGAAAACGTCATCAGTTTCCTAAACGAGACGTTTAGGCAACGCTACGTTGTGATCAAAGACCATTTTCCCGATGTGAAAACTTTCATCAGGGCTGCAAGACCCCTCCTGCAAAGAAATGACCCAATGGAAATCTCGGAGGCCCAATTTCAGCGTCTTCGGAAAGCGGTCACAAAGGCGAATAAGGAATTGCAGGCGGAGGGTGAGTTACCTTTGTAAATGGCTTTGCGAAAGATATGTATCGCATCCCTGAATATCAATGGGGGTTGTACCCCCTTACGAAAAATTCAGACAATTCAGGCGATGGAGAGGGTGAAAGCCGACATCATCCTGATACAGGAGACTCATGCTACGAACACCCTGGTTGCTGAATGGGGAAAACTTTATCGAGGGCAGTGGTGGCTGAGTGGGTTTACCACACCCAAAGCTGGTGTTGCCATCGCCTTGAGTGATAGAATCCCTGCTCGGAAGATTGTCTTTAAGGAAATTTATAAGGGACATCTGATAGCGGTGGATTTCTATTGCAACACGCAAAGGATCATCATTGTGAACGTATATGCACCGAGTGAGCCCATGGAAAGAAGAGTGTTCTTTTCCACTCTGCATGACTTTGTAAAAGGACTGGATACAACCGCTTTCATCTGTGTTGCTGGTGATTTCAATTGCACTATCAATCCTTCCGTAGACAGGACCGGTCATGAACCCCATCCAGCTTCTATGAGGATTTTGGAGAACATCATCAAAAATCAGCATTTGAAAGATGTTTGGAGGTTGCAACACCCAACTTCACGGTGCTATACGTGGTGCAGATGCCATGATGGGAGGATATCAATGGCAAGGCTAGACAGATTCTACGTGAATAAGCCAATGCTAAATGTGATGGCCACAACCCAGATACTCCCAACTGGTTTCACAGACCATTACCTGGTTTCAATGGGTTTTAATTTGCCTCTGACCTCAGGGGGTAGTGCGTATTGGTCACTTAATACCCACCTGCTGAATGATATGAGATTCAAAGAGGCTTTTCGAGCCGTGTGGGAAAGAATTCGGTCCTCCAAATTTGAACATGCTAACCTTCGACTGTGGTGGGACCTCGCAAAGGGTCAGGTCAAATCGTTCTGTCAACAATATAGTCTTTATGCCACTAAATTGCAAAATCTCTCGATTGATTCATTAAAGGCTGAAATTGCAGCCCTGGAGGAAAACATTAATACGGCTGGGAAAGACACTACAGGTGACCGGCTGCTATGGACTAAAAAGGCAATGTTGACTGAACTGGTACGGCAGCGAGCAATGGGCACCCTGGTACGCATGAGAATGAGTTATTTAACGTTGGATATGCCAAATAAGGCCTTGTTTGGTTTGGAGAACTCTGTTAAAAAATCACAACAGATTCATGGGCTACGTGCTGCTAATGGGCCAATAGTGACCTCCCAACAGGAGATTAAGTCTGTTTTGAAGGTTTTTTATACAAACTTGTACTCCCCCCAGAGCATAAGTAATGAGACCTTGCAGGAGCTGACTACCGGGCTTCCAAGACTTGAGGAAGACCAGCAACGCACATTGAAAATGTCAGTTTCGGCTGCTGAACTTGAAACTGCTATGCGGAGCTTGAAGGATGGTAAAGCCTCTGGGATTGATGGTTTGCCCGGAGAGTTCTATAAGACTTTTTGGAAACTTGTGGGACCTGACCTGCTTGAGGTATTTGATGAATGCCTTCATGTTGGAGAGCTTCCCCTGTCCTGCAGAAGAGCAGTCATTTGCCTGTTGCCAAAGGCTGGGGACACTCAACTAGTCGAGAACTGGCAGCCTGTCTCATTGCTGTGTGCGGATTACAAGCTTTTGTCGAAGGCCTTAGCAAACCGTTTGGGAACTGTGATCAGCTCTATTGTGCACCCTGACCAGACCTACTGTGTACCAGGAAGGTCAATTTATGACAATATTTTTCTGATAAGGGATATTATTTCTTGTAATAAGTACGTGCGTGCCAGTTTTGGGTTGTTGTTTCTTGACCAAACAAAGGCTTTTGATCGTGTTGATCATACATATTTGTTTTCTGTTCTGGAGCGGATGGGTTTTGGCGAAACTTTCATTTCCTATGTCAAGCTGTTATACACTAACACCTTCTGCATGATGAAAGTAAACAACAGTTTATGTCCCCCTTTTCCTTTCCGTCGGGGTATCCGTCAAGGGTGTCCCCTTTCTGGACTTCTGTATATAATTGCCCTTGAACCACTCTTAGCATCCATCAGGCAGCGAATAACTCAGGATGTGGGAGCCGTTTTTGGTTCAAGATTTGTGGTCACAGCTTATGCTGATGATGTATGTGTTCTGATTAAGGGCCCAAGTAGTGTTGCTGCGGTGCAGCGTTGCTTTAAAGACTACTCTGCGGCCTCTTCCGCCGAAGTAAATTGGGGCAAGAGTGTAGCCTTATGGTGCGGTTCAGATAACCTTTCTTTAACACTGCCACCGTCACTCCCACATAATCTAGAGTGGAAAACAGATGGAGTCAAATATCTTGGTGTCTATCTCGGCAACCAGGAAGTAGAAACGAAGAACTGGGAAGGAATGATTGAACAAATTACACACCGGTTGAAACGATGGGAAGGACTGCTGCGATCTCTTTCTTATAAAGGCCGCTCTCTTGTTATAAATAACTTGATAGCAGCAAGATTATGGCATAAACTAATTGCCTTGCAGCCACCCAAGGAGTTGATACCAGCCATCCAGCGGGTCTTGGTTAATTTCTTTTGGAATGGATACCACTGGCTTCGGCCGCAAATACTGTACCATCCTCGGAAGGAGGGTGGACATGGAATTGTGGAGGTGTCCACCCGGCTTATGGCTTTTCGCCTACAGTCTGTGCAACGTCTGTTGTATGCTGAAGAGCTGCCCTGGCGCTCATTTGCGTTTTTCTTGTTGCAACAAGCGGGAGGCCTGTGTTATGATAGGCACTTGTTCCTGGTGAACCTTGACCGTGTCAGCTTAGTTTCAATCCCAACTTTTTATCAGGGTTTGCTGAGAGTTTGGAAAGGTTTTGGGGTTCATCGTTGCCTTGAGGCTTATAATTGCCGGATGTTTATCCAAGAGCCTATTTTCTATAACGGTTTTTTTCCATGCATTCCTCATAGTCCGACTTTGATTAGGAAATTTACTCAAGGAGGAATTGGCAAAGTTTGTGACCTGAGGGATACATCTGGGACAAAATGGATGTCTGCTGGCAGGGTGGCGGCCATTCTTGGTTTAAGATCCGTGCGTATTGTCAGCCAAATTATACGCATCGTCAAGAGGAAGTTTAAGGAGTTAAATATTGGCTGGGAAGGTATAAACAATGTCGAGGATGTTCGGCTGTCTTTCCCTGAAATTAAGGTGCTCCCAGCTCTCCAGTCGAATGGTGAACTTGTCTCTCCTTTTCATTTGGCAACAAAGGCTGGTATTCACAAGCTCCTTCGAGAAAACCAAGCATCACCCTTCTCCGGAGTAACAAGAGTGGCCTTGTGGTCCGAAAGGTTAGGGCCAGGGTCTCCTGCCACGCCACTGTGGCCTAATATGTACAAATTACCTATTTACGGGTTCCTCGCAGATATCCAGTGGAGACTAGCACATTGGGCTCTCCCTACGAACACCTTTGTTCATCACCTTGACAGCTCAGTGCCAGTAGCATGCCCCTTCTGTGTACAGAAGGAGGATCTCTTTCATGCCTATGTGAAATGCGAAAGACTAATACCTCTTTTCTTGATTCTCACACACCTTTTTGATCAGTTGTCTTTTCCTTTTACTTCACATTCTTTTATTTTTGGTGTATCTTTCAGACCCTCCTGCAAGGACTCTGGTGTCCTCCTAAACTTCTTAGCTGCTGTAGCAAAATACTCAATATATAAATCGAGGAAAATTAAAATTGATAATGGGCATGGGTTCGATGTTGTACCTATGTTTAAAGGGCTGGTGTCTGCAAGAATAAGGTTAGAGTTTGATTATTATGTGGCGAATGAAAATGTCAAACTCTTTGAATGCAAATGGTGTATCAATGAAGCCTTATGTGTTGTGAATGAATGGAATTTGTGCTTTTCTTTTTAACATTAAGAACTGTTGTTTTTTTCTATTTTTTTCTCTCCTGTAAAAATGTAACTTGACCTGGTGTGTTTTTTTGTGAAATAAATGGTGTTGCAAATTCAATTCAAATTCTCTCTCTCTCTCTCTCTCTCTCTCTCTCTCTCTCGCCCCCTGCTGGTCGTTGGTGAGTCGTGCGTGGGTGTGGCAATCATGGCTGCTGTGTGTGAGGAGCTGTGAGTACTGTGTTGTGTTGTTTGCCTTTCCCATCCCCCATTTCACTCCCTCTGTGTCCTTGTACGTGCTTGTGAAGTTTTCCCCGTGTTTTCCTTCTTTGTTGAGACAAGAGAGAGAAAGAGAGCGCGCACGGTGAGTTTGGTGCGAGTCCTAAAGAACCTTGTGTTCTTCGGGCCTGTGCTCTGTTTGCCGTGTTCTTCATCATCGTCGTTTATCGGCTCCCTTATTCTATTTCTTTTCATTTTACCTTCGCCTGCAGGTTTTGCTCGCGACAGGTTCTCTTTATTTTATTTCGAAACCGTTTCTTTAGTTTAATTTATTTATAGCTATGGCGAACGTTCGTTTGCACAATAGCAGGTACGAGTCATTGACTCGCAAACACGGGCTTATTGCTTGCCCGCCTGACGGAGTGAGCGTCGAGGACGTGGTAACCAGTATTGGTAACATTGTCGGCCTGGATAATGTCCTCGCTGCCTCCAGGATGAACCACAGAATTGTGGTTTTTGTATCAAAGGAACACCTCGTTAATGAGGTGGTGGAACATGGTTTGTCCTTATCCCAGGGCATTTATTTAAGTGTTAGTCCGATGGACACACCGGCGGTCCGAATCATTTTGTCGAACTTACCGCCGTTTATAAAGAGCGAGCACATTGTCTCTTCGCTTAATCGTTTCGGCACCGTCGTGTCCCGGATATCCATGATCCCCCTGCGACTTCGAGCAGACGCCTCGCTCCGACACGTCATGACCTTCCAGCGTCATTGTTATATTATCCTCAAAGACAACGCTCAGACGCTTAATGCGACCATGACGCTGTCGCTCAATGGTCATAACTATCAAATATATGTGTCGACCGAAACGACGACCTGTTTCATTTGCGGGCAACACGGACATGTTAAAGGTGCCTACACGAAGGTAACTGTCCCCGTGGGCATGCCTAAACAGGCGGCACCTGGTAATGCTGTGGACGATCAGCCGTCCTTCATTGGCTCAAGAAAGCAATATATCGCACGAGGAAAATGCAAATTGAAAATCCTACAAGATGTACAGATAACCTCCCGGCCTGTTTTAAAGGACTTGTTTTTGCCCGGATTAAAATAGAATTTTGTTTCTATACATATATGGATAAAGTATTGATCTTCAAAAGTGTATGGGCATTGAATAATGCACTTTGCTCTGTGCAAAATGGTGTGCTGATCACAGATTGATCACTCCTCAAGCACGATATGATTTATTTGTGAGGAGCAAAACACTTTATTTTTTTTTTCCTGTTCCCTTTCTTGATGTACTAATGGTCTTCATGTAAATGTTCCCTTTTAAATGGTTTTGCTTGTTTTTTTTTACCTCTGATTTGTGAAATGCTTTGTGAAATGGTTGTATTTATACTTTTTACAAAATATACTTTTTGATATTTTTGTAATAAAAGGATGTAAAAGTCTCTCTCTCTCTCTCTCTCTCTCTCTCTCTCTCTCCACAGCTGCCGCTCGCTTAGCACGCACGTGCGATTGCCAGGTCTGTTGCTCAGTCACTGGCGGTACGTGCTGTGTCTCGTGTTGCTTTTTTCCTTTCTTCCTACCTTTTGGTCCATTCTGCTGTCCGAGTGTCGGTGTCCTTTTCTATCGTCTTGTAAACTGAGCGAGAGAGGGAGAGACAGCGCGGTTAAAGTTATCCGCTTTAGGTGGTTAACGGGATTTATTTATTTATTTCCCAGTTATTGTTGTTGTTGTTTATTTTTTTGCATTTATTTAGGCTTTATAAAGCTTTGTACCATTTTTTGGTTATTTTTTTTCGTTTAGTTACTTCAAATGGCTAGCAAGAATAGTCGAAGTAATGCCAGTCGTGACGCCGATGAGGGGTTAACAGATGAACACGGCATGTGTTTTGTCCCACCGGAAGATGTCTCGCTGGAGGAGACGCTCCTCGCAATCGGAGAATTGATCGGTTGTGAGAACATACGGGCAGCGTCCCGAATGCACCACAAGGTGGCTGTTTTCGTTTCACATGTCCATTTCGCACGCATCGTCATGCAGAACGGACTCACCTTGGGCAATGACCAGTTTGTTCCGGTTTCGCCATGGAACACTCCGGCCTCGAAGGTAATACTATCAAACGTTCTACCGACGCTGTCTAATGAGGAAATTCTTCAGAAGCTCGGTCAGTACGGTACTGTGGTGTCGAGAATTATCCAAGCCTCCATTCGCACCACAGACGGGAAGCTTAAGCATATCGAAACGTTTAGACGGTTTTGTTATGTTGTTTTGAAGGATGGTTTGACGCAACTGAATGTCTCTCTCGTTTTTAAGTCGTCAAAACGTGAGCACAGGATTTTTGCGGCAACGGAGAGGTTGATTTGTTACGGGTGTGGTGTACATGGACACACTCGGCAGTATTGTCCTGATGGGGAGAAAACGTATGCCACAGCAGCCGGACCAGCTCCCCCCGTGACCACTACGGATGATTCTATCGATGTTTCGCATTCAGTGCGGGAATCTACATCGGACCATCAAGGTACGGCTAAGAGTGGTGCTGATGAGACCCATACGGATGTGCTTCGTGTAAGCGATGAGTCATCCAGTACAGCTGGCCATCGTGCAACCGATGAGTCAGCAAATGTAAGGGAGAAGCCTCTACCTGTAGAGGGAATGTTTTGTGAGGAGCAGCAGATTGTAGATGCGGCGTCTCAGAAAAAATTGCAACGGTCACTTGTAAGTGCGGGGAATGAGGACAAAGGTGTTAAAGTGTTGGTGGTGCAGACAGGAAGCAGTTTAAACGATTCAGACAGTCCTTCACATGAAGATCAGCAAGGTGGTGAAACTATGGCTGATATGATACCACCTGCTCAGGATGAAGGGGAACTTTTTCCTGAAGGTTGTAAATCAACCTGCGAAACCGAACAGCCTACTGATGACCATGTCAATTCTAATGGGGAATGCAAAATACCCATTACTACTAATAACGACTCCTCCCCCCCCCCCCCATTGCAATGATGCATGAGGATGAAGAGGATGAAGAACCTAAGGTAGATGGGGATGGAACAGGTGTTTCTGTACAGGTTCAGGAGGAACTCGTTACTAGCGTCACGGAGGGAATTCTAACTGCAGAGACACTGATCGGCCATGAGGAACCAGTGGCAATGGTTGACAGGGCTCCCCCCCCCCCCCCTCAGGAGGAAGAGCAGCCTTTGGAGATCTCAAAAGAAAATATTGTCAGATTTTTGAAGGAAACTTTCAGACAAAGGCATGTACGAATTAAGGATCATTTTCCTAATATCCAGGCCTTCCGTGCAGCCGCAAAACCTTTGCTGCAAAGGAGTGAGCATGTGGAAATCTCCGAACCTGAATTTCAGCGGCTGAGGAAATCCATCACGAAGGCAAACAAGGAATTAATTGAGGAAGAGGACTTCACCCCCTAGAAGAATCAACCATGGAACTAAATGTTGTATCCTTAAATATAAATGGGGGTCGTGCCCCCTTACGGAGGGTGCAAACCATTCAAGCGGTTGGAAAAGAAAAGGCTGACATTATTCTCTTACAAGAGACCCATGCTACTAGTGCTCAAGTAGCCGATTGGGGGAAACTTTTTAAAGGGCAATGGTGGCTAAGTGGGTTCCCTACACCTCGGGCCGGTGTTGCCATTTGCCTAAGTCACAAGATTTGTGCTCAACAGGTTTCATTTAAAGAAATCTATGAAGGGCATTTGATCTCCGTAGATTTTCTTTATAATACCCAAAAGATTATCGTAGTGAATGTTTATGCACCGTGTGACCCAATGGAGAGGAAAATTTTCTTTTCTACTCTGCGGGATTTTGTAAAAACTCTGGACCCAACAGCCTTTATCTGTATCGCGGGAGATTTTAATTGCACAATTTGTCCGTCAATTGATAGGAATGGTCATGAGCCTCATGTTGCCTCTACGAAAGCTCTAGAGGACACCATCAACATCTTTCGGTTTAAGGATGTGTGGAGATCACAACACCCACTCTCACGCTGTTATACATGGTGTAGATGCAATGATGGTATTATGTCAATGGCAAGGCTGGACAGATTCTATGTGAACAAGCCAATGTTGAATGTGGTGTCTGTCTCCAAAATTTTACTAACTGGATTCACAGACCACAGTTTAATCTCAATGTCCTTTAAGTTACCCTTTCCACCCGGTGGTAGTGCTTACTGGTCTTTGAATACTCGTCTCTTACATGACAAGGAATTTAATGAGGCCTTTCACGTCGTGTGGGAGAAAATTCGCTCCTCCAGACCTGAGTATGATAGTCTCTGGCTGTGGTGGGACATTGCAAAATCCAAAATTAAGAATTTCTGTCAATAATATAGTGCATACACCACCAAAATCCAATCAATATCAATCGATCAGTTAAAAAATCTGAAATTATATCGTTAGAACAGAATGTTGACGAGGTTGGGAGAGGTGCACGTGACCAACTAATATGGGCAAAGAAAGCAGTGCTGGAGGAAGCGGTACGGCAACGGGCGATGGGTGCCTTGGTCCGAATGCGAATGAGCTATTTAACTCTGGACATGCCAAACAAAGAGTTCTTTAAGTTAGAGTCTTCCCTCAAAAGCTCACAACAAATTCATACTTTACTCACTCCCAATGGGTCGCTGGTGACCTCTCAGCAGGCGATCAGGTGTACTCTGAAAGGGTTCTATTCTAACTTGTATTCTCCTCAGAACGTGGACAATGAGGTGATACAAGAGTTAACTGCTGGGCTTCCGAGTGTCGAGGAGGATGAGCGATGCATGCTCGATTCCCCAATTTCGGCTGATGAACTTGAAGCAGCTGTGCGGAGCCTGAAAGATGGGAAAGCTTCTGGAATAGATGGCCTGCCCACAGAATTCTACAAGACCTTCTGGGCCCTTGTGGGACCTGACTTACTCGATGTACTCGATGAAAGCATACGTGTCGGAGAACTTCCAATGTCTTGTAGACGAGCAGTCGTTTGTTTGCTACCAAAAGCTGGGAATCTTCAACTGGTTGATAACTGGCGACCTGTCTCCTTATTGTGTGTTGATTACAAGATTTTCTCTAAAGTACTTGCTAATCGTATGAAGTCTGTGATCAGTTCAGTTATACACCCGGACCAGACCTACTGTGTGCCTGGAAAATCTATTTATGATAATATTTTTTTGGTAAGAGATATTATTTCATGCAATAAGTTCCTGCGTGACGATTTTGGGTTGCTGTTTCTTGATCAAACTAAGGCCTTCGATCGTGTTGACCACAAGTACCTTTTTTCTGTCCTGAAAGGAATGGGGTTTAGTGAAGCTTTCACCTCTTATGTGAAACTCCTGTATACTAATACTCAATGTATGATGAAGATCAACAATTGGTTATGCTCTCCCTTTCCTTTCCAATGGGGTATTCACCAAGGTTGCCCCCTCTCTGGGCTTTTATATATAGTCGCCCTTGAACCACTCCTTTGGTCTATTAGACAGCAAATACCTCAGGGAATGAGAAGTATAGAAGGAGCAGAATTTGTGCAGACGGCTTATGCTGATGATGTCTGTGTTTTGATTAGAACCTCCAATGATGTCTCTGCTTTACAACGTTGTATGCGAGATTTCTCTGCAGCCTCTTCCGGTGGGATCAATTGGAATAAAAGTACAGCATTATGGTGTGGCAAAGGCAATCTCTCTTGTGTATCACCACCCTCACTCCCACACAACCTAGTCTGGAGAACGGACGGGGTTAAATATCTTGGAGTGCATATCGGTAATCGTGAAACAGAAATGAAAAATTGGGAAGGAGTGTTGGAGCAAATTATGCACAGATTGAAAGCATGGGAAGGACTGCTGAGGGCCATCTCCTATCGAGGCCGTACCCTTGTCATAAACAATCTGGTTGCAACAAAATTATGGCACAGAATTATTGCTTTACAGCCATCACACCAACTAATTATGGCTACTCAGCGAATGCTAGTAAACTTCTTTTGGAGTGGCTACCATTGGCTGAGGCCTGAGATATTGTACTACCCCCGGAAGGAAGGTGGCCAGGGCATTGTTGATATCTCTGGTCGGGTTGTGGCCTTTCGGCTGCAGTCTCTGCAGAGACTACTGTTCGCTGAACAGCTGCCCTGGCGGCCCTTTGCATTTTTTCTGTTACAACAGGCTGGTAGACTGAGATATGATCGGCAGCTTCTTTTGATAGACCTCGAGCATATAAATTTTGCCTCTCTTCCGAGATTCTATCAGAGTTTATTGGACACTTGGAAAAGGTTTGACGTCCACCGCTTCCTTGAGGGCTATAATTGTCGAATGTTCCTTCAAGAACCCCTTTTCTTCAATAACATTTTTCCTGGTATCCCTCATAGCCATGCCCTGATTAAAAAATTTATCCAAGGAGGGATTAACAAAGTATGTGATCTGAGAGATTCATCTGGAGTTAAGTGGAAACCTGCTGGTTTGGTGGCAACCTCAGTTGGATCTCGGTCTGTCCGACTTGTAGACCAAGTTGTACGTATAGTCATTAGAAAATTTAGACAGCTAAACATCGGCTGGGAAGGTGTTGGTAACATTAAGGACTTTCGGTTAGGTTTCCCTGAAATCGAAGTGCTCCTTTCGTCTTCTCTTCAGCCGGAGATTGAACATACCCCCCCTTTTCATCTTGTAACTAAGATTGGAATCCGTGCTCTCTCTCGACAAAATAAGAATGTACCCCTCTCTGGGAGAACACGAGTAGCTTTGTGGTCAGAGCGGTTAGGGTTGGGGTCTCCCTCTACCCCCCTTTGGCCTCACATGTACACCTTACCAATACATGGTGTGTTAGCGGACATACAATGGAGGTTAGCACACTGGGCGCTTCCCTCCAATATTTTTGTCCACCGTATTAACAGCTCACTGCCGGAAACTTGTCCTTTCTGTGACCAGAAGGAGGAATTGTTTCATGCTTATGTACAGTGTCGTAGACTGACATCGCTTTTTTTGTTCCTTGAATATCTTTTTCACCAATTGTCCTTCCCTTTCAATATGCATATGTTTATATTTGCTGTGTCTTTCAGGCCCACATGTAGAGATGTGGGTGTTCTTCTCAATTTTTTGGTTGCTGTTGCAAAATATGCGATATATAAATCTCGGAAAATAAAAATAGATAACGGCTATGGCTCTGATGCTATTTCTATTTTTAAAGGGTTTGTCTCAACACGACTCAAGCTAGTATTTGATTTCTTTGTCAGTAATGGAAACGTCCAACTTTTTGAGAGAAAGTGGTGTATTGGCAATGTTCTGTGCTCAGTCGATGATTCAAAAGTGGTAATTACTTTATAATTCCTGATTGATTTGACTTTTTTTCTTTGGAACTGATTGCTTGCATATATGTTTCTTCCTGTGTCCTTGAATACATTTCTCTCTCTCTCTCTTAGTTTTTCGCTTAATTTGCTCTTGATGTATTTATAGCTCTTGCATGAGCATTTCCTTTAAAATTGGTTGTGGTTTTGTTTGTGTCTTCCCCTTTGGTTTGTAAAATATATATTTTTTGTATATTTGCTGGTTTCTTTTAAATACCCTTTGCTCTTTTTGTGGTGTCTTCATGATCCTTATGCAATTTCTTTAAACTGGTTGCTGTGTTTTTTTTTACAACTGCTTTGTGAAATGTGTTTTTTTTTACAACTGCTTGTGAAATGGCTTTACATTGTTTATAATAAAAGGACACAAAAGTCAAGTCTCTCTCTCTCTCTCTCTCTCTCTCTCTCTCTCTCTCTCTCTCTCTCTCTCTCTCTCTCTCATCGTGTTAGTGATGAGGTGTTATCGCGTAAGCACGGGCTGTGCCTTGTTCCGCCGGAAGACGTGCAAATGGACGATGTTCTACTTGCAATCGGGGATTTGATCGGGGTGAATAACATCCGTGCTGCGTCTCGAATGAACCACAAAGTGGTGGTTTTCGTGTCACAAGTTAGCCTTGCAGACATCGTGGTGCAGAACGGGTTAACGTTGGGGAACGACCAATTTGTTCCGGTATCGTCCATGGACACGCCGGCGGTTAAAGTTATTTTAAGTAACGTTCCGCCCTTTCTGAGGAATGAAGAAATCCTACGTAAATTAGGGGAGCATGGGACTGTCGTCTCACGAATTATCACGGTCCCCCTGCGAACCAGGAACGGAAGGTTGAAGCATGCAGAGTCGTTTAGACGTTTCTGTTTCGTCGTACTAAAGGATGAGGCAAAACAGCTGAACATATCTATAAATTTTAAAATAGGAGATTGTAGGAGCTATGCTCCCACGTAAATCGGAAGAATGGACGTGACAAAAAGCTGGAATTCGTCCGAGTTTCTTTATTGTCACAAATCAACTCGGGTACTCTGAAAAGCCCGTTTATCGGGCAGCAATATATATACACATTATCCCGGAGCGTTTGCCCGGGAAAGGCAAGAGGGGGCATGCCCGGGTGTCCCGGACGCGGCCTGGCAAGTCGAGAGTGGGCACGCCCGGGCGTCCCGGACGAGCCCGGCATGGTGATCGCTCCGCGTCCTCGGTAGGTGCAAGGCGATTGTGTAAACCCAGCGGTAGCCGCTACACACGTCCCCCCCAGAATCGACTTGCACCGGCAGGGTCAATTTAATGGGGGTCCTGATGACCCGGCCGAAGCGACCCCTGGCGGGTCGTGGGGGGGGGGGGGTCCGGTGTGGTGGTGGGCGGTCGAGTGGGGGCCACCGTGGACAGGGGGCGGCCTCGCCACGGCGGAAGGGCCAACCGTGGCGGTTGGTCGATGTCCACGTGCGCCGGCTTGAGGCAGTCCACCGCAATCCGGTCCGACCTGCCGCCGATGTCGATGACGAACGACTTGTCGTCCCGTCGCAGGACCCGGAAGGGCCCGTCGTACGGCGGCCGAAGTGGCCCCCGATGTGCGTCATGACGCACAAAAACGTACTCCGCTGTGCGAAGCGCAGGGGGGACGTAGGACTGGGGGTCACCGTGGTGGGACGTTGGCACGGGGGCAAACGGCCGGGCGGTCTCCTGGAGGTCCGAGCGCTGGTGAGCTGCGGACCAGGGACTGGTAGCGTCGGGCACGAATTCGCCCGGGACGCGTAGCACCTGGCCGTAGACAAGCTCGGCGGTGGACGCCCGGAGGTCCTCCTTGGGGGCCGTGCGGAGGCCCAAAAGGACCCATGGCAGCCGGTCGGCCCAACCGCCATCCTGAAGGCCGGCCATGAGCGTGGCCTTCATGGAGTGGTGGAATCGCTCGCACCACCCGTTGGCTTGGGGGTGGTAGGCCGTAGTACGGTGGAGCTTGACCCCCAGGTTGCGGGCGACCGCGCCCCACAGCTCGGAGGTGAACTGCGGTCCTCGGTCCGATGAAATGTCCGCCGGTGCGCCGAAGCGGGCGACCCAGGTGGCGATGAAAGCCTGCGCCACGTCGGCGGTGGTGGAGGAGATGAGGGGAACGGCCTCCGGCCACCTGGTGGTCCTGTCCACCATGGTGAGCAGGTGTGTGAACCCCCGTGATGGGGGGAGGGGGCCCACCAGGTCCATGTTGATGTGGTCGAAACGTCGTTCAGGCACGGTGAAAGGTGCCAGCGGGGCCTGGGTGTGTCGGTGGACCTTGGCCTGTTGGCAGGCTGTGCAGGTGCTGGTCCAATCGTGGACGTCCCGTCGAAGGCCGTGCCAGATGAATCGCGCCGACACCAGCTTCTGGGAAGCTTTCCGGCCCGGGTGGGAAAGGCCGCGGAGGGAGGCGAAGATGCGGCGTTGCCAGGTAACGGGCACGATGGGGCGAGGCTGACCTTGGGAGACGTCGCAGAGCAGGACAGTGTCCGCGAAGGGGATGTCGGTCAGGCGGAGGTCTGTGTCCGCCACCCGGAGGGCTTGCACCGTGGTGTCGGTGGTTTGGTCCGACGCCATAAGCGTGAAGTCCACGCCGAGGTGGACCGCGTTCGCGCTGGCCCGAGAAAGACAGTCGGCCACGGCGTTGTCTTTGCCGGCGACGTGCCGGATGTCCGTGGTAAACTCCGACACGGCGGAGAGGTGGCGCTGTTGGCAGGCCGACCACGGCTCCATGACCTTGGCCATTGCGTAAACCAACGGCTTGTGGTCGACGAACGCCGTGAAGGGTCGGCCCTCCAGGAGGTGGCAGAAATGGCGAACGGCCAGGTGTAGACCGAGGAGCTCACGGTCAAACGTGCTATATTTGAGCTCGTTCGGCCGGAGTTGCCGGCTGAAAAAAGTGAGTGGCTGCCAAACCCCGTTCACCCATTGCTCATGTACGGCGCCCACCGCGTAGTCGGAGGCATCCGTGGTGAGGGCGATGGGAGCGTTGAGCACCGGATGAGCGAGCAGTGTTGCATCGGCGAGGGCCCGCTTTGAGCTTTTGAAGGCCGCGTCCATTGCTGCGGACCAGACGACTTCGTGCTTGGCCGGCTTGCCCCGGAGGGCTTCGTAGAGGGGCCGCATGAGTTGAGCAGCGCGGGGCACGAAGCGGTGATAGAAATTCACCATTCCCAGGAATTCCTGCAGGGCCTTTATGGAGCGGGGACGCGGAAACGTGGTGATGGCCTCGACCTTGGTTGGCAGCGGCACGGCCCTGTTCTTGGTGATGTGGTGGCCCAAAAAATCAACGGCCGTCATGCCGAAGTGGCATTTGGCCGGGTTGACGATGAGGCCGTGCTCGCTGAGGCGCCCGAACAGTGTTCGGAGGTGGAGGTGGTGCTCGGCCCGGGACGTGCTGGCGACGAGGATGTCGTCCAGGTAAACGAAGAGGAACGGCAGGTCACGCAGCATGCCGTCCATCAAGCGCTGGAACGCCTGAGCCGCGTTCTTGAGGCCAAACGGCATCCGGAGGAATTCGAATAAGCCGAACGGCGTGATGACGGCCGTTTTTCGGACTTCGGCCGCCCTGACAGGTACCTGGTGATATCTCCGTATTAGATCGATTTTTGAAAAAATGACCCGTCCTGCCAGACGGGTGGAGAAGTCTTGGATGTGCGGGATCGGATACCTGTCGGGGGTGGTAGCGTCGTTAAGGCGGCGGTAGTCGCCACATGGGCGCCAGCCGCCCCCTGGTTTTGGAACGATGTGTAGTGGCGAAGCCCACGCGCTATCGGAGCGCCGCACGATGCCGAGGTGTTCCAAATCGTCGAACTCGGCTTTGACCACGGCGAGCTTGGCTGGGTCAAGGCGGCGGGCTCTGGCATAGACCGGCGGGCCCGTGGTTGGTATGTGGTGCTCGATCCCATGTCGTACTGCGACAGCCGAAAACGTCGGCCGCGTGAGGGCCGGGAACTCCGTGAGCAGGCGAGCAAACTCGTTCGCCGCCGGGAGGGCGCATGCCAGCTCGGTCGGAGCGGAGCTGCTCAATGTGCATACCAGGGAGCTGAAGGTCTCGGCATTGATGAGGCGACGCCGTTGGACGTCCACCAGGAGTCCGTGTGCGCAGAGGAAGTCGGCTCCTAGCAGAGCCATGGGCACGCCTGCGGTTACAAAAGTCAAATTAAAGCGTTGGCCGCCGAAGCAGAGGGTGACGTTGCGCGGGCCGAAGGTGCGGATGGCCGATCCGTTGGCCGCAACCAAGGAGGGGCCGCAAACCGCGGACTGCCTGTCCTAATCGGAGGTGGGTATGACGCTCAGTTGGGCGCCGGTGTCACACAGGAAGCGCCGTCCGGACGCTTTGTCCGTGATGAAAAGTAAGTTGCCCGTGTGGCCGGCGCTCATGGCTGGTAATGAACGCCGGCCCGGCCGTTTCCCGGCTTGCCGAAGGTGCACGGGGGTCAGCATGTCCGGGCCTTCTGTTCGAACCTGGCATGATAGTAACACCATGCTTGGTCAGGTGGAGGCCCCGGTCGTCGTGCTGGAGGTGGTCGGCTCGGCGTAGCGGCTGCCAATTGCGTCGGCAGTTCAGTCGTCGACCGTGCCGGATGCTCGGGCGCCATGGGCGTTGCGTCGGACGGCGGTGGGCCCCAGGTCGCTGCTCCAATGCGTTGGCCTGCTGCGGAGATCTTGTCGGCTTCCCTGGCGAGGGCGCGGGGATCCGTGATAGTCGTGCTTGCCAGGGCGAGGCGTACCGGGCTAGGCAGCTGACGGAGGAACAGCTCCCGGAGCAGGCATGCCGGAGAGTGCTCGCCGAGCAGCGAAAGCATGTAGTCCATTCGCTCGGACGGGCGCGTGTCGCCGAGCTCGGGCAGGTCGAGCAGGCGCCGTGCGCGTTCCGCCGATGAGAGGGCGAAAGCGTCGAGGAGGAGCTTTTTAATCGCGCCGTATTTGTCAGCGGCTGGCGGGCTCTCGAGGAGGCTCAGGGCATGGGCCGCGGTGGCTGAGCCGAGCGCTGCTACCACATGGTGGAAGCGGGTGTCGTCGGCTGTGATGCCTCGCAGGGCGAACAGGGAGTCCGCCTGGGCGAACCAAACCGCCGCGTGAGCCTCCTAGAAGGTAGGCAGTTTGAGGGCGACTGCCGTGTCCATGTCGGGTCACCAATGTAGGAGCTATGCTCCCATGTAAATCGGAAGAATGGACGCGACAAAAAGCTGGAATTCGTCCAAGTTTCTTTATTGTCACAAATCAACTCGGGTACTCTGAAAAGCCCGTTTATCGGGCAGCAATATATATACACCTTATCCTGGAGCGTTTGCCCGGGAAAGGCGAGAGGGGGCGTGCCCGGGCGTCCTGGACGCGGCCTGGCAAGTCGAGGGTGGGCATGCCCGGGCGTCCCGGACGAGGCCTGGCAAGTCGAGAGCGGGCACGCCCGGGCGTCCCGGACGAGCCCGGCATGGTGATCGCTCCGCGTCCTCGGTAGGTGCAAGGCAATTGTGTAAACCCAGCGGTAGCCGCTACAAGATCATGATTACCGGATCTTTGCAGCTACTGAGACCTTGATTTGCTATACATGTGGGGCATACGGACACACTCGGCAGTATTGTCCTGATGTGAGGAAGAGTTACGCCACAGCAGCTGGGGCACCCCCCCCCCCCTCCCCGTAAATGACTTGAACGACCCTGTAGATGAGCCAGGTGTCGAAAAAAGGTCAACACCGGAATACAAGGGTGCGGGTGACAGTGGTGCTGGTGACAGTGGTGCTGGTGGAGAAGCCCATATGGTAGTGGAGCAACCATATGTGGAGGAGAGGCTGCAACCTCAAGAACAAAGGGACTTCGAGGAGGTGAAGCTGATGGAGACTGAGTTGAGGAGAAACTTGAAACGCTCTCTTGCGAGCGATGAGAATAGAGGAAAAGGAAACAAAATGGTTCTCGTGCAGGCAGATGGTAATACAGACCAACCTGATGAACATGAGGAAAATGGTAATGCAATAGGTAGAGATGGGAATCTGCCCATTTCACAGGATGAAGAGAATCGAAGCATTACCGAGCGTGTCACCGTGTGTGATGGTGGACACCCTGCACCATGCGACGAGCAGTTAAGGACCCTCATCTCAACGGAAGATGATGAGAAAGAGATTGATAAGTCGGTGGCAGACAACAACGATGGGGTAGTTGGTGCCATGCAGACGCAACAAAAATACCATGGTGACAATGACACAGATGAGGTGCCAGTACCTGACACACTACTAGGCGAGAGTGGGGTCGAGGCTGATGAGGAAGAATGCAGTCTTGCTGCCCTGAGTGAGTCTCAGAAGGAGCAGGTGAGGCAAGCAGAGGTGACAAAAGGGAAGGTCATGATTTCTTAAACAAAACGTTCAGACAACGTCATGTTGTAATTAGAGATCATTTCGCTGATGTTCAAGCTTTCATAAAGGCTTCGAAACCTCTTTTACAGAAAAATGACCCCATGCTCTCAGAGCCTCAATTTCAACGTCTTCGTAAAGCAGTAACAAAGGCGAACAAGGAATTGCAGGCGGAGGGTGAGCTACCACCTTAGAATGACAATGCGAGAAATACATATTGCCTCCCTGAACATCAATGGGGGATGTGCCCCCTTACGAAAATTTCAAACAATCCAGGCAATGGACAGAGTAAAAGCAGATGTCATTCTATTGCAAGAGACCTATGCCACAAACAATTTGGCAGCTGAATGGTGTAAACTTTTTAAAGGGCAATGGTGGCTGAGTGGGGTTTCCACACCCAAGGCTGGTGTTGCCATCGCCTTAAGTCCCAGGCTTCCCACTCAGAATGTTATTTATAGGGAGGTCTATAAGGCACATTTGATAGCGTGGAGTTCTACTGCAATACACAAAAGCTTATTATAGTAAATGTGTATGCACCAAGTGAACCTATAGAAAGAAGAACATTCTTTTCCACATTGCGGGACTTTGTAGAGGGACCAGCTGCTCTCACCTGTATCGCAGGGGACTTTAACTGTACAATTGATCCTTCAGTTGACAGGAATGGACATGAACCCCACGGCGCTTCTGCAAAGGTGTTAGCGAGCCTCATCAAGAACTATTGTTTTGAGGATGTGTGGAGGTTGCAGCATCCAACTTCACGGGCCTACACATGGTGCAGATGTCATGATGGCGTCATATCAAGGGCAAGGCTGGACAGGATCTATATCAATAAGCCAATGCTGAATGTGGTGTCCACTACCCAAATACTCCCAACAGGGTTTTCAGATCATAATTTAGTGGCAATGTCCTTTAAATTACCCCTGACATCAGGAGGTAGCGCGTACTGGTCACTCAATACTCAGTTGTTAAGTGATAAGAAATTTAAAGATGCCTTCCGAACCATGTGGGGGAAAATCCGGTCCTCTAAGCTTGAGCATGCCAACCTTCGCATATGGTGGGACCTCGCAAAGTGTCAAGTTAAAACGTTTTGTCAACAGTATAGTCTGTTTACTACTAAAATGCAAAGTCTCTCAATTGACTCATTAAAGGCCGAAATTGCAGAATTGGAACAGAATCGTAATGGGGCTGGGAAAGATTTGGGATATGATCAGTTACTATGGACAAAAAGGTCGTTACTGACCGAAATGGTGAGGCAGCGGGCAATGGGTACCTTGGTGCGTATGAGGATGAGTTACTTGACTTTGGATATGCCAAATAAGGACTTCTTTAGCTTGGAGAATTCGGTGAAAAACTCGCAGCAAATTCATAAGCTCTGTACTGCTAATGGGTCAACGGTTACCTCCCAACTGGAGATTAAAGCGGCCTTGAAAGCATTTTACTCTGACCTGTATTCTGCCCAGAGTATCAACAGTGAGGCGATACAGGAGCTGATTGCTGGGCTCCCAGAAGTCGAGGAGGACAAGCAGCACACACTGGAATCGTTAATTTCACCTGATGAACTTGAAGCAGCCATGCGAGGCTTGAAAAATGGTAAAGCCTCGGGGATTGACGGGCTGCCTGGAGAGTTTTATAAGACATTTTGGAATCTTGTGGGACCCGATCTGCTTGAAGTCCTTGACGAAAGCCTTCGTGCTGGAGAACTTCCTCTGTCCTGTAGCAGGGCGGTCGTATGCCTTTTGCCGAAGCCTGGGAACATTCAACTCATTGAGAACTGGCGACCTGTTTCCTTACTGTGTACTGACTACAAAATCTTGTCTAAAGTATTAGCGAATCGGCTGAAAGAGGTGATCAGCTCTGTCATACAGCCGGATCAAACCTACTGTGTTCCTGGACGGTCCATGCATGATAATCTGTTTCTGGTAAGAGATATTATTGCCTGTAAAAAGTATGTGCCTGCCAGTTTTGGGTTATTGTTTCTGGATCAAACAAAGGCTTTTGATCGTGTTGATCATGCATACTTGTTTTCGGTTCTTAAGGGGATGGATGGGTTTTGGTGAAACCTTCACAACATGTGTTAAACTGTAATATGCAAACACTTTCTGTATGTTGAAAGTAAATAATAACTTATGCTCCCCCGTTCCCTTTCGACGGGGTATCCGCCAAGGCTGTCCTCTCTCGGGACTGTTGTACACAATTGCCCTTGAACCACTTTTGACATCTTTCAGGAAACGATTGCCTCAGGATATGGGGGTAGAGGGGTTAAAATTTGTTGTAACAGCTTATGCTGATGATGTTTGTGTTTTACTTAAAGGCCCGGGCAGTGTAGCTGCAGTACAGCAGTGCTTAAAAGACTTCTCTGCAGCCTCTTCTGGTGAAGTAAACTGGAGTAAAAGTGTAGCCTTGTGGTGTAGTTCAGGTAACCCCTCAGTCATATCACCACCATCACTCCCACAAAATCTGGTATGGAAAACAGACGGGGTCAAATATCTTGGTGTTTATCTTGGAAACCATGAAATGGAAATGAGGAATTGGGAAGGAGGTGTGGAACAAATCGCATACCGTTTAAAATCATGGAAAGGACTACTGCGGTCTCTTTCATACAGAGGCCGCGCTCTTGTTATCAATAACCTGATTGCAGCGACATTGTGGCATAAAGTCATTACCCTGCAGCCACCCAACGAGCTGATCCCTGCCATCCAGAGGTAGTTGATAGATTTTTTTTGGAGCGGCTACCACTGGCTGCGGCCCAGTATACTGTACCACCCTCGAAAGGAGGGGGGCCAAGGAGTCATTGATGTCTCTGGTTGGCTTATGACTTTTCGCCTGCAGTCTGTGCAGAGACTACTGTATGCGGAGGAGCTGCCCTGGCGCCCATTTGCACATTTTCTATTACAACAGGCTGGTGAACTGAACTATGATCGGCACCTTCTCTTGGTGGACCTTGATTGTGTCAGCAGTGCTTCACTTCCCACTTTTTATCGAAGTTTGCTGGATGCATGGAAAGGCCTTGAGGTTAAACGTTGTCTTGAGGCATATAATTGTCGTAATTTCCTCCAAGAGCCCCTGTTCTATAACAGCTTTTTCCCATGTATTCCTCGTAGCCATGCTTTAATTCAAAAATTCATTAAAGGAGGCGTAAGCAAAGTGAGTGATCTAAGGGATGCATCTGGAACCAAGTGGAGGTCTGCTGGGGTGGTGGCGACAGGTGTTTGTGTAACGTCTGTTCGAGTTGTTCAACAAATCAAACATGTAGTCGTAAAAAAATTCAGGCAGCGAAACATTGGCTGGGAAGACGCCGGAATTGTCGAAGATTTTCGGCTATCTTTCCCCGAAATCAAGGTGCTGCCCTCTGTCCAGTCCAATGATGATGGTTTTCCCTCTCCCTTTCACTTAGTAACTAAGGCTGGTGTCCTTAAACTCGTGAGGGGGAAAGAAGTCTCATCCCTGTCTGGAGCGATGTGTGTGGCCTTGTGGTCAGAACGGTTAGGGCCGGGGTTTCCCTCTACTCCACTGTGGCATAATATGTTTGTTCCACCCATCTACGGGTTCCTAGCGGATATCCAATGGAGGCTAACACATTGGGCTCTCCCCTCAAACACTTTTATCCACCATCTTAATGCCTCGGTGCCTGTAAATTGTCCCTTCTGCAAGCAGGAGGAGGATCTTTTTCATGCATATGTCCAGTGCAGGAGGTTAGCACCTCTATTTTCTGTGATTGCACACCTTTCTTATAAATTATCTTTCACTTTTACCTTGCATATGTTTATTTTTGGTGTACCCTTTACCTCCTCTTGTAAAAATGCTGGTGCCTTGATGAATTTCCTGATTGCCATTGCAAAATATGCAATTTATTAGTCAAGGAAAATTAAGATTGATAAATGTTATGGTCATGACGTCATTCCAATATTTAAAGGGCTGGTGTCAGCAAGATTAAGGCTGGAATTTGACCACCATATGAGTAACAAGAATGTTGAACTTTTTGAATGGAAATGGTGCACTAACGAGGCCTTGTGTGTGGTTCAGGACTCGAAACTCGTCATGATGTTTTAAGAATTGCATCAAGAATGTGATGCTTTGGTTTTGTTGTACCTTTTTTTTCTCTGCCCCTGCTTGTAAATACCCTTGCAGTATGGATTGACATGCTTGTGCATTTTGTGGAAATAAACGGTGTTCAAATTCAAATTCTCTCTCTCTCTCTCTCTCTCTCTCTCTCTCCTCTCTCTCTCTCCTCTCTCTCCTCTCTCCCTCATTTCCCCTCTCTCTCTCCTTTCCCCTCTCTCCTTTCCCCTCTCTCTCCTTTCCCCTCTCTCTCTCTCCTTTCCCCTCTCTCTCTCTCTCCTTTCCCCTCTCTCTCTCTCCTTTCCCCTCTCTCTCTCTCCTTTCCCCTCTCTCTCTCTCTCTCCTTTCCCCTCTCTCTCTCTCCTTTCCCCTCTCTCTCTCCTTTCCCCTCTCTCTCTCTCCTTTCCCCTCTCTCTCTCCTTTCCCCCCTCTCTCTCTCCTTTCCCCCCTCTCTCTCTCTCTCCTTTCCTCTCTCTCTCTCTCTCTCTCTCTCCTTTCCCCTCTCTCTCTCCTTTTCTTTCTTTCTTTCTTTCTCTCTCTCTCTCTCTCTCTCTCTCTCTCTCCTTTCCCCCCTCTCTCTCTCCTTTCCCCCCTCTCTCTCTCTCTCTCTCTCTCTCTCTCTCCTTTCCCCTCTCTCTCTCTCTCCTTTCCCCTCTCTCTCTCTCCTTTTTTTTTCTTTCTTTCTTTCTTTCTCTCTCTCTCTCTCTCTCTCTCTCTCTCTCTCTCTCTCCTTTCCCCTCTCTCTCTCCTTTCCCCTCCCTCTCTCCTTTCCTCTCTCTCTCCTTTCCCCCCTCTCTCTCTCTCCTTTCCCCTCCCTCTCTCTCTCTCCTTTCCCCTCCCTCTCTCTCTCTCCTTTCCTCTCTCTCTCTCTCTCCTTTCCCCTCTCTCTCTCCTTTCCCCTCTCTCTCTCTCCTTTCCCCTCTCTCTCTCTCCTTGCCCCTCTCTCTCTCTACTTTCCCCTCTCTCTCTCCTTTCCCCTCTCTCTCTCTCTCTCTCTCTCTCTCTCTCTCTCTCTCGCCCCCTGCTGGCCGTTTGTGTGTTGGGCGTGGCAAGATGGCGTGCACTGGTGTTCGTGTGCTGTAGCTCCGTGCTTGTGTTGTGTTGTCCCCCCCCCCCCCCATTCCTTCCTTTCCCATCGCGCCTTTGTCGTGTCCTTCTTTACCACCTGTGCCTCTTTCCCTCCCTTGAGACAGAGAGAGTGAGAGAAGAGCCCAAAGGTGAGAGCAGACCCGTTCGTTTCAGTTTACCTGCTCCGTCGGTGCTGTTTACCTTACTCGTGTCGTGAGAACTTTATTATTCATTATTTCATTTCGACTTTATTTATTTTGTGTCCTTTCCGCCTGGTCAAGGTGGAAAGGTGAGACATCGCCGTTATGGCGAGTGTTCGTGCACGGTAGGAAGGGTTTGAAACCCTAACAAGGAAGCATGCTTTCGTGTGTGTCCCTCCCGAAGGTGTTCCTACCGAGGACATTATCCTAGCTGTAGGGAATGTTATCGGCGATGAAAATGTCCGCGCCGCGTCGCGGATGAACCAAAAGTTTGTTGTTTTCGTGTCGGACGAGAAGTTCGTGCATGATGTTGTTAGTACCGGTCTGTCATTGAAAGGTGGGCAGTTCGTCATGGTTTCCCCAATGGACACACCGGCGATTAAAGTTATTATTTCAAATGTCGCTCCGTTTATCACAGATGATAAGTTAATGGCTGTTCTGACCCGGTATGGAACTGTTGTTTCCCGAATCTCGATGATTCCCCTGGGATGTTGAGATGAACGAATGAAACATGTTATGAGTTTCCGGAGACAAGTATTCATGGTGCTTCCTGATCGCGGCGACGAACAGGACTAAACATCTCGTTTAAAATTTCGGTAAATGATCGTCAATATCAAATGTACGCTTCGTCAGGCACCTTAACGTGCTTCCTTTGTGGAGCCTTCGGACACGTTAAAAGGTTTTGTCCCAAAGCATCTTGTACGAAGTGCGGCAAATTGGGACACACCAATGTGGGCTGTAAAAAAGAAAACGCCCCGACCGTGCTTCCTCACGCCTCGACCGTGCTTCCTCACGCCTCGACCGTGCTTCCTCACACCTCGACCGTGCTTCCTCACGCCTCGACCGTTCTCCCCGACGCTCAAACCATGCTCCCCGACGCTCAAACCGTGCTTCCTGACGCTCAAACCGTGCTTCCTGGCGCTCAAACCGTGCTACCTGAAGCCCCGACCGTGCTTCCCGACGCCCCGACTGTGCTTCCTGATGTCCCGACTGTGCTTCCCGAGGTCCCGACTACGCTTCCCGAAGCCCCAACCGTGCTACCTGAAGCCCCAACCGTGCTTCCTGAAGCCCCGACTGTGCTTCCCGACGCCACGACTGTGCCTCCCGACGCCCCGACTGTGCTTCCTGACGCCCCGACCGTGCTTCCCGACGCCCCGACCGTGCTTCCCGACGCCCCGGTGCTACCCAAACCCAGTGAGATGGCACTTGGTGATGCTAGTACTGCTGGCGAACCCATGAATGAAGAACTTGTCATACTGACCAAAAAACGGAAAGCACCACTAACAAATAGCCCCGATGGTGCGATAAAGAAGGCTGTCTTGGGCAGAGACACTGTCTCTGCAAAAGAGGGCAAAACGTTTACAGCAAACGAAAATATCGAACGCCAAATTGGAAAAGAGGATGTTACTGATTTCCCAGGCTCTGAGAATAAAGCCTACATTGATCCGAACAATGCGGCCATTTTTTAGCCTGAACGGGAAGTCCTACCGGTTCCCCCTCCAGTAGCTGAGCGGACTGGTGACCAAACAAATTGCTCTGTCTTACAAACAGAAATCGTAAACCCGGCTACGCAGAGATCTGCAGCCATTTGCCAAAGCACACATAAAGAAAGTAAGCACCAGTCTGCTCGTGAGTGTGTACCAGAGTACCCAACGAAATCTCAGGAGATGCATCCAGAGGAGCACGTGTGAGCTGCAAGTAAGGCCCAAGATCCAGGTGGGACATTATCAGACCTGTCAGAGTCTGAGGACGAGGTGGAAGTGACTGAGCTGTCACATTCATCAGCATCTCAGTCACAGATACCCCCCCAACACATCGTGTCGTTTCTAGCCGAAACGTACAGACTGCGTAACATAGTCATTAAAGACTATTTTGACGATTTGGTTGCATTCATCCACACTGCAAAATCCATAATTAAAACGCCTGAACAATTTGACCTGAATAAGTCACAATACCACAGGTTAAGAAAATTCATCACACGTGCAGGTGTAGAGTGTTCCCAGCCACAGGCTGATTTCATCAATACAGGATGAAAACTATAAAACTTGCAACTTTAAATATTAACGGTGGTGGTGCTAGCCACCTCCGCCAGGTTCAAGTAAAAAACATATTTCAACGGAAAAAGGTGGATGTGATCTTACTTCAAGAAACTCACATCACACCAAATGTGGAACATAACTGGCATCAACTTTTTAAGAGCCAATGCTATTTCAGCAATTTATCAGCTTCATCTGCTGGAATCGGCTTCTTGCTGAAGCCAGGCCTTGTGTGTGAGTCATGCCATTTTCAGGAGGTAATAAATGGTCGGCTTAGCTCTCTCAAACTAGTAAGCCATAACTTCCATTACACCATTTTTAATGTGTATGCGCCAAGTGATAGCGTAGAGCGTAAGTCCTTCTTCACCTCAATGATAAATCACTTAAGATCGGTTGATTTTGATCATTGTGTGTGTGTCGGAGGTGATTTCAATTGCACCTTCGACCCATCAGTTGACAGAAACTCTGTCGAACCCCATCCTGAGTCCCATGTACACTTATCCAATTTTTTTAGCACAATGGGCTTCGTAGATGTTTGGCGGTTGCACCACCCAAACACATCCCAGTACACCTGGTGTCGATGCGCCAATAGTCGAGTATCCTTGGCAAGGCTTGACAGATGGTACATCAACGTACCCTTTAAAAATACTGCGGTTTCTTCAAATCTTTTTCCTTCCGTGTTTTCAGACCATCATATGGTAACCCTAAACCTTTCCTTTCCCCAACCCGCAAATAGGAGCGCTTATTGGAAGTTTAATGTTAGACTTCTAGAAGATGGTATGTTTAAAGAAGCCTTTCGTGTTTTCTGGGCAAGTCTAGTAGCAAAGAAATCTTCCTTTTCTTCATCCAGCATATGGTGTGATAACATGAAATCTCAAATTCGGGTTTTTTGTCAATGTTTCCAATCACACAGCACAAACGACAAGCACATTACAATGGCCCGGTTGGAATTGGATATTCTACAATTGGAGAGTAAATTGGCTCATGAAAACAATGACGCCAATTACCGGTTATTGCTTGTAAAGAAAGCTCTTTTAAGGGAGTTAGTTCAAGAGAAAGCAGCCGGTACATTAATTTGACTTAGAATACAGAATGTAAAATTATCAGACACCCCAAACAAGTCTTTCTTTCATTTAGAATCCTTAAGCAAGCCATCACAGCTAATCTCTTTTGTTTTGGACTCAAGAGGCAACGTTGTTGTCAACGAGGATGATGTTAGAATAAATATTATTGAATTCTTTACAAAACTTTTTGAGGAGCAGACTGTTTGTAATGATACAATGATGGATTTAACCTCTCACCTCCCCTCCCTAACTGAGGCTCAACGGTTGGAGCTTGACCTACCAATCACCCTCCTTGAGCTAACCTGTGCTCTTGCTGCCATGGATTCAGGGAAAGCTCCGGGTATTGACGGTCTACCTCCCGAATTCTTTCTGACATTTTGGGACCTTTTAGGCCCTGAGTTGCTGAATGTTTTGGACACCTCTATACAGACTGGTATAATGCCGCTGAGTCTAAGAAGAGCCGTAGTGTGCTTGCTCCCGAAAACTGAAGATCCCCGACTTTTGGTGAACTGGCGACCGATCTTCCTGCTGTGCATGGACTACAAGCTTTTTTCAAAAGTACTAGCTAATCGACTAAAAAAGGTTATTGGTGATCTGGTACTGCCAGAACAGAGTTACTGTGTTCCTGGAAGATCCATCCATGATAATATTTCTTTAATCAGAGATCTCATTGATGGTAACCGTGTTAAAGAAGACTTTGGAATGATGTCGCTTGATCTTGAAAAGGCATTTGACAGTATCGACCATAAGTTTATGCATCATGTGTTACAGGCATGCGGCCTCGGAGCAAACTTTCGTTCCTACATTTCCTTGCTATACACGGATGTATTTAGTTTAATTAAGATTAACTATACTAGGGCATGCCCGTACTATATATATATCTAAAAGTATATCCCCCCCCTCTATTTACATGCAATGGTTTGGTCCAAAGCGAACGGCTTGCGAGTACGGTGACAATCCCCCCCCCCTCTATTTACATGAAATGGTTTGGTCCAAAGCGAACGGCTTGCGAGTACGGTGACAATCCCCCCCCTCTATTTACATGAAATGGTTTGGTCCAAAGCGAACGGCTTGCGAGTACGGTGACAATCCCCCGCCCCCCCCCCCTCTATTTACATGAAATGGTTTGGTCCAAAGCTAACGGCTTGCGGAGTTTGGTAAAGAAATCGCCATATCGTGCACAAATGCGCAGGAAAGCGAAAGAATCGCAAATTAGTTTTAATTAGTTTTAAAACATAGTTTAACGCCAACATAGCGCCAACATAGTTTGCCGACGGGAAATAAATGAATACGCTCTCAAATGTGCCGTCCGAGGCAGAGTCTGTTCGCCACGTTCGGCGCACGTGATAGCTCGCTGCTCCCTGATTGGTTGAATCGTTTTTTGGACATAGCTCGGTAACGACTTCTCCGATTAATTTAAAACCTTGAAAAGGCACATCCTCGGGTCCCCAGCAATATACCTGGCAAGTTTCAAGTATATCGGACCGGTAGTTGTCGAGAAACAGCGGTCACAGACAAACAAACACACAAACACACAGACACACAGAGATTACTGGAATTATAGATAGATAATGTGCTGGCTCCCCCCATCAAGGTTCGGAGAGGGGTTCGGCAAGGGTGCCCAGTCTCTGGTTTATTGTTTGCTCTTGCTTTAGAGCCTCTTCTCAATCTACTGAGAAAGAAGATTTCTGGAATAGCACTCTCTCCCATGAGTGCACCGCTAACCCTATGTGCTTATGCGGATGACGTCTGCATCTTTGTAAAAGATAAGGATGATATTGATATCCTTGTTGAGTGCCTATCAAAGTTTCACGCTGCCTCCTCTTTAAAAATCAATTGGAACAAGAGCAAGACGTTATGGATACCCTCCCTTTATCGCAACCTTCTTCAGCCTGTACCACAGCCGCCCCCATCCCTCCCCGCAGGGTTGCTGTGGGGAAGTGAGGGAATTAAGTACTTGGGCATATTCCTTGGTTCCCCACAGTATGCTCAGAGAAATTGGGACGGGGTAATTGAGCAAGTGGGAGAAAGATTGAACCGATGGAAAAGGGTTTTACCTCATTTGTCCTTCAAGGGCCGTGTGCTAGTGATCAACAACTTAGTTGCCACAATGTTGTGGCATAGGTTCATCTGCCTGCAACCGCCGGAGGCCCTACTCAAAGCACTCCAGGGCAAACTGGTGGACTTCTTCTGGGGAGGCTACCACTGGCTACGACCCGATGTGATATGTCGCCCCTCGGCTGAGGGTGGCCACAACCTCGTCGACATCAAAGCCAACCTAATGGCCTTCCGGCTGCGGTCCATTCAACGTCTCCTCTACATGGAACATCTGCCAGGCCGGCTCCCTGCACGCCTTGTACTGCAGCGAGCGGGTAGGCTCGGGTACGGGTTTGAACTTTTTCAAATGAACCTCCAACATGTCGACATATCGGTTCTCCCTGCTTTTTACCAAAGCCTCTTAAATGCCTGGCAGAGCCTTTCTGTGAGTCGTCAGGCGGACACATATGTAACGAAAATGCTGGCACACGAGCCTTTGTTCTATAACCCTCTCTTTCCCGACATTCCAAAGAGTCGAGATTTTTGCCAACACTTTATAGCAGCTGGTATCGTGAAGGTGCGGCATCTCCGACATGACTCAGGGTATGGTTGGAAATCCGTAAGTGAAATCGCCGACCTGACAGGGATTTGGTCCCATAGGATGATTGCAAAAATTTTGAGGAAAATGATTCAGGTGGGACGGCAACTTGGCCTAACTTGGACTCGAGGTACAGAAGAAGATCTAAATGAGCCGACAGTGCCTAAATTGATTGTTGAACCCATTCAAAACGATTTGCCCCCTGTTAGCGATGGGTCAAAGCTTTTCCAGACAATGGACAGCAAGGGCATCTACAAGATGTGCCTCAAGCTGTTAAATGGGAACCCTTCGTTAAATGGAGTTACCCAATGGAAAGGATTGTTACCCGGAGGACCCCCCTCCGAACCTATCTGGGAAGCCATGTATAGTGAGCCCACATCCAAAAGGACAGGTGATCTCCAGTGGCGTTTGGCCCACTGGATTGTTCCCTCCAACACGTTTATTAGACATTTTTCTCCTGTATCTGTTTGTTGTCCCTTCTGTACAGTCAATGAGGACTTGTTTCATGCATTCATAGACTGTATCCGATTATTCCCTTTGTTTCATTGGTTGAATTACATTGCACACGAAATGCATGTTACTTTTTCTTTGAGAAATTTCGTCTTTGGTTTTGCTCCTAAACAGAATCCTGCATCTAAACTGTTTAGTTTCCTAATAGCAACTGCGAAACTTGCTGTTTATTTGACAAGAAAAGACAAACTATCTGGCAAACCGATAGAGCACTGCAATATCATGTTGTGTTTGAATGCATTAGTCTCAGCAAGATTGAAACTGGAATTTGCCCTTTCCAACGAGGCCGGAAATTTTCAAAACTTTGTTGATACTTGGTGTGTTGGTGGGTTTTGTGAGGTTAAAGAAAACGAATTTAGAATACTGTTGTGAGATACTGATTGTTTCTTATTTGATGATCATTGGGTGCTTCTTCTTTTTCTTTTTCTTTTTGTTGGCATTATTGATTTCATTGCAAAACGTGTATATTGTTACTTTTATATTTTTGTAATAAAAGGACTAAAAAGTCAAAAAAAAAAAGGCTCCTTTCCCCCCCCTCTCTCTCTCTCTCTCTCTCTCCTTTCCTCTCTCTCTCTCTCTCTCTCTCTCTCTCTCTCTCTCTCTCTCTCTCCTTTCCCCCCTCTCTCTCCTTTCCCCCTCTCTCTCTCCTTTCCCCTCTCTCTCTCTCCTTTCCCCCCCTCTCTCTCTCTCTCTCTCTCTCCTTTCCCCCCTCTCTCTCTCTCTCTCTCCTTTCCCCCCTCTCTCTCTCTCTCTCTCTCTGGCGCCACCTATCGGCTGTCGGTGCGTTGGGTGTAGCGTCATGGCGGCTGTGAGCAACTGCTCGGTGTTTTGGTGAGTCCGTTGTGAGTTTTTTCCCCCCTCTCCTGCCCTCCCCTGCCCCCCCTCCCTCTCCTTTTCCATCCTGTGTGCTTCGGCATCGTGTTTTCATCCGTTCTGCACCCTTGTCTTCGAGAGAGAGAGAGGATTGAGAGCGAGCCCATTTTGGGTGCGGCCTACTGGCTTTGACGACGCTTTGTAAGCCTTTTTTGTGCTTATAATGCACGTTTATTATTTACTTTAGTTCGATTATTTAGGTTTGATACCTTCTTGTCCGGTTCGGACAAGGGGGGGGGGGGGGGGGATTTTCGCTGGTATGGCGAATACACGCTCTCGTTATGAGGCGTTCGAAAATTTAACGCGTAAGCATGCATTCGCATGTGTTCCGCCCGAAGGAGCTCCTACTGAGGACATTATCCTTGCCGTGGGATCCATCATAGGAGACGGTAATGTTCGTGCGGCGTCACGAATGAACCAGAAATTTGTTGTCTACGTGTCAGAAGAAAAACTCGTTCATGACGTCGTTAGTACCGGTCTAACCATAAAAGGGGGTCATTATATTACGGTATCCCCTATGGATACGCCAGCTACCAAGATAACAATATCCAACGTTCCACCGTTTGTGCCAGGCGAGAAACTCCTATCCGTTCTGTCTCGTTATGGTAAAATTGTTTCCCGAATCTCAATGATTCCGCTCGGGTGTCGCAGCGATCGTGTTAAACACGTAATGAGCTATAGGAGGCAGGTGTACATGATTCTCCTGGATCGCGGAGCCGATACAGGTTTAAATATATCCTTTAAAGTATCGTTGGATGACCGGGAATACCACATGTATGCTTCCTCAGCCTCCTTAACTTGCTTTAATTGTGGAGAATTCGGACACGTTAAAAGATTCTGCCCTAGGGCCTCTTGTCCGAAGTGTGGTGAACCGGGACATAACGAAAGGGTTTGTAAAAAGGCAAATCCCTCCAGCGCGCCTTGTGACACCCCGACCATGCTCGCTGACACCCGGACCGTATCTCCTGTTACCCCTACCGTACCTTCCATCACCCGGACCGTATCTCCTGTCACCCTTACCGTACCTTCCGTCACCCGGACCGTACCCTCTGACACCCCGACCGCATCTTCGGACGCCCCGACCGTACCTTCTGACACCCCGACCGTACCTTCTGACACCCCGACCGTACTTTCTGACACCCCGACCGTACTCTTTGACCCCCCGACCGTACCCTCTGACACCCAGACCGTACCTTCTGACACCCCGACCGTACCTTCTGACACCCCGACCGTACCTTCTGACACCCCGACCGTACCTTCTGACACCCCGACCGTACCTTCTGACACCCCGACCGTACCTTCTGACACCCCGACTGAGTCGTCTGTCACACCGGTGCTTTTCGATTCCAATGTGATGACACCCACCGATGCGACTGACACAACTAGCATTGCCCCCTTTCCCGAACCCATGAACGAAGAATCCATAGTGTTTGCTAAAAAGCGAAGAGCACCAGCGCCAAGCAGTTTCGCTGGTGCTGCAAAGAAGGCGGTCATGGGCGGCACCATTTCCGGTGCACATGTGTCCGAGTGTCCCTCTGACATTCCCTCACTAACTGAGTACATGAATACCGTTGTCAATGACACCAGTGAGTCTCATTATGTAAATGAGCCAAAAAATAAAAATTGTACCTCTCACCTGGAAGTTTCCGAGTGCGAAACCTCCAGTGAAAGTATTACCATTTCCGAGCTGGGAAATGTTCTTCCGCCTGTCCCCCCTTTAAATACCGAGCAGACTAAGGATTCAATAAACGTTCCCACTGTACAAACGGGGCCAGCAAATCTGAGTTTGCTGGGATCTCAAACCCAAGCTCCGACCCCAGATACAAATATCCACCAAAGTGTTAACGAGTGCTCTCGGGAACACCTTGGGAAACTTGTGAAGGTGCCTCCAGACAAGACCGCGGGGGCAGCGGGTAATACCCCAGATCCTGACGACATGTTATCTGACGTGTCTGAGTCCGAAGATGACATTGAGGCAACCGCGCTATCACAAGCGATGACAGGTCACTCGCAGGTATCCCCTCAACTCATTCTTACCTTCCTTAACGAAACGTATCGTCACCGCAACATTGTCATTAAAGACTATTTCCCTGACTTGGCTGCATTCATGTGCACCGCAAAGTCAATAATCAAAGCACGTGAGGATTTTGACCTGACGAAATCTCAATTCCACAGGTTAAGAAAGTTTGTTACCCGAGCAGGTGCAGAGTGTTCCCAAGCACAGGGCGATTTCATTACCACGGAATGAAAAACATTTCCTTTGCGACCTTAAACATGAATGGCGGGGGTGCAAGTCACCTCCGTCAGGCCCAAGTCAAAAACTTGTTTGACCGCAAAACGGCAAATGTTCTTTTACTACAAGAGACCCACATCACACCTAACGTGGAACATGACTGGTGCCAAACTTTCAAAGGGCAATGCTATTTTAGCAATCTGTCAGCCTCATCTGCTGGGGTTGGGTTTTTTCTAAAGCCAGGTCTAGCTTTTGAGTCTTGTCATTTTCAGGAAGTCATAAAAGGCCGGCTTATTTCCCTTCAGCTTGCACATCAAAACTTCCGCTGTACCATTTTCAATGTGTACGCACCTAGTGAGAGCAGGGACCGAAAGGCCTTCTTCACCTCCATGGTAAACCACCTGAAATCAGTTGATCTCGACCAATGTGTGTGCATTGGTGGTGACTTTAATTGCACCTTTGACCCTTCGAAGGATAGAAACTCGGCAGAACCCCACCCCGAGTCCCATGCGGACCTATCCCGTTTCTTTAAGACGGCCGGTCTACTGGATGTTTGGCGATTGCATCACCCCAACATAGTCCAGTTTACCTGGTGTCGATGTGCCAATGGCCGGGTGTCTTCGGCAAGACTCGACCGCTGGTACATTAATGTACCCTTTAGGAACGTCGCGGCCTCTTCAGGTTGTTTTCCGTCATTGTTTTCAGACCACCATATGGTAACCTTAGATCTTTCTTTTCCTCGACCCACATGCAGAAATAGTTACTGGAAGTTTAACGTTAAACTTTTAGAAGATAGTTTATTTACAGACTCCTTTCGTGATTTCTGGGCTGAAATGAGTACTAAAAAATCTTCTTTCTCCTCAATTAGTCTCTGGTGGGATAACCTAAAGGCCCAAATTCGAGTATTTTGTCAACAATTTAATTCGCACTGTACCAATGTAAAACATATCACGATGGCTTGCTTGGAAGCAGACATCTTAAGGTTAGAGAGCAAGTTGGCCAATGAGAGCAACCCAGTGAACTATCGGTTGCTACTCGAGAAGAAGGCCCAATTAAGGGATTTGATCCATGAAAAAGCAGCGGGCACACTAGTTCGGCTAAGAATACAAAATATGAAGGTTTCAGATACCCCAACTAAGGCTTTCTTTCACCTAGAAACTGTAGAGAAACCAGTACGACTTATATCTTCGGTTTTGGACCCAGGGGGGAACATCCTAACAAATCCGAGTGATATAAGATTAAATGTAATCGATTTCTTTTCTGAACTTTTCAAGGCCAAAACAGTTTCTCACGAAATGATGAATGTTTTGACCTCTCATCTTCCTTCCGTGGCTGAGGCCCAACGTCTGGAACTGGATGCTCCAATTACCCTTTCAGAGCTAACCAGCGCACTCGCTGAGATGGAGTCGGGAAAAGCCCCTGGCATCGATGGCCTACCGGCCGAATTTCTTTCGGCATTCTGGGACATTTTGGGCCCAGAGCTGCTAAATGTTCTGGATGCATCTCTTTTATCCAGAGAATTACCGCTCAGTTTTAGAAGAGCAGTACTCTGCCTGCTACCCAAGACTGGCGATCTCCGACACCTGTCAAACTGGCGTCTGATCTCTTTGTTGTGCACGGATTACAAACTGTTTTCCAAGGTCCTTGCGAACCGGTTGAAGACAGTTATTGGGGACCTGGTGTCACCTGATCAAAGTTGCGGCATCCCTGGCAGATCCATCTATGACAACATATTCCTAGTCAGAGATTTGTTAACTGGTAAATGTGTCAAAGAGGATTTTGGATTGGTGTTTCTTGACCTTGCAAAGGCCTTTGATAGCATTGATCATGAGTTTTTGTGTCATGTGTTACAAGCTTGCGGGCTTGGCACTAATTTTAGAGCCTACATAGCTTTGTTATATGCAAACATCTCCAGCTTGATCAAAGTTAACAACGAATTTTGCCCACCCATAAAGGTTCAGAGAGGGGTAAGGCAAGGTTGTCCACTTTCAGGTCTATTATTTGCCCTCGCTTTGGAGCCCCTCTTAATCGCCCTCAGAAAGGATATCCCTGGACTTGTCCTTTCTCCAGGACACCCACCTTTGACCCTGTCAGCTTATGCCGACGACCTTTGTGTCATTATAAAAAGAAAATGCGACAGTGACGCCATGGCAAAGTGTTTGTCGGACTTCAACCTTGCCTCATCATTAAGGTGTAATTGGGGGAAAAGCAAGGCTCTGTGGATCCCCTTTCCAAAAAATGACTTACCTATGCCACCGTTATTACCACCACCTCCCCTTCCTGCAGAGCTAGTGTGGGCAAACGATGGCATCAAGTATTTGGGCGTCTTCCTCGGTCCTCCTCAGTATACCCAGAACAATTGGATCAGGATCATTGACCAGGTAGATGGGCGTTTGAGCCGATGGAAAAGAGCTCTACCCCACCTTTCCTATAAGGGTCGCGCGCTAGTTGTCAACAACCTCGTCACTACCCTTTTGTGGCACCGGTTCATCTGCCTGCAACCACCGGAGGTTTTGCTCCAAGCTATCCAGAGGAAACTGGTGGATTTTTTTTGGGGAGGCTACCACTGGCTTCGACCCAGCGCCATATGTTGTCCCTTGGCCGAGGGTGGTCATGGCCTAGTCAATGTGAAATGCCGCCTGTTGGCCTTCCGGCTCCGCTCCATCCAACGCTTGCTTTATGCAGAACACCTACCAGGAAAGCCCTTAGCCTGCTCCATTCTTCAACGAGCTGGGAGGCTCGGATACGGACAGGAACTTTTCCTGACCAACCTTCAACACGTCGATACATCTCTGCTCCCAGTCTTTTATCAGAGCCTCTTGAATGCCTGGCAGGGCGTTTCGATAAGTCGCCAAACAGACTCGTATGGCACTAACATGTATGCACACGAGCCTTTATTTTTCAACCCACTTTTCCCCGATATCCCGAGGAGTCGCGACTTCTGCCAGCATTTTATAGCGGCCAACATCCTGAAAGTGTGTCATCTCCGACACGACTCTGGACAGGGATGGAAGCCTGCGAACGAGCTGGCGGACCTAACAGGTGTTCGGTCCAGGAGGCAAATCGGGAACATACTAAGAACGGTGATCTGAAGGGGCCACCAGCTAGGCCTACATTGGACGCAGGACGTAGAGGTTGAGCCCACAGTCCCAAAATTAGGTGTCGCTTTTACCCCAAACGAGCTGCCCCCCATGAGCGCAGGGTCACCCCCCTTCCATGTTATGAGCAGCAAGAGTATTTATAGGTATTGTGTGAAACTTCTTCTTGGGGACCCACCTCTAGCTGGGGTTACCCGGTGGAAAGGACTCTTGCCTCCCGGTCCCCCCTCTGAGCCTTTATGGGATACAATGTATGCTGGACTTATTTCTAAAAGAACAGGTGACCTTCAGTGGCGTTTGGCCCACTGGATTGTTCCTTCCAATGCTGTCATTCGTTTTTTTTCCCCCATTTCCGGCTGTTGCCCCTTTTGTCCGGTGAGGGAAGATTTGTTTCATGCTTTCATTAATTGTGAAAGACTTTCTCCTTTGTTTCATTGGTTAAATTTTATTTCCCATAGATTGCAGGTTACCTTTTCTTTGAAAGCTTACATCTTTGGCTTTCCTCCCAAAAAGGGAACCACATCTATTGTATTCGGGTTCCTAACCGCTACTGCTAAACTGGCCGTATACCTGTCGCGGAAGGCGAAGCTGGGCGGCAGACCCATGCAGGAATGCAGTATTATGGTGTTTTTTAGTTCATTGGTGTCAGCAAGGCTCAAGCTTGAATTTGGCTGTGTCCAAACGGCAAACGACCTTGCAAATTTTGTTGCGACCTGGTGTGTTGGAGGGATTTGTGAGGTCCAAGAAAACAAATTGTTAATTTCTGTATAATACAGTGCGGGTGTTTCTTACCGTGTGTTGATTTTTTTTTCCTGGTATTTGCACCTTTTCTGTTGCTTGGTTTGCAGTGCACTGATTGTTTTTTCCTTCTGGGATTGCTATGATTTTACTGATTGCCCTGATTGCCCTGATTGAATTGCTTTTGGTGGTACTCTTGTTTTATACTTTTATAATAAAAAGAGCTTAAAAGTTAAAGTCTCTCTCTCTCTCTGTCGCCACCTGCTGGCCGTTTGTATGCTGGTTGTACTGTCATGGCGTCTGCTTGTGGAGGCCTGTGAGTGCTCTGTGTTGTTGCTCCATCCCCCCCCCCCCCGTTTCCCCCCTCTGTGTCCTTGTGCCTGTTCGTGGAGTCTTCCTGGTGATTCCCATATACGTTGAGACGGGAGAGAGAGCCGGAGAGCACAGGGTGATCGCTGGTAAGGGTTCGCCGTTTTTGGGCGTCGCCCGATCGGTGTTTGCTCCTTCATCTTAAACCTCTATTTCCTTTTTTTCCTTTCGTTTATCTTTCCTTCAGTTTGTTTTGTTGCCTCCCTTTTCCAAAGTTAGGGAAATCGGAGAGGTCTGATTACTTCCCATTCCCGGAGTTCGGGTAGGGAAGATTATATTATATATTCACCCCCCCCCCCCGAGTTGGGGAGGGGTTGTAAGTGCAGCTGTTCCAGCATGGCAGCTGCACTAGCTCGATTTACGGCCTTTCATAGCCTGACCCGTAAGCACGGGTTCTTTTGTGTACCTCCGGAACGTGAGGTTAGTGTCGAGGACGTTGTCCTCGCAACTGGTCGTGTTGTCGGGATCGACAAGGTTGTTGCCGCTTCGCGGATGAACAAGCGGATCGTTATTTTTTTGTCCGACGTGGATTGTGTCCCACAAATTGTCGAACAGGGTTTGACAATCGATCCAGATTTATTTGTAATGATTTCCCCACTAGATAGCCCAGCGATAAAAGTCGTGATATCCAATTGCCCCCCATTTGTATCCGACGATGTACTAATTAAAGAGTTGTCCCGATACGGTACCATCGTGTCTCGTATCTCCATGATTCCCTTCGGGTCACGAAACAACGATTTAAGGCACGTGGTTTCATTCCGGCGGCAAGTGTTTATGATTTTAAAAAATTCCCAGAAGGATTTAAACCTTATAATAAAATTAAAACATCAACAGAACGAATATACAGTGTACGTGTCCACCAACGTTCTAAAATGTTTTGGCTGCGGACAATTTGGGCATGTTAAGCATGACTGCCCCCGAAGAGAGAATTCTCCACAAGTACAACCTCCCCTCCGAACCGGGAATAAGCAACCCCCCCACCTTCCCACCACCGACCCAAGCCTTCCCACCACCGACCCGAACCTTCCCACCATCGACCCAAGCCTTACCACCACTGATCTCAATCTGTCTACCACCGACCCAAGCCCTCCTACCACCGATCCAAACCCCCCCGCCGTACCCCCTTCCCCTCCCCTTGAAACAGGGGCCCCTCCCTCTATTGAAGGATCTAATTGCAGCCATCTCCTGTTAACGATAGACCTCACTCCCCAGGCGACATCGTCCAATCACAGCTTGTTGCCTGCTATAACTGATCCTACCTCTCTCGCCGTGGTAGCCGATGGAAATCGCCTCCCGATGATCACGTCCCCCTCCCCCTCCCCCCAAACCCTTGCAATCTCTTCCCACTAACCAGGACGAGTTTCAATTAGTCTGCCCAAAAGGAAAAAGACATCTGCAAACAACAGATGAAAACGGTCATCTCTTTAAAAAACCTACAACTGAAAACCGACAGCCCCTCCTCTCTGGCCTAGATTTGTCCCTCGTCACAGAAAATCGTTTCTCGGTATTGGAGGACATAGATGTGGATGAATCCTCGCCCTTGTCTACTGACCTAGAAACTGATATGGTTGAACCGCAAAAATTAGTACCCCCCCCCCCCTCCTCCCCCTCCCCTGAAGATGCCCTCCCAGTCCCCCCCCTCCTCCCCCTCCCCTGAAGATGGCTCATTTCTCTCCCTCCCCGTCCCCTCCCTCTATGGACTATGCCCCATCCGATAACGTGGAGGGATGTGATGACGGTGAGGAGATAAATGATGAAAACCAGTGTGACACACAATCTGAGCCATCTGATATAGATGACTCTGTTAGTGAATGTGGTAGCCTTAAGGAAGAAGAAACCCCTCCAATCCCTCCCTCCGAGATAAAAAGGTTTCTTAAGGACACATTCCGAAAAAGGAATGTTGTTATAGAAACCTTTTTTCCGGAGCTACCTGATTTTATACATTCCGCTAGACTGATGGTAAAACGGCCCCACGTTTTTAATTTCAATTCCTCCCAACGTCACCGTTTAAAGAAGTGGTTGCAAAAAGCTAAGAATGAACTGCTATCAAAAAATTGAGTGGTGGTCACTCCTCCTTATAGCTGTAATGTGTTTTTCCATTTGTAGCCTGAATATTAACGGAGGATGTAGCTCTGTCCGTAAAGTTCAAGTAAGGGATTTTTTATTACAGAAGAAAGTTGACATTGCCCTCTTACAAGAGACCCATGCCAACGACTGCTGTGTCGCAGAGTGGTGTAGGCTCTTCCCCGGCCTGTCCTTCTTTAGTAACGGTGACTCCCGCAAAGGCGGTGTCGCAATAATTATTAGCCCCTCCTTTTCGCCTTCATCGCTTAAATTCGACGAAATACACAAGGGATCCCTAGCATCCCTAGAATTCCACTACTGTGGAAAATTCTATACTATTTTTAATATCTATGCCCCAAGTACGCCTGTAGCTCGGCGAGGGTTTTTTAATGACCTTGGGACACACCTAACGTCCCTCGACAGCCAAAACGCCCAAAAAAACCAAGACAATCATGTTTGTATTGGTGGAGATTTTAACTGCACCCTCCAACCCCAACTAGACAGGAACAGTGCAGAGCCCCATCCTGCCTCCACAATCCCTCTCACCAAATTTTTAAAACAAATGAATTTGACAGATATATGGCGGGTACAGCACCCATCAATCAGGCAATACACATGGTGTCGATGCATTCAGGGTAATATTGTACTTGCTCGCTTGGACAAGTTTTATATTAATCCTCCACTTGAATGCCTCGTTCTGTCATCCAAAATTTGCCCATCAGGATTCTCGGACCACAGCGCAACATTTCTCAAAATTTCTGCCCCCTGCCCGAAACACAAGAGTGCTTTTTGGAAATTTAATAACAACTTACTTGATGATAGTACTTTTAAGGACATTTTTCCGGAAATTTGGAATATTCTAGTTGCCTCCCAAGGGAATTTCTCAAACCTCAGACAATGGTGGGATAATGCCAAAACGCACATCAGACTGTTCTGCCAACAATATCGTGCGTATGGTGTTCAAGAGGAAAGAAAAACCACAACCTTACTTGAAGATGAAATCCTGGAATTACAGGAACAGCTTCAGGGAACTGCAAGTGTGAGCTACCAGGAAATGGGGCAACAAATGCATGGAAAAACGGCCTTACTGAATTCCATATCTGAAAGGCGAGCACAAAATGCCTTATTGCGCCTGAAGATGAGGTACATACACGACCTTGATGCTCCAACCAAATTCTTCTTCAGCCTTAAAAGGGGGGTCTCTTCGTCAATGATTACACGCTTGCTCCATGATGGGGAACTCCTTTATGAAGATGGCAGAATCAGGGAATGTGCCCGGAAACATTTTAAACAACGGTTTATGCGGCATGACATTAACCAGGATGCAATATCGGAACTTGTTTCTAACCTTCCAACATTGGCGGAGGATCAGAAGCAGCAGTTGGAGGATCCTCTTAGGTTGCCTGAGCTCACCGCTGCCTTGAAGGCCTTGGAACCTGATAAAGCCCCTGGACTGGATGGGCTGACTAGCGAATTTTTCCAGTTTTTTTGGGATGCCATTGGACCTCACCTACTGCGGGTATTGAATGAACTAGGGCATGCCCGTACTATATATAAGCTAGGACGTGCCCGTACGTGGGTGCCCGTTCTTTGCCAAAAAAAAAAAAAAAAAAATTTGTGTAGGGGTGTGTGTGTGTAAACATCCTAGGGCGTGCCCGTACGTGGGTGCAAAAAAACATGCGTGCAAACAACAACAACAAAAAAAAACTTTGAAACCACGTGGCAGTAACGACCACAGAACCCCCCCCCCCTCTATTTACATGAATGGTTTGGTCCATTCGCAACGACCACAGAACCCCCCCCTCTATTTACATGAAATGGTTTGGTCCAAAGCGAACGGCTTGCAGTGTTTGGTAAAGAAATCGCCATAGCTCGGTAAGTACTTGTCCGATTAATTTAAAACCTTGAAAAGGCACATCCTCGGGTCCCCAGCAATATACCTGGCAAGTTTCAAGTATATCGGACCGGTAGTTGTCGAGAAACAGCGGTCGCATACAGACACACACACACACACACACACAGAGATTGCTGGAATTATAGATAGATGTTTAGAGGATGGACAACTGCCGTGGAGTTGCCGGAGAGCAGTCACCACCTTAATTCCTAAGAAAGCGGACACTCAACTTATAGAGAACTGGCGTCCTATTTCTGTTTTATGTACGGATTATAAAATTTTAGCCAAAGCCTTGTCTAATCGAATGAAACCTTTTATGAATGTACTAATAGGAGAACATCAATCCTTTTGTATTCCTGGACGTACTATTTTTAATAATATCTTTCTTATCCGTGATACCATTCGGTTTTGTAACAATTTTAATATGAATGTTGGTCTGTTTTTCATTGACCAAGGAAAAGCCTTTGACTGTATTGACCACATGTACCTTTTTAGAGTTTTAGAGAATTTTGGGTTTGGACCTATTTTTATCTCGTACGTTAAACTTTTGTATTGTAATATATCCAGTGTTCTTAAAATTAATCAAGTATTGTGTAGCCCCATTGCTGTACAACGGGGAGTACGGCCAGGTTGCCCGCTATCTGGACTTTTATACTCTCTTGCCATCGAACCTCTTCTGCTCCAATTACGTACGCACATTTCTGGCTTCACTGGATCAATTCTTACCACACCGCTAAAAGTCTCTGCTTATGCAGATGATATCTGTATTTATATAAAAAAATAGTGCTGACGTCACTGCGGTGGCTCAGGCACTAAAGACATATTGTCAGGCTTGTTCAGGCCAGGTAAACTGGAAGAAGAGTGAAGCCCTTTGGATAGGACCTGGAGATTGCCCGCCAATTGTCCTACCAGGAGGAGTGAACTGGCAGAAAAGTGGCATTAAATACCTCGGTATTTTCCTAGGAGACAACACCTTTGAGCAGCAGAACTGGGTGGGATTACCGGACAAGGTAATGGCAAAACTGGCCCGCTGGAAAGGACTTCTTTCTCAACTTTCGTACCGCGGAAGAACTCTCGTCATTAACAATCTTGTCGCCTCTATGCTATGGCATAAGATGATATGCCTACAACCGCCCGGGAGCCTTCTTATTACACTGCAAAAGAGCATTGTCGACTTTTTCTGGAGCGGGAAACACTGGCTCCAACCCCCCGTGGCATACTTACCACTCATTGAAGGTGGCCAAGGTCTTATTGATATCCGCAGCCGGATTATGGTCTTCCGGCTTCATATCATGCGCCAACTTGTATATGGAGATGAAGCCCTACTCTGGAGGCCTCTGGCTAACTGCATATTGCAGCTTACATGCAAGCTGGGTTACGACCGATAACTTTTCTTGATGAACCCTCATCAAATCGATTCATCCTTGCTGCCCACCTTTTACCAAGGGGTGATGAACGCCTGGCAAGCCCTGTCCTTTTCCCGTGAAATGGCAACATACAACATGGAAATGTTGTTGAATGAGCCCCTATGCTACAACCCCTTCCTGGAAAACAGCTTGAACAATAGGGGACTCGTTCAACGTTTTGTTGATGCCAAGCTGCTGCGAATGAAAGACCTCATGACAGAGTCTGGGCGCTGCTGGCTGAGTGCTGCCGCTGTGGCACAAAAAACCGGAATAAAATCTGTCAGGATCATCTCTCGGTTCCTTCAAGGGATATCCACAACGTATCGTAATACCTACGATGAACTTGGCCCTTCCCCCGAGGAAACAGCGGGTGACTTCCCCAAACTCCTAGTCTTCAGCCCGCCACTTAATCTGTCCCCTGGCCTGAACAGCCCTGATGATACTGCATTATCCCTTCCCGCCTTTCCAAAGAAAACTTTGTACAACGCGTACGTTAAAATTTTATACGCAAAAACATTTTCTGAGCACCCGAGGCTTCGATGGCGGGATGTTTTACCCCCAATACCCTCCAATTGCCCCAATTGGCGAAGTTTTTATCTCTTGCCTACTCCAAAGTATGTTGGAGATATTCAATGGAAACTTGTACACTGGATTTTACCTTATAATGTTTTACTGAACCGGTTTTCTACTGCTCACTCTAATCTATGCCCTTTCTGTGCATCCATTGAAACCCTACCGCATATATACCTTGAGTGTGAACGATTGCAACCTCTTTTTACATTCCTTCAGGAACGCTTTGTGAAGCTTGGTTCCCTCTTCAATCACAATGTTTTTATTTATGGTGTTTTAGGACCGTCTTCCCTTAGAAATGTGGTTTTAATGAATTTTTTAATTTGCCAGGCCAAGTTTGCAATTTACAAATCCAGGAAGAAAAAAATGGGAAACGCTCTGACTCGTCATATGATGTACTGCTCACCCTTAAGGCTCTTGTAAATGCAAGACTAAAGCTAGAGTACCGGTTTTTTAAAATGAACAAGAATTTAACATGTTTTAAAGAAAAGTGGGTTTTTAATGATGCCATATGCACACTTGATGATGATGATTTGATAATAACTTTTCCTTGAGACCATTCTTTTGTGTTTTGTTTTCCTTGTGACTGAACATAACTGATTTTTTGTACTTTTGTAATAAAAGGAAGAAACAGTCAGTCAGTCTCTCCTTTCCCCTCTCTCTCTCCTTTCCCCTCTCTCTCTCTCTCTCCTTTCCCCCCTCTCTCTCTCTCTCTCCTTTCCCCTCTCTCTCCTTTCCCCTCTCGCTCTCGCTCTCTCTCTCCTTTCCCCTCTCTCTCTCTCTCTCTCTCTCTCCTTTCCCCTCTCTCTCTCTCTCTCTCCCCCTCTCCCTCTCCTTTCCTCTCCTTTCCTCTCCTCTCCTTTCCTCTCTCTTCTCTCTTCTCTCTCTCTCTCTCTCTCTCTCTCTCTCTCTCTCTCGCCCCCTGCAGGCCATTTGTGGTGGGTGTGGCGTCATGGCGGCTGTGAGCAACTGCTCTGTGTTGTAGTGAGTTCTTTGTGAGTTTTCCTCCTCTCCTGCCCTCCCCTGCCCCCCCTCCCTCTCCTTTCCATCCTGTGTACTTTGGCATTTTGTTTTCATCCTTCCTATACCTTTGTCTTCAAGAGAGAGAGGTTTGAGAGCGGACCCATTTTGGGTGCGGCCTACCGGCTTCGACGACGCTTTGTAAGCCTTTTTGTGCTTATACTGCATGTTTATTATTTATTCTAGTTTGATTTATTTTGTTTTGGTACCTACTTGTCCGGTTCGGACAAGTGGGGGGGTGTTAATTCGCTGGGATGGCGAATGCACGCTCTCGGTTAGAGGCGTTCGACAACTTAACAAGGAAGCATGCATTTGTGTGTGTTCCACCCGAAGGAACTTCCACTGAGGACATTGTTTTGTCGGTGGGGAAAATAATCGGTTGTGAAAATGTACGAGCAGCGTCGAGAATGAATCAAAAAGTTGCTGTATTTGTGTCCGATGAAAAATTCGTTCACGATGTTGTAAGTGCGGGTTTAACCACAGAGACAGGTCTCTTTGTCTTGGCGTCGCCTATGGACACTCCGTCGATGAGGGTCGTCATATCTAACGTACCCCCATTTATAACCTGCAACCAGCTGATGTCCGTTTTGTCCCGATACGGAACAGCTGTGTCAAAAATCACAATGATTCCGCTCCGGTCTCAGGATGAACGTGTTAAACACGTGATGAGCTTCAGACGGCAGGTGTATATGGTGCTTCCGGATCGAGGCGATGACACGGGGTTAAACATCACGTTCAAGGTAAAGGTGAACAACCATGAGTACCAGATGTATGCGTCATCGGCCTCATTAACATGTTTTCAGTGCGGAGCTTTTGGCCATGTGAAAAGGTTTTGTCCGAAGGTATCGTGTGTAAGGTGTGGTGAAGCAGGTCATAGTGACGCTGATTGTAAAAGAGATAACACCCCGGTCTCTAACGTGCGAAACAACGTAAACCGAAATACCCGAACGGTTCCTACCGATGCTCCCTCGCACTCGAGGAGTAGGGATAATACTCCTGTTCGTCTTAGTGAAAACGACAACACCGCTGATTCGGTAAATAATGAAATAACCCCAGATAACCCACCTGTGGTGGCAGATGCTACGTGCAGTGAGGAGATGGAAGAAAATCCCATTGTGGTGACAAAGAAACGAAGAGCACCTGGTGCTTGTAACTCCAACATTACTTTGAAAAAGGTAGTGTTGGATAAAGACAGTGTGGGTGCAGACGCCCTGGAACGTCTTTCTCAGGTGTCCACAAGCTGTGTTGACACCAGGGAGAAGGAACATGAATTAATTAATTCTGAAACATTATCGGGCAGCACCGAAAACCTGGGAGAAAAAGTAGATGGTGAGACTAAAGATGATGGTGAGCCCATTAGTGAGCCGCCACCTTCACTACCTGCTGAGACCGAGCGGATTGGGAATGTCTCAGCCCTAAGCTCCTCTTTACCCCTGCAAGATCTAAATCATGACACTGGCTCGTCAACTGAGCCAGTGAACATCTCCCTGCAGGAGGGTGAAGCCGAGATTTCAGCTCCTGCTGAATGTCCCGGGTACCAGAGTGAGGATGACTCTACCATAGAACATTCCAGCAAATCTTCGGACTTGGCTGGCATCAAAATGGGGACTGGGCAGACTGATATATGTGACCCGGGTGGAGCTGTTTCTGATTTGTCAGATTCAGAGGATGAAGTTGAGATGACTGAGTTGTCTCAATCTTCATCAGATCAGTCATCCATAGCCCCTCAACTCGTTATTTCTTTTCTGAATGACACCTACCGACACCGAAATGTGATTGTAAAAGATCATTTTCCTGATTTAATTTCATTCATCCAGGCTGCAAAGGACATAATTAGGAGGCCGGATGAATTTCATTTAACAAGGTCGCTGTTTCATCGGCTTAGAAAGGCTGTTACAAAAGCAGGGAGTGAGATTTCCCAACAACTGCTCACGCCTTTTGATAATCCATGAAAAAAATCACCTTTGGAACCTTAAATATGAATGGCGGAGGTGCAAGCCAAAACCGCCAGGTTCAGGTGAAAAGTTTATTTGAGCGCAAGAAAATTGATGTACTCTTACTCCAGGAAACCCATATAATTCAAAATGGGGAGTACGACTGGTGTCGCCTCTTTAAAGGACAATGTTTTTTTAGTAACATGTCTTCTTCTTCTGCTGGTGTAGCCTTTTTACTCAGACCAGGCCTAGTACCTGAGTCATGCCTCTTCCAGGAGGTGATTAAAGGCCGGTTTATTTCATTGGAACTGGTCATTAATAATTTTCGGTTTACACTATTCAACGTTTATGCACCAAGTGAGAGTGTGGACCGAAGAGCTTTCTTTTCATCTTTAATTCGACACATGCAGTCGATAGATCTCAATAATTGTATTTGCATGGGGGGTGACTTTAATTGCACCTTTAAACCCAGTATAGACCGAAATACAGCAGAACCTCATCCCGAAGGTAGTACTGATTTGTTAAATTATTTTTCGGCAGTGGGTGTGCTAGATGCATGGAGACTGCATTACCCCAACAAATCTGAGTATACTTGGGGACGATGTGCCAATGGGAGAATGACTTTCGCTAGACTTGACCGTTGGTACATAAACTCACAGTTCAGGAATGCGGTTATCTCTCCAAATCATTTTCCATCTTTGTTTTCTGATCATCATTTAGTTACCATGGGCCTCTTTTTCCCTCAACCCTTACGCAAAAGTGCATACTGGAAATTCAATACCAGTCTTCTCGAAGATGCTTTGTTTAAAGACGCCTTCCGTGCTTTTTGGGTCATCCAACTTTCAAGAAAGCCCTCTTTCTCTTCTTTAGCATTATGGTGGGATAACACAAAAGCTCAGATTAGAGTGTTTTGTCAGCAGTTTGTTTCAAATGATACTGACGTAAAAAATATAACAATGGCTTGTTTAGAAGCTGATATTATACGGTTAGAGTGTAAACTGGCTAATAAGATAATATCAGAAGAGACCACAGGTTATTGGTTGAAAAGAAGGCTCAACTGAGAGAGCTGATTCAGGAGAAAGCAGCAGGCCTGTTAATTAGATTAAGAATAAACAATTTAAAGGTATCAGGCACCCCGAGTAAATCTTTCTTCCAAATGGATTTTGTAAATAAGTCACCCAAAACCCTTTTCTCTGTACAAGACTTTAGGGGAAACATGGTTGCCAACCCTGGAGATGTAAGGTTGTGCATTAGAGAGTTTTTTTCAAAAGTCTATGCAAAACAAAATGTTTGTGAGCAAACCATGGAATTTTTAACTTCTCACCTTTCATCCCTAACTGAGCCTCAGTGCCTGGGCCTGGATTCAACAATTACTTTGCCTGAGCTAACGCAGGCCCTAAGTGAAATGGACTCGGGGAAAGCTCCTGGGATTGACGGCCTACCGGCAGAATTTTTCTTTGCTTTTTGGGACCTTTTGGGCCCTGAATTATTGAATGTCCTGGAATCATCCTTGGTGCTTGGAGAACTCCCACTAAGCTTCAGAAGAGCAGTGGTGTCGCTGATTCCAAAGACTGGGGATCTACGACAGATAAAGAATTGGCGGCCGGTCTCGTTATTATGTACGGACTATAAAATATTGTCAAAAGTGTTGGCCAGTCGGTTGAAGACGGTAATCGGTGATCTAGTCCACCATGATCAGAGTTACTGCATCCCAAACAGATCTATTTATGATAATATTTTTTTGATTAGAGATTTAATGGAATGTGATTGCTTGGAAAAATATTTTGGGATAATATTCCTGGATTTGGAAAGGGCTTTTGACAGTGTGGATCATGTTTTTTTGTATCGGGTGCTAGAAGCATGTGGCTTTGGTGTCAATTTTAGGGCCTACGTGACTTTGTTGTACAACAATATATTTAGTTTATTTAAAATAAATAACGAACTCAGCTCTCCGGTACAGGTTCAAAGAGGGGTGAGACAAGGATGCCCGGTTTCTGGGTTATTATTTTCCTTGGTAATGGAATCACTCCTAATTTTATTTAGGAAAAATATTTCAGGAGTGACTGTATCCCCTGGGAGTCCTTCAGTAGTTGTATCGGCTTATGCAGATGATGTCTGTGTGGTTGTTAAGAAGGAGAGTGATATCCCAGCACTTGTTGAATGTTTAAATCTTTTTTGCCTCGCTTCTTCTTTGAAGTGTAACTGGGACAAGAGTAAGGCCTTATGGATTCCCTGTCTCAAGAACATTCCACCTGGAAGAGTGCTGGTACCACCTGTGCATCTACCAACAAAGTTAAAATGGGTGGAAGACGGAGTCAAATACCTTGGGGTTTTCCTGGGATCTCCACATTACGTCCTCAAAAATTGGGACGGGATTGTTGAGCATGTCAAAAAAAGACTGGGACTGTGGAAACGAGCTCTGCCCCACCTTTCCTACAAAGGCAGGGTTCTAGTGGTGAATAATTTGGTGGCTTCTTCCCTGTGGCATAGGTTTATCTGCCTTCAGCCGCCAGAGGCACTACTAAAGGCAGTGCAGAGGCTACTCGTGGATTTTTTTTGGAGTGGTCACCATTGGTTACTACCAAATGTCATATGTAGCCCCTTGTCTGAAGGTGGCCAGGGACTGATCGACATAAAAAGTCGTATCATGGCTTTTCAGCTGTGTACCATACAGCAGTTGCTGTACAAGGAACGACTGCCAAGCCGACTTCTGGCCTATCACGTGCTGCGAAAAGCAAGCGGGCTCGGATATGGCCTTGAACTTTTCTTAGTCCAACTCCAACATGTCGACACATCTCATCTACCATCATTCTATCAGAGCCTTCTGAATGCCTGGCAAAGCCTTTCGACTAGTCGCCAGCAATAAACCTATGCTACAAGCATGTTCGTGGAAGAACCCCTTTTTTACAACCTACTGTTTCCTGCAATTCCAAGAAGCCGAGACTTTTATCAACACTTTATTACAGCGGGCATAATCAAAGTGTTGGACCTCCGCCATGATTCTGGTTGGGGGTGGAAGACGGTGCAAGAGATAGCCGATATGACTGGAATATGGTCAAACAGAATAATCGGAAGAATACTAAAGGGAATAGTAAAGAAAAGCTTCCAACTTGGACTAAGATGGACCCAGGAAGTTTTGGTGACATCCAATGACTGGCATTTTCCTGGTTTATTGGTACAGCCTAGTCACGGAGACTTGCCCCCAATTAGTGAGGGAAAAAACATTTTTCAGAAATGCAGTAGTAAAGACCTGTATCGGTTATGCACTGCAGTTCTGCTTGGGAACTCACCGTTAAATGGAGTGGCCAGGTGGAAAGGGCTAATGCCGGAAGGACTCCCATCTGAGCCTGCATGGGAATCAGTATACAGTAAGCTGGTAAGCAAAAGGACAGGTGATCTCCAGTGGCGAATGATACACTGGATCATTCCATCTAATAAATTAGTGAGTCATTTCGCGCCCATATCTACGTGTTGCCCGTTCTGTGTTTACACAGAGGATGTGTTCCATGCATACGTTGATTGTGCAAGGCTTGTGCCTTTATTTCAATGGCTGAACTACATGGCTGGAAAAATGAAGATCACTTTTTTTTCTCTGCGATCATTTATTTTTGGTTTCAATGATATGAAAGAACATGTACATATGTTGTTTTTGTTTTTAGTGGCCACGGCGAAAATGGCAATTTATTTATCGAGGAAGGAAAAACTGAAAGGAAAGCCGATTGGGCAATGTGATGTCTTGTTCTTTTTTAATGCCTTGATATCTGCAAGACTCAAACTTGAATTTTGTGATTCTGGAAGAAAGAAATGTATTGATGAGTTTATGAACATCTGGTGTTTTGATGGGATCTGCATGGTGCAGGAGAATGAATTATTGATATATTTGTAGGTTTGTTGGGATTGAATCAGTGTGTGGTCGGTTTTTCTGTTGTTGTTTTTCTTTTCTAGTTCATTGGACTGTTTTGATTTCCTGTCATTATCTCTTTTTCTTTTCTGTATTTTTGATTATTGTGCCTGTATTGAATAGTATCTTCACCGACTGACTTGTATTTTTATATTTTTGTAATAAAAAAGTCTCTCTCTCTCTCTCTCTCTCTCTCCTTTCCCCTCTCGCTCTCTCTCTCCTTTCCCCTCTCTCTCTCTCTCCTTTCCCCTCTCTCTCTCTCTCTCTCTCTCTCCCCCTCTCCCTCTCCTTTCCTCTCCTTTCCTCTCCTCTCCTCTCCTTTCCTCTCTCTCCTCTCTCCTCTCTTCTCTCTTCTCTTCTCTCTCTCTCTCTCTCTCTCTCTCTCTCTCTCTCTCTCTCTCTCTCTCTCTCTCTCTCTCTCTCTCTCTCTCTCTCTCTCTCTCTCCCTCTGGGCCTGTGCCCCATCACAATGAAACTACGCATTGCCAGCCTAAATATCAACGGTGGTCGTCCGTCACTTCGTAAAGTGCAAGTTAAACAACTAATCGAGTGCAACAAGGTTGACATCTTGTTGTTGCAGGAAACTCATTCTACTGAAGGTTCTTCATCTAAGTGGGAGTTGTATCTTAAAGGGCATTGGTTCTTTAGCAATCTATCAACCCAATTGCTGGGATAGCCATCTTCTTTCGGCAAACTCTTCCTTTGACTTCGGTTTCCTTTAAAGAAATTGTGAAGGGATATTTAGCTTCGCTGACTTTCTCTGTTGGTCAGCAGCTTTTCACAATAATCAATGTGTATGCACCAAGTACAAATGCTGAACGATCTTCCTTTTTTGACTGTCTTGACTCGTATCTTGCTGGTGTTCCCCCTGATCACTTTCTATGTCTTGGAGGAGATTTCAATTGCACACTTAACCCCTCCCTTGATAGGAATGGAGCTGAGCCACTTGCAGCCATTACAAGACCTCTCGTTCGCTCAATCTCAAGATTCAAGCTGACAGACCTTTGGAGATTGCAACATCCGATGCAGCAACAATTTACTTGGTGTCGCTGCTCTAACAACTTAGTGTCGCTAGCTCGACTTGATAAATTGTAGGTTTCTGACCATTTCCTCAACCTCGTCTTAAACACCTCTATTCTCCCATCTGGGTTTTCCGATCACCACATCATCACTATGCATTTTCAGTTGCCACTCATAAAGGTGGTGAGCCCTTATTGGAAGTTCAACACAACACTTCTTCAAAACGAATTCTTTGTTGCATCCTTTAGGGCCTTTTGGGCACATTACATCACGATGGATAAAGAGTTCTCATGTTTACGTCAGTGGTGGGACAACGCTAAAGCTCAAATTAGAGTTTTTTGTCAAAATTTCCCACGACAGTACTCGGGACCATGATGTAAATATAGATCTGGTGAAGACACAAATTCTTCACTTGCAAAACAAAGTGTCCTCCTCTCGTAATAATGGGCAGCAGCAGATGCTGTATGAAAAGAAAGCGCTGCTAAATGAATTACTGGCCGAACGTGCAAAGGGTGCACTCCTTCGGATGAGAATGACTCATTTGCAACAACTAAATAACCTGAGCAGACTTTTCTTCAAGCTGGAAACTGCCTCAAAAAAACAAAAACAAATATTGTCCTTGCGTTCTGCTGGCGGAAGGATTTTGACTGATCCAAGTGACATTAAACTTACTATTAAGACTTTCTTTTCTCATCTCTACTCCTCTAAGCACACTTTCTCAAACCATATACATTCATTACCGCATCCGCATCCTTGCGGATCATCAGTAAGTGTAGACTTACTGAGACCCAGAATTCGACTGCTGAAGGCGAAATAACATTGGACGAACTCACTAGTGTTTTAATGACCTTGCCCACCAACAGGGCACCTGGCTGAGATGGGTTGCCAGTGGAATTCTACAGCACCTTTTGGGACTTGCTGGGACCATGTCTACTAAATGTCTTCATAGAAAGCATACAAACTGCTGAACTTCCCTTGAGCTGCAGACATGCCGTCATTTCATTAATCCATAAAAAGGGAGATCTTCAACTGGTTGAGAACTGGCGCCCGATCTCTCTACTTTGTACCGATTTACAAAATCCTGTCTAAGTTACTCGCTAATCGCATAAAGACCTTAATTGGGCACGTTGTATCCCCCGACCAGTCTTATTGTATTCCCGGCAGATCGATATTTGATAATATTTTTTCTGTTCGTGATTTGATTTCGATTTGTCATTGTCAGAATGTTAACACCAGGCTGATCTTTTTAGATCAGGAAAAGGCCTTTGATAGTGTTGACCATTCGTATTTTTTTTTTTTTTTTTTTTTTTTTTTTTTGTATACAAGATCGAGGCTCGTGAAAGAGCGAACATTAATCACACAGAAAGACAAACAGACACATGACCACCCACTGGAAAGAGCTTCTACCTGCAGGGGCTCCATCCTCTCCTACTTGGTCGTCGATGTACGCGTTACCTGTGTCTAAACGTGCCGGTGATATACAGTGGAGGCTTGCACACTATTCTTTGCCTTCCAACGCGTTTCTTAAAAGACTGAACCTCGCGATATCTGATGACTGCTCCTTTTGCCATCACTCTGAGGACATTTTCCATGCATATGTCGGATGCCAAAGGCTGGCTCCACTTTTTCAACTCCTGAAATATGTCTTCCAGAATTTCGGTTTTTGTTTTTCTCCTTATCTTTTTGTGTACTGCATGCCTGTGTCTAACGAGATTGTCGGTTCTCAAATCGTTAATTTTTTACTTGCCGAGGCGAAACTCGCGATATATATTACGCGGAAGAGTCGGGTTTCTGGGACAAGCTCACCGGAATCAGTATTTTGTTAGCCTTTAAAGGCCTTGTGTCTGCCCGCCTTAAAATTGAATTTAATTTTTACCGAGAGACTTCTCGGCTTGATCACTTTGTTCAAAAATGGTGCAAAGCTGAAATCCTGTGTAAGGTGGAGGGAAATTAACTTTTTTTGCTGCTCTAATTAATGTCATGTTTTTCAATTCCTTGATTTAATTATTTTGTTGACTGCTATTGTATTACTTGGTTTGTTGTGCTTTGTATACTTTTGTAATAAAAGACCTTAAAAGTAAAAAAAAGTCTCTCTCTCTTTCTCTCTCTCTCTCTCCTTCCCCCCTCTCTCTCTCTGTCTCTCTCTCTCTCTCTCTCCCTCTCTCTCTCTGTGTCGCCCCCTGTAGGTCGTTTATGTTGGGCGTGGCGTCATGGCGGCTGTGAGCAACTGCTCTGTGTTTTGGTGAGTCCGTTGCATTTTTTTCCCCCCTCTCCTGCCCACCCCCTGCCCCCCTCCCTCTCCTTTTCCATCCTGTGTGCTTCGGCATTGTGTTTTCATCTGTTCTGCACCCTTGTCTGTGAGAGAGAGACGATTGAGAGCGGGCCCATTTTGGGTGCGGCCTACTGGCATTGACGGCGCGTTGTAAGCCATTTTGGTGCTTATAATGCACGTTTATTATTTACTTTAGTTCGATTATTTAGATTTGATACCTTCTTGTCCAGTTCGGACAAGTAGGGGGAGGGGGGGGGGGGTAAATTCACCAATATGGCGAATGCACACTCTCGTTGCGATGCCTTTTTTTTTTTTTTTTTTTTTTTTTTTTGTATACAGAGTCGAGGCTCGTGAAAGAGCTAACATTTATCAAACAAACAAATCAAACAAACAAGTAAACAAAGCACATAAAAGTGGGAGCGGTCGACAAGATGGGGAGAAAAGGGGAGGAAGCACACAAACACAACATTTGAGGGCAGGGACATCGGGAGATGTGTGGGAGGCAGAGGGCCTGGGGGGAGGAAGGATAGGTATAAAAAGCAAGGACATCAAGGACTTCCAGGAAAGAAGACAAAAGTCACCTCAAAAAAGTGGTTTTGGGGTGAAATTAGCAGGGGTAGAAAAGATGAAGGTTTTGGATTGGGGGAGATAAGAGATGGTGGTGAACAGCCGTTTTAAAGACCTGGAGGGAGGAGTGGGATTGAAGAGAGTGAGGGAGTTTGTTCCAGAGGTGGGAGAAAAGAGGAATGAAGGAGTGAAGGTGAGCAGAGAGTCTTGATTTTGGCAGTTTAACCATAAGAGGGGTGCAGGCAGATCTTGTGCGACCTGCAGGAATATTTGGGGGACAGAGCACAGACAGGGCTGGGGGGTGCTCGGCCAGAGAGGAGTCGGTAGAAGACAGAAAGACCACCAACCTGCCTGCGGTGAGTGAGTGAAAGGCCCTCACGATCGGCTTCATCGCGGGAGATTCCAATGATTCTGAAAGCTTTGGTTTCAACAGCGTGAAGCCGGGCCAGGTTTGAGGCAGAAGCACCAGCCAATATTGGAGAGCAGTATTCCATTGAGCTGCGGATGAAAACCTTGGATGTGGTGAGGAGCTCAGGTGTGCCAAGGAAGGACTTCGCACGACGAAGGATGCCCAGTCGGCGACTGGCTTTGGAGGCCAGCTTGGAAATGTGGTTTTCCCAGGAAAGATCATGGCAGATATTGAGACCCAAAAGCTTGAGTGACAGAACTTCTTGGAGAGGATTATTCAGAAAGTAGATGGGAGGGTTGTCCAGTCGGTCTTTTTGGAGAGACATTGTAAGAGTGTGAGATTTGTCAGGATTGAAAGACATGTCCCACTTGTTTGCCCAGTCTGTGATTTTGTCCAGGTCTGCAGAGAGTGAGGAGGCTGCAGACTGCCGATCTGAGGGATGAGGAATGGAGCGGCAGAGAGTGGAGTCATCAGCAAAGAGATAGAGAGGATTTTCAAGAGAGTCAGAGAGATCATTGATGAAGACCAGAAAAAGCGCAGGGCCCAGAACACTGCCTTGGGGAACTCCAGCCTGAACAGGAAGAGGAGATGAGAGAAACCCATTCAGGGCCACACGTTGGCTACGACGAGAGAGGAAGTCCGCCAGCCATGCGTGGAGATTTCCATGGATACCAAAGGAGGAGAGTTTGGTGAGCAGAGCGGGGTGCCAGACCGTATCGAAGGCACGTGATATGTCGAGGGAGACAGCTCTAATTTCCTGTTTGGCATTGAGGACCTCCATCCATTGTTGAGACAGCAGAAGCAGCATGTCCAGAGTAGAGTGACCTGGTCTGAAACCAAATTGATGATCAGAGATCAAGCCATTGGAGAAGAGGAAAGATTTCATATCTGAAGCAATGATGGATTCCATGACTTTGCTGATAATTGGGAGAAGGCTGATTGGTCTGTAGTTGCTAGGATCTGTTTTTGCACCCTTTTGTGCAAAGCAGTGATGTTGGCTGATTTCCAAGCAGATGGCAGTTGACATTGAGCAAAAGAGAGGGTTAAGAGAACAGAGAGAGGGAGTGAAAGAGCGGAAGAACTAGATTTTAGGACCCGTGGGCTGATGCCGTCAGGTCCAGTTGCAGAATCAGAGTCGAGGGTTGACAGAAACTTTTCCACCTTGTCAGGAGGAAAGGACACAGAGTCCAGGAGCAGCTGGGTACGACTGGGTATGGTGGGTACAGAGAGGGATGGGTTTGGGACACAAGATTTAGAGGCAAACACAGAGTTGAGGCATTCAGCTTTTTCACATGCAGAGTCAGCCGTGTAGCCGTTTGAGGTGAGGGAGTGGATGGAGGGGGACCAAACACCAGAAACAGATTTGACCAGACGCCACCAGGATTTGGAAGAGGGAGACAGATAAGAGAGTTCAGTCTTGAGAACGGAGAGATATTGTTTCCTGGCTCTCCTGAGGGTGGACACACACTTGTTTCGGGCTTTGTGAAAGGAAATGAGATTTCCTTCCATTGGATTTGCTTTCCAGGAGACGAAAGCAAGTTGTTTCTGGGCAACAGCCTCACCACAAGATTCTGTGTACCATGGACGGGAGGAACGGTATGACAACTGAAGACGAGATGGGATAAATCTGTGCACGAAAGAGAGAGAGAGCAATTTACTTTGGAAGAATTCCCAGGATGAGTTGATGTCAGAGGGTGTAGAGATGGGAGACCAGTCCAGATGATTGATGGCTGCTTGAAGACCGTGCCAGTTGGCCTGAGTGAAATGCCAGACTCATCGACGCTGAGGAGGCTCTCTGAGAATGGTCAGAGAGATGTCCACTTTAACAAGCACATGATCAGATGAGCCGATTGGAGCAGAAGAAGAGCAGCAGACATTTTCAGGGAAGTTAGTCATAACCAAGTCCAGAAGAGAAGATGCTCCGTTGACTGAGATCCGGGTCGGGAAATTGACAGATTGTGTCAGTCCCAGTGAGTCACAGAAGTCCTTTGCTGAAGAGCCATGGCTGGTGAGAGAAGTACCCACACCCAGCGAACTGACATGGTGACAATTAAAATCACCACATATGAGGAAGAGAGAGTTGGGATGGGTAGATAGAAGTTGGTCCATATTATCAGACAGCGAGATGGAGATGGAGTCATCACTGTTTGGTGGACGGTACAACACACATATGAACAAAAGGTGGGAGCCAAATGGGAAGCCGTAGCCAAAGGTATTCCTGGGGGTGAGGTGGAGAGAGGGCAGGGCAGGGCGAGTGAGGAAGAGTTTTTTTTATAAAGATAGCAACCCCACCTCCAGGATGAGGCTCATTTCTATCATACCGGAGGAGGGAGTAACCTGGGAGAGATACCAAGGAATCAGAGACATCATGAAGGAGGAAAGTTTCTGTTTAGCAGATCACGTCTGGTTTGTCAGAAGCAACCTGTATGGAGAGATCAGTCAAGTTTGAGCGAAGGCCCCGGATGTTTGAGGTCCATACCGTTAATGAAGAGGAAGGGGGAGCTTAGGATACAGAACAGGGTGGGCGAGGGGTAGGGTAAGATGTGGAAGAGGAGGAAGTGGTCGGGAGAGCTGTTGAAGGTGTGTCAGACATTTCAGAATAGCTTGGAGAAAGGGAAGAATGGGGCGGACAGAAGGTTTGATGGTGATTGGGTGAGGCACAGTGAGGTGTTATTTGAGGAGGGGGAAGAGCGAGGCAGAAGGTTGGGGGAGATTAAGGTGAAAGTTGGAAGGGGGAAGAAGCGGGGAGGACGCTTTGAGGAGGAGGGGTGGGAGGGGAGTCTAGGAGGGGAGGGGTGTGGGGACAGTTTAGGAGGGAAGGGGCAATGGGGGAGAATTGAAAGGGATGGGTGATGGGGATGATTTGGAGGGGAGGGGCAAGGGGGAAGATTTGAAAGAGATGGGTGATGGGGAAGATTTGGAGGGGAGGGGCAAGGGGTTGATTTGGAGGGGAGGGGTGATGGGGAAGTTTTGGAGGGGAGGGGTGATGGGGAAGTTTTGGATGGAAGGGGTGATGGGGAAGATTTGGAGGGGAGGGGCAAGGGGGAAGATTTGAAAGGGATGGGTGATGGGGAAGATTTGGAGGGGAGGGGCAAGGGGGAATATTTGAAAGAGATGGGTGATGGGGAAGATTTGGAGGGGAGGGGCAAAGGGGTAGATTTGGAGGGGAGGGGTGATGGGTAAGTTTTGGAGGGGAGGGGTGATGGGGAAGTTTTGGAGGGAAGGGGTGATGGGGAAGATTTGGAAGGGAGGGGTGAGATTGGATTTTAGAAAGTGTACGATTAATGGGAAACGAACATTTTTTGCAAAATGAGTTTCTTTTGACCTTCGAGTCAAAAATACGTCTGAGGACGTTGGATGAGGGGTGGAGTGCAGGAGAGTTTCGGGAATGTAGAAAAGGGGAACTGTAAGAGATGGAATTTTTTTTTAGGAATGAATAGATTTGGTGAGCAAGTCGAAAGCATCCTTTTATAGAAGAGGAAGAAAAAGGTGTTATAATATACGACAGAATACAGTACATCAGGGGAAAGTTTAAACATTTTTAAATTGAGCAGTGAAAACTATCTGGAGAGATGGAAAATGGAAATGGGGGTGAAACACGTGATCGAAGAACGAACGAACAAATAAGAACAACGAATAAACGAATAAGAACCGAGGAGGAAAAAAAAAATTTCGTTTTTTTTTTTTTGAGTTGAGATTTTAAACTAGGAAGTATGGGGTGAAAGACTGGGACAAAAACAGAGAACGAAAGTAATTGCAGTGCAATCGACGGACCGCTGAGAGAAAAATAAAGCCTCAAGGTCGGACACGGTAGCCTACTAGTACTAGGCCTCAAAATACGCGACACGAATTAACCGACGATTTTGTATGCAGGTATGAAAAATTAACACCGAGAATCTTTCTAAAGACACACTATAGGTACACACACCGAAAGATAGATACAGTTTCGACAAAAACACAATTGTGAAAAATTTCTTAACTTCGAAAGCGTGAGCGCATGGACAGCTTCGAAAAGATGTGACCTCCAATCATGTTTATATAAATCATGCTTATGTTTATATAAATGTTTATATAAAATAGGATGTTTATATAAATCGTTTAAAATTTAAATAGCCTTTAATTTTTCATATTTTGCCTTTTCATTTGGGCCTCCCAATTGAAGCCCCGCCCAAAGGGCGGGTACCGTTGCTGGTTCACCTCAATTTAGCAAAAGGTAGAACAAGCATACCTGGTTTATCACCTCTGCCACAAAAGGTGGATGGAGGTTGTGTTTCACCCTTGTCTGTTTGTCATGTCCGTTTGTGAATAAAATATCTCAAAATGTTATTGATGGATTTGGACGAAACTTGTTGGACAGGTTGTGGGTGTGACAAGGAAGATTTGATTCAGTTTTGGTGAAGATCCAGATCCGGATACAGCCAGTATAATCTATCTATAATTCCAGTAATCTCTGTTTGTACGTTTGTACGTTTGTTTGTTTGTTTGTCTGTGACCGCTGTTTCTCGATAACTACCGGTCCGATATACTTGAAACTTGCCAGGTATATTGCTAGGGACCCGAGGATGTGCCTTTTCAAGGTTTTAAATTAATCGGAGAAGTACTTACCGAGCTATGTCCAAAAAACGCTTCAACCAATCAGAGAGCAGCGAGCTATCGCGTGTGCCGAACGTGGCGAACACACTCTGCCTCGGACGGCACATTTGACAGCGTATTCATTTATTTCACGTTGGAAAACTATGTTGCCGCTATGTTGGCGTTAAACTATGTTTTAAAACTAATGAAAACCATTTGGGATTTGGGGGGGATTGTCACTGTACTCGCAAGCCGTTCGCCGTTCGCTTTGGCGTTGCGAATGAACCAAAACATTTCATGGACCAAACCATTTCATGTAAAGCGTTCGCCGTTCGCTTTGGCGTTGCGAATGGACCAAAACATTTCATGAACCAAACCATTTCATGTAAATAGAGGGGGGGGGATATAATTTTAGATATATATATAGTACGGGCATTGGCAAGGAACGGGCACCCACGTACGGGCAATGCCCTAGTTTATTTAAATGATTCATCACCATTGGAAGATATGGCCAACCAGGTGGAGGTATGCTCTCCACTGAGTGCCGTTCTAGTTCCATAATGTTAGCCATCCCCTGCACAGGGTATTGTGATCACTTTTGTGTGTGTGTGTGTGTGTGTGTATTTGTGTGTGTGTGTGTGTGTGTGTGTGTGTGTGTGTGTGTGTGTGTGTGTGTGTGTGTGTGTGTGTATGTGTGAGAGTGAGTAGTATGTTTTGGGGGTGTTCTGGCTCACTTTGCCCCGACTATGGTTCAACATGGTTCAACAAGGTTCAATATGGTTCAACATGGTCCACTATGGTTCAACATGGTTCATTTTTCAATTTTCCCAATTTTTTCAATTTTTCCAAAAAAACATTATTTCATTTTCAATTTTTTCAATTTTCAATTTTTTATTTAATTTTCAATTTTTTAAATTTCATTTCCAATTTTCAATTTTTTCAATTATATAATTTATAATTATATAATGACATAATTTATAATTATATAATGACATAATTTATAATTATATAATTTCCCCAATTTTTTATTTATTTAATAAGCCCAATTTAACATCTAGACTCTAGATGGCGCTGTTGAGTTGATATGAAATGATTAATACATTTTTAAAATTGATGTTGGTTCAAACATATAGCATCTCTTAATCACCTTCCCCTTTTTCTCCCATTCCTTCTTTTCCTTCTCCCATCCCTCCTTTTCCTTCTCTTCTTCAAAATCCTGATGAAAATCTTCCTCAGTATCTGTTGACACACATTCCAGCTGAAAAAGCATGAACATGTGTTTGTTGGTTTGGAGGTGTTTTTTGTAATACAGTATTTATATTCACGTTTACAAACATCACAATATGTTGTATTCATTTCTATTTACATAACAGGCGAATTATTAATAGTAAAATCTTTTTATTTATTTATTTATGCCATTTTCCCAATTATGACTGACTAGCCGAAAGCACCCGGCATTGCCCGGGTTCTTTTTGAATGAATTTACTACTATAATTCAGCTTTTACTCGCGGCCGTAGAAGATTGACTACTATAATTCAGCTCAGCTTTTAATTGCGAAATGGGCCCGGCCCGGCCGAGGTGGGCCTCGACCGGTCTCGCCACCTAGCCTAAAACCTTCCCGGGGCCCGTCCCGACATTTTTTGTATTAGAGGTTTCCTCCTATCTTTCACCGTTCAGGAGATTAGCGTGTGCAGACAAACAAACAAAAACTTTCTTTTATATATATAGAAGATAGACTGAAGTGCTTTGTCCCATCCCACCAGATGTCGCTGTTGAGTTGATATGAAGTGACGTGTGTATTCTTCTTCTTCTCTTCTTCAATTAAAACATTTTTTAAATTGATGTTGGTTGAAACACTGTTTTGAATATTAATCCATTTTTATGTAAACCTCGTTGAAATGTTACTTTGAAGTGATGAAATAATAATCCCTGAAGAATTTAAATTGCAATACAGAAAGTACAGGAAGTGGTGAGATGTCTCACCCAAGATTGCATCACCCAGCCATTTCCTTCAAAGCAGTCATGCACATATAAACAATGGACTATACAGAACTAGAACTCGGATGGGACAATTTTGGATTTGAGACACATAATGGTTGCTTTAATGAAATCTATTTTCAAATGGATGAAATAGATTCAGCAATTGACCATATCGAGGTGAGGTTTGCTTCATTTTTTTTGATTGATTTGTGTATTTATGTGTGTGTATATGTGTGTGAAGCGCGATGCTGCGCGCTAATGCTTATGCAAGGAGCAAGCGGACAACGCGGTTCATAAAAGAGTCTTTATTGAAAGTACTCAAACTGCAGCACTGAGCTGCTCCGGGCTGCGCGCCCCGTGTATATCTTGAGGCCACGCCTCTCTCTCGGGCGTGGCCGCCGCCCACTTGGTGCGCGGAATGATGTCACCACGCCAGTGGGCTTTCGTGTCCGCCACACGCGCCCCCCCAGAATTCCCGCGCACCTGGAGGGCCAGTTTGCAGCGTAAACGGATGACCCGGCCGAAGCGCCCCCTGGCGATCGGCGGCGTCCGGGGTGCAGGGATGCCAGGTGGGATGCCTCTGGCTGCCCCTGGGATGGGTGCAGGACCGGGGGGTGGCGTGGCGGCGGGGCTGGGCGGTGCCGGGGGTCCGCCCACAGGGGGGCGGCCCCGACACGGGGGTCAGGCCACTTGCGGTGGATGGTCCATGTCGAGGTGGGCCGGCTTGAGGCGGTCTACAGAAACACGGTCAGGAGTACCGCCGATGTCCAGGGTGAAGTGCTTCGCCCCGGTCTCCAGCACGCGGAAAGGCCCGTCGTACAGGGGCCGCAGTGGTGTCCGGTGGGCATCGTGGCGGACGAAGACGTACTCCGCCGTGCGAAGCTCCGGGGCGACGTGCGTCAGTGGGTGCCCGTGGCATGCCGTTGGCACCGGGGCGAACCTCTGGGCGGTCACTTGCAGAGCGGAGCGCTGCTGTGCCGCGGACCATGGTGCCGTGGAGTCGGGGAGGAACTCGCCCGGCACCCGCAGCGGTTGCCCGAAGACCAACTCTGCCGCGGATGCGCGCAGGTCCTCCTTGGGCACCGTCCGGAGGCCCAGCAGGACCCAGGGGAGCCTGTCGACCCAGCCGCCGTCGCGGAGTGTGGCCCGGAGCGCGGCCTTCAATGAGCGGTGAAATCGCTCACACAGGCCGTTAGCCTGGGGGTGGTAGGCCGTGGTTCGGTGCAGCCGGACCCCGAGCCCCTGCTCGACCACCCCCCAGAGCTCCGAGGTGAACTGGGGGCCGCGGTCGGACGAGATGTCTGAGGGGGCGCCGAACCGGGCGACCCAGGTGGTGATGAAAGCCTGCGCGACGTCTGCCGCCGTCGTCGACGCCAAGGGCACGGCCTCCGGCCACTGGGTGGTGCGGTCCACCATGGTGAGGACGTGGGTGAAACCCCGCGAGGGAGGCAGAGGTCCCACCAGGTCCACATGGACGTGGTCAAACCGGCGTTCCGGCACCGTGAACGGGGCCAACGGGGCCTGGGTGTGCCGGTGCACTTTGGCGCGCTGGCACGTGAGGCACGTCCTGGCCCAGCCGTGGACGGCCTTCCGGAGGCCATGCCAGACGAACTTGTCGGCGATCAAACTTTGGGAGGCCCTCGCACCCGGGTGGGACAGGCCGTGGATGGCGTCAAACACCTGGCGCTGCCAGCCCGCGGGCACGATGGGGCGAGGCCGCCCGAGGGAGACGTCGCACAAGAGGGCCGCGCTCGCGCCGTCGAACGGCACCTCGGTGACGCGGAGGCCCGTGACGGCGGTCCGCAAGGCCTGGACGTCGGGGTCAGCGGCCTGGTCCGCTGCCATCCGGGCATAGTCGATGCCGAGGTGGAATGCGTGGGCGACGGCCCGGGAAAGGCAATCCGCCACCGGGTTGTCCTTCCCTGCGACGTGCCAGATGTCCGTCGTGTACTCGGACACGGCCGAGAGGTGAGGCTGCTGCCGGGCCGACCACGGCTCGGTGACCTTGCCCATCGCGAAGATCAGCGGCTTGTGGTCGACGAAGGCCGTGAACGCATGGCCCTCGAGCAGATGGCGGAAGTGCCTGACCGCCACGTGAAGCCCGAGCAACTCGCGGTCGAAGGTACTGTAACGGCGTTCGGGCAGGCGAAGCTGCCGGTTAAAGAACGCCAGCAGTTGCCAAGCTCCACGCACACATTGCTCGTGCACCGCGCCCACCGCGTAGTCCGAGGCGTCGGTGGTGAGGGCGATCGGTGCATCGGGCGCCGGGTGCGTGAGCATGGTGGCATTAGCCAAGGCGAGCTTCACGCCCGTGAACGCCGTGTCCATCTGCTCGGTCCAGGTAACGTCGCCTTTGCCCGGCTTACCTCGGAGAGCTTCGTGCAGGGGGCGCAGGAGCTGGGCGATACAGGGCAGGAACCGATGGTAAAAGTTCACCATGCCCAGGAACTCCTGCAGCCCTCTGATCGTGCGGGGGCGCGGAAACCCATTCACCGCCTCCACCTTGGCCGGCAGGGGGACGGCTCCGTGCCTGGTGACACAGTGCCCCAGAAAATCGATTATGGCGACGCCGAACCGGCACTTTGCGGGGTTCACAATCAGGCCATGCTGGCCCAGGCGTTCGAAGAGCGTGCGGAGGTGGCGTAGGTGCTCTTCGCGGGACGCGCTGGCGACGAGGATATCGTCCAGGGAGACGTAGACAAAATCCAAGTCGCGCAGGACGCTGTCCATCAGTCGCTGGAACGCCTGAGCCGCATTCTTCAGACTGAAGGGCATCCGCAGGAACTCGAAGAGTCCGAATGGCGTGATGACCGCCGTCTTCGGGACGTCCTCCGGCCTGACGGGGACCTGATGGTAGCCGCGTATGAGGTCCACCTTCGAGAATAAGGACATGCCCGCCAAACGGGCGGAAAAATCCTGAATGTGGGGGACGGGGTAGCGGTCGGGAGTGGTGGCGTCATTGAGACGGCGATAGTCCCCGCACGGTCACCATCCCCCGCCGGGCTTCGGCACGATATGCAGCGGCGACGCCCAAGCACTCTCCGAGCGCCGAACGATGCCGAGTCGCTCCAGGGTAGCGAACGCCGCTTTTGCCACCGCCAGCTTCGTCGGCTCGAGGCTGCGTGCCCGGGCGTAGACCGGTGGCCCGAGGGTGTGGATGTGATGGGCCACCCCGTGCTTGACGGCCCCCGCCGAGAAGGTGGGCCGCATGAGGGCCGGGAAGCCGGCAAGGAGGGCGGGTGAATTCGTCCGCTGCCGGAAGCGTACAGATTAACGTGGCCGGAACCGAACCGTTCGGCAAGCCGCTTGGCAAGCCGCTCGGCGAGCCGCTCGACGAGCTGGGCAGCGCACAAGTGAGCGAGCTGAACGTCTCGGCCTGGACAAGACGTCTGCGCTTTACGTCAACCAGGAGCCCATTAGCGCACAGGAAGTCCGTGCCAAGCAGTGCCATGGGCACATCGGCGGTGACGAACGTCCATCGGAAAACCTGCCCTCCGAACCGCAGAGAGAGGCAGCGTTTTCCGTACGTACGGATGTGCGTCCTGTTCGCGGCAAGCAGCGCGGGGCCCCCGCCCGCGGCGTGCTTGTCTGACGTACCGGTGGGAACGACACTCACCTGCGCTCCCGTGTCACACAGGTAACGGTGCCCGGATAAGGTGTCCGTTATGAACAGCAGGCTGCTCAAACGGCCGGCGCTCATCGCCACTATTGAGCGCCGGCTGGGGCGTTTCCCGACCTGTTGAAGGAGCATGGCGGATGACACTGCCGAGCCTCGTGGCCGAACTTGGCGTGGAACCAGCACCAGGTGGTGGAGCTGGAGGAGTGCGGCTGGCTCCGCCAGGCCGGTGGAGTTGGCAGTTTTCCCCGCAGTGGCGGTTTTCGCCGCGGCGTTGGGCGGGGCGTGGCGGCGGTCACAAGGTGCGTATCAGCATGCTGCGTATGCTGTGTAAGCTGATGCTGTGGATCAGCATCATCATCAGCATCAGCCTCGAGGTCCGTGACGGCCGCACTGACTCTCGCCCGCGTATCCGAAGCCGCGAAGTACCTGTCCGCCTCGGCTGCCAATGCTCGGGGTTCCGTTAGCACGGTCCCGGCCAACGCGAGGCGAACCTGCGCTGGAAGTTGGCGACGGAAAAGCGCCCGGAATAGAGAACCGGGGGCTTCGTCGCCCAACAGTGACAGCATATGGTCCATTCGGACCGACGGGCGCATGTCGCCGAGCTCGGGGAGATCCAGGAGGCGGTCGGCCCGTGCGTCGTCCGTGAGGCCGAACGTGACTAGGAGTAGCCGCTTGAGTGCCTCGTACTTGTGGCCGTCCGGTGGGTGGCGAAGGACGGACACAACTCGAGCGGCCGTGCCGGGCCCGAGGGAGGCGACGACGTGGCAGTAGCGCGTGTCGTCGCCGGTGAGGCGCCGAAGCCGAAATTGGGCTTCGGCTTGGACGAACCAGACTTCGGCCTGGGCCTCCCAAAATTCGGGAAGTTTAATCGACATTGCGTTGTTGTTTGCCATTGCAATGGCGTCGTGTTCGGAAGGAACGCTTCGGCAGATCCAACGTCGAGGTCACCATATGAAGCGCGATGCTGCGCGCGCTAATGGTTACGCAAGGAGCAAGCGGACAACGCGGTACATAAAAGAGTCTTTATTGAAAGTACTCAAACTGCAGCACTGAGCTGCTCCGGGCTGCGTGCCCCGTGTATATCTTGAGGCCACGCCTCTCTCTCGGGCATGGCCGCCGCCCACTTGGTGCGCGGAATGATGTCACCACGCCAGTGGGCTTTCGTGTCCGCCACATGTGCATGTTTGTGTGTATGTGTATGTGTGTATGTATATATGTGTGTATGTGTATGTGTGTATGTATATATGTGTGTGTATGTATGTGTGCATTTATGTGTGTATGTGTATGTGTATGTATGTATGTGTATGTGTGCATGTGTGTGTGTGTGTGTGTGTGTGTGTGTGTGTGTGTGTGTTATTTTGGTGTTTGTATATATGTGTGTAAGTAAGTGTATGTGTGCATGTATGTGTATAATATTAATATTATACATATAATAATCATGTATTAAATGAAAAAAAAAATTAACACATTATTCTCTTCCATGGGAAATTGTATCTGAGATACAACATGAAAACACTGCTTTTACCACAACTTGGGGTGAAATGATTGAAGACGATTTGAACAACCAAGACCCACAGAATGAGTTCTACCTTGATGACCCCACCAAAGAACCTGTGGGGACTATCTTGGAGACTCTTTGGACTCTAAAGCAATGAACATTGTTCTTTGTTTGATGATGTTTCATTTAAGGTAAATTCAGTTGTTTGAAAATAAAATAAAATAATATATATATGTTATAATATTGGATAAGTAATATTTGTTTTTACATATATTTCAGCAATATCAAGAAAGTCCAAGGAAGAAAATGCTGGAAAATTATTCCTCATCATTTCTGCTTCTTCAAACTTAAAAGCTTTGGAAGACAATTGGCAGAAGAGGAAAAAATATTATGTTGGGATTTTGAATGTGGGGGTTGGGGCTGGGGCTGGGGTTGGGGTTAGTGCTGGGGCTGGGGTTAAGGTTAGGGCTGGGGTTAGGGCTGGGGTTTGGGCTGGGGTTGGGGTTAGGGCTGGGTTTGGTTTAGGGTTGGGTTGGCCGCCGAAATTAATATCTGGCGGTCGCGGATGCCGATCACGAAGGCTTTAACTCCCGAGGTGAAAACTCAATGGCGGATTCCAAAACCAAAAGCCCCAAGCGTGAGGAATGGAGGGGAACGGCGAGAGCCCCACAGCCTGAACTGTTAAAATCAACCACCCGGGAAACTGCGTTCAGGAATATGTACAAAAATAATACAAGGGTTTATTGTGAAAAGTAAGGACAGGAAAAGCACAATAATAACTCTAATAAGAAGCCTAAATTAGGATCCCACACACACACAGATATCGAATACAAGACGAGGGGATCTGAATTAAAGAAAAGAACACGTCATGTAAAATGTATACGCGGAGCTCGGCTTATCTGTCTTTGTCGTTGGCTCTGGCCGCCGTACAACTCCGCCCCGTTCGGCGTCCCATGCAGCCCTCTCCGACCGCCTCCGAGCACCACAGCAACGCGAAGGCCCGAGCCAATGCCCACTCCATTCGCACACGAGGCCCCAAAGCAGGACAGCAAGCTCCACTCGAGCTCTGAACTCATCTCAGGATCTCCGATCTGAACTGCCTGAACTCTGGTTATGGCGCTCGTCACTCAACTCCGCGTAGAATCTCCGATCTCAACTGCAACTCGTGCGCACCTCGTCTCTCGACTCGGGATCAGATCTCTCCCCTCTTCTCGATTGAACTTCCTTCCGTTCCGCGCGCTCTTGTTTATAGCCTCGGCCAGTGACGTCAGCCCTGGCGCGCTGCCAACCAATCAGAGCCTCCATCCACTCGCCGGCTCACCCAGGCACACCCCCACTGCGTCACTTCACTCCCGCTCCTTGTGTTATAGCACGTGCTATGCGAGGTGGATAGGCCTCTTGGAGGTGTAAATGGTGGCGGCCATCATCGGCGGTGTCCTGGCCTGATTTCTTCCTAGGTCATGTCAGGGAGGAGGGCGTTATTTAGTGTTGTACTAAGGGATCCTAACTAAGTGTCTATGTGGTCTGCAGTGCCAAAAGGGCCAAAGGTTTGGCTAACCAGGTGAGACATACAAGCCCTCTACTCATTTATCCCTACACTACCTAACACACGAATCTCCTGGTAGATTCACAATTAAACACCTTAACCGACAAACGCCTACACATGAACTTATTAAAGGTAGTGTTCCTTACCACGACATCTCGAAGCATGTTACCTATTCAGCTCTATTCTGCTCTACATATCACGACCCAAATTCATAACAATATTATTATTACTCACTCACACACACACCAACAAACAAAATTGTGTGCAGAAGTTAAGCCTTGACTTCAGTTGAGGATTCTGTGTTTGGGGTTCACAGATCTAAGAATGTCCCCCATTACATATTTATTTTAATACGTCAGCAGATGCTCCCTTCTCGAGGCCCCGGACTTGGCCCTCGAGTGTCCATCCAAAAGTTTTTATTTAATTTTCAATTTTTATTTAATTTCCCAAATAAATTATTTAATTTCCCCTATTTTTTTTTTTCAATTTTACCAGGTCCTTCTCACACGTGCCGCGTGTGTAGATAATTATAGATCTCAATATTTTTCAACCAATGGTATCTGAAAATTAGTTGGTCCTATTTTGGCTATTCAGAACATCGATGTTAAGGAGAAGTATAATGAGTAATGTATTATATACTACTTCTAAATTTTGGGGTGTTTGAATATTCAAACTTCAAAGAAAAATTCAAAGTTTGAATATTCAAACTACAGATAAAAAAAAAAAAACTTTTAATTTTATCTTTTCTGGTAATATTTTTCTTATAGGCTTTAATTTTCTGTTCTAGTTGAAAATATTTAGTTTCACCGAGGAATAACTTTTCAAATGATAATTTATCTTCCATTGAAATTTTTTTAGGAATGAAGAATTCCCCATTTGGTGTTAATATAATTTCGGTTTTTTTTTACGATTAAATATTGTTGCGGTTTTGAGAGTGTACATATAACATCATTAAAGGTTAAAGGTTTGCCCCCTAGTTAGTCCACAAGCAACATGTAGGCCCATTTAGGATATTAGTTATGTCATAGTATGTGTGAGGACAAGGCCATTTCCTTAGTAACATCTGCGTTGTGTAAAAGAAATAAGATAGGCCCCCTTTCATTTTGCCTCCACCCTCAAAATCTACCTTGTTGGGCAGAATCCATCCCACGCCCCATTTTGGCTATTGCACCTCGCATTAGGATACTCACTAGTCAAGGGACACGAGGTAGGCCTGAGAGAGGGAGGAGCGCGGCGTCGAGGGTGAAGCGGCAGAGACAGCAACGGTAAGAGCCATAACCAATCAGGGCGTGCCTACAAAACCGCACGCACAAAGCCCTTGAACAGGACTTGGACGATTTGCGCTTTGTATGAGGACTTATGCGAGAGGACTTACGCAACAGCGCTCATATGAGGGCTGTCGGAGGACTGAAGCGGAGGACTGCCCTTGTCAGGACTTCTGCGGGAGAGGCGCCTTGCTATTGAACTTGCATTGGGAGCGCCCATGAACTTGTATTGGGAGCGCATATAGCGCCTGTTCATCTATTACGTACGAGGCCGTGACCGCAAGTGTAACCGCCAAGCCCAGCTTACCGTTCACCCCGTAATTGTCCGATCCGCACCAACGACCCGCGGGGAGGTTTTTTTTTTTTTTTTTTTTGTATACTGAATCGAGGCTCGTGAAAGAGCTACGCTTCTGCCGTCCTGACCATCTTCTTCGCGGTGCGAGTCGGGGACCGGAGAACGAGCTTTTGGACATCATCCCTGACCATCAACCTGACCATCTGCAATCCCTGTGTGTGTGTCTGAGTGTGAAACGGGCCCATGTCCTGGGATAAGTATAAGACTGTATAAGGCTGCACTGTGTGTTCTTCTTCTTCTCATTGTACATAGTGTAATAAACCAATTGTTATTCCTTGTTTCTTCCTGATTCGACCGTATCAGTGATTTCCTCCATTGGGTAAGCGTGGCACGATTAGGAACCGCTCGGATTGGGTTTAGCCATTGATAACGGCTCGGGTCAAGGTTCGCTATCGCTCGGCATTTCCACCTATAACCGTGATTCGGGCGGGGCTTATTTCCTTGCTTCCTAGGTGGCGTTGGTACTTAGGTAATAGGAATTTGGCCTACAACCCTATTTAACACTGTCCGAAAGGAACGTCATAGCCCCGGGATCCCGTCGGCTAGTCAAAGACAAGGGGACTATTCCCCCCTTGGTAAGGGGAAAGGCCGATGAGGAGATCCACAACAATTGGTGTTGGGGAGTGGGATTGGACCCGAAGTGCGCCTAACGCACTCAAAATTACGAGCGGCTGAAATTTAGTTAAAAATCCAAATTTAATCGTGCCATGGATAACCAAGACGGTCGGATGCCGGTGGGGGTAAATGAGGAGATAGAGGAGGAATTAGAATCAACCCAGGACCTCCGGGAAGAAGTGGGAGAAATGGAGGATGCAATTGATGAGGGTGCAGCAGTAGGGGTGGCAAAATAAGAAAATGGCGGCGCCTCGCACGTGGCGACGAGGGCCGCGCCCGCTGCGCAAGTAGGGGTTATGGATCTGCAAGCCTACATGGCACAATTCATGGCGCAAATACATGCATCCATACAACTGAAGGGGGACAGAACCACCCGGGAAATAAATAAATTTGAAAACAAATTGGACACCCAAAGTGACAAATCCACCCGGGAAATAAAAGGGTTGGAAAACAAAATGGCTGGCCAAATGAAAGATGGGTTAACGGGGTTTGGAAACAGAATAGGTGGCCAAATAAAAAAAATGGGGAAAGACATCGGACGCAGGTCGAGCGGGAAAGTTGCATTGATACGCGACAGGGTAACGCGATGTGAGAAACGCGTGGAGAGCCGGGTAGAGCAGAGCACAGTTAAGTGGACCGGTATAGAAATCGCGACTCGGGGTATGGAAAAGCCGACGGCCGTCGAGTTGGAAAATGAAATTTTATTAGCACCGGCGGTCGTCGAGGAAAAAGAAGAAGAGATAATCATAGTTGAAATTGGGGTTGAAGAGATGGCAGAATCAGAGATTAAATCGAAGAAAGAAATGGAATGTACTCAAAGTCTGAATTCGCATTGTGATGTCGTGCTTCCTAACCAAAATTAAAGTTTGCAGGTGCAGAAATGAGAAGAGAATCCAGAAGGTGAGTAGGGCTATGTATGGCGCGAAAGTGTTTGGCGCGAAAAGATTTTTCACGCGCTTGGGATCGCGACGTCACCCGGGCGCTCGTAGAAGGTCCGTGGTGCGCTGTGTGAAGGTGAATAGCGCGCATGTGCGAACGGCGCCGGAGCGCGAGTGTAAGACGGAGTGTATGTGGGAAGAGTGTGTTGAAGAAGAGTGTGAAACTGAGTGTGGAACGGAGTGTGACACAGAGTGTGCGATGGCCGAAGAGTGTGGAAGTGTGCGGGAGTGTACACCAGAGCGCATGATTGGGTGTGTGCAGGAGTGCACACCCGTGGTTGTTACGGAGTACGTAACGGGAGAGTGTACGGCAAGGGTGTGTGATGGCCAAGTGTGTTACGGAGTGTGTAACAGAGGAGTGTGTGATAATGGATTGTGCAAGCGGCATGAGTGCACCTGGATGGTGTGCACAAGAGCGTGCCGTAACAGAATGTATTGGGTGCATGAGAGGCGCTGGAGCGCCGCGTTGTGCGGGTGAGGAATGGGTCGCGTGTGATGAGAATGCGAGTCGGGCATCGACGCAGACCGGGTTAGCGGTTAAGGCGACGTATAGCCGACGTGAGCTCTTGAGGTGTGGTGCGCTTTGTGTGCTGCGGGGGCCAGCGGGGATCGTTGCCGCGGCAGCGTGCATGATTCGGGCCGGGCCCCGCCCTGTATGGTCGGTGCTGTGCCATTGCGCAAGAGGCAAACGGCACGATTCGAGGGGAGGTAGGAGAGGTCGGACCTTCGCCCCCTGGCAGGCGCAGAGCTCCGACCGGGGGAGGTTGGGCCATCGTGCCGGAGACCGAAAGGCTCCGCGCCGGGATGGCGCCGGAAACCTCGGCCCGAGCATGCCTCCTCCCCTGAATCGAAAATGCCGGACGGACCCAACCAACAGTAGACCAACCACCCGCATGCATTGCTCGGCTTTTCGAAGCCGAGCTGTGAAAATGTATTTCCACCCGGAGAGGCTCGAGTATAGTGGATGGATAGCAGTGATATTGGCGAATGGTAGCTTTACCATTCGTTATTTTTTCTTTGGGGCACATGAGCTATAGATTATGGGGATGGCAGTGAAAACTAGCCGAGGGCAGGCTAGGATATTGTTAGGGATTTATAAATGACAGTAGGGACAAGATTTAAGTCGTGACTTTTGTTCCGGTAGAGGGGACGTAGTCAGATTAGATGGATGTTAATGACGAGGGAAGTGCTTAGTGTAAGGGGAGACGGGAAAGCACGAGTTTTAGAGGGAAGTAGTTAGTTAGATGGTGCTGTGTGTGTGAGGATGAGCTTGAGAATTAGGCGCAAATGAGGAATTGAGTAAAAGTGTCTGTGCATGAACTTGCGCAAATGAGGCATTGGTCGGGGATGACCAGAGAAAGTGTATGAGTGGTGTATTGAGGGTAAGTGTAAGTGTGTTGAGTGAATGAATTGCATGGGGGTGCAAGTGGATAAATGGAGAAAATACTTGTGGTGTGGAGTTAGTGGTGTGGAATGAGTGGTGTGAAGTGCATGGTGCGAAGGAGTGGATGGGGGAAGATGGACCCCTTCACGAATACCCGGGGAGGGTAGTTTAAAGTTAGGTAGAGGGTTTAGGTAAATTGTTGGATATTGACACCTGTGGTGCAGGTAGTAGCAAGGTATTGCTTAGATGGGTGCATGAGTCTGTGGAAATGGCTGGGCGTGTGGGTCTGTTGGTGAGTATGGTTATTCGGGCACTCCGCCACTGGTAGTCTGTCAGCCAGGTGAGGCCGCAGGTAGGCTCTGGGAGCCAGTTAGAGTCAGAGTAGTGTTCAGTGGGGCCCGAGGATCCTAGGAGAGGACCCGGGTATCCCAATGCCAGAGAGGGCATCAGAGGGGTGAGAGAGCCAGGAGGGGCCTTCCCCGAGTTAGGGTAGTCGCAAGGAGCTAGGCAAGCTCGGGTGGCGACTTCAGTGGCGGAGGTGCGCAGGTAGGTAGACCTGCTAGTGGAGCCACACAACCCAGCCCCGAAATTGTGCGAAGGCACAGTAGTGAAAAATGGGGGGAGTGAGGCCCCAAATTTGGGAGGCACCACAGGGTGGGTCAATGGGAATTGGTTTTTAGAACTACATAGTTTAAAGATGCCAATTGGCAGGGCATGACCCCGGGTAGTTTAAATGAGTTAATGTCAATTAGAGGATAGATTGGATGAGAAATCTCTTCGCACCATCCGCATCCACTCACCAAGGAGACAGAACTCCACACCAAGTTTTGCAAATGTTTGGATGTTAAAGACGCATCATGACGTGAGTTTGACATTGTGTGATATCCCATCCCTTCCTTCTTGGGAGGGATTGGATGACGAATTTGGCATAGAGGGGGATATAGCAGACAAATGTAGTGACGAATTTATTTGTAAATTGTAAATACAGGGAGGGGCAAGGGTAGTGTAGGCTGACATGGGGGGTTACGTATGGCTAGGGACGAGCTTTCTCCGCTCGCTCGCCCTTGCTCCTCATGTTGCATTGCCTTGCATGGTATGTACCTTTGCGCCCTTTCCTCCGCTGACTCTCTGCTTTGTCTTTCCTCCCCACCCATGGACCCATATTTTTGTTGAGGGGAGTGTGCAAGAACCCTGAGCTGTGCGGCTGCACTTTGCTCCACCTGTGCAGCTGCACTCTGCTACCTCTGGCTGCACCAGTACACCTAATGGACCACATGTTCTGTGGCCTGGCACCTTTGCTGGAGCAGACAATTGCTGCAAGCGTTATCTTGCCCTGCGGACCACTGGTTCTAAGTGGCATCAAAGTCACCCAGATGGACCATAGGATGGCCCGGCAAATAAAAAAACCGACACGGTTTGTGCATTTTTTATTCCGGTGTGCCAGGAAAGAAGATCTCCAAGTTTTATTATGGCACACCGAAGACGAAGCAGGAAGACGCAAGAAGCAGCAGCCCAGCAGCAGCCAAGCAGAAAACATTCATTGTGCATTTATGATTTTTGTACATTTTTGTGCATTTTGTGCATTCTTGTTATGGTGTATTGGTGCAGTGCATTGTTGTTTCTCCTCTCCAAATTTCTCTTTCTCTCCCACAAAAAGAACAGGTCCTGGGTTGTAGACCTGTAAATAAGTAGATTAGTCTTGTAAATAACATGCTCCCCGCCGGCTTTATGTTTAGTTTGAGAATTCTTTCCGTAATTCGGTTAATTGTGGGTGTGAGTCTGTTAGTTAGTACACAATGCAGTAGGTGGGACCCGGACTATCATGCTTCAACACTTATTTTAGTGTTTAAAACTGTCACACACAGGGTGTTAGGTTAAATGTAGAGGGTAACCACACCTAAGTGTCAAACTAAGTTAAAAAGTAGTCCTGACCCTTGCATCGAAACCGGTCGTACTCACTTGTGTGGGTTCGGCTCGGGGACGAGCCTGGCGAAGGAGGGGTGCAGTGTTGCGGTTTTGAGAGTGTACATATAACATCATTAAAGGTTAAAGGTTTGCCCCCTAGTTAGTCCTCAAGTAGGCCCATTTAGGATATTAGTTATGTCATAGTATGTGTGAGGATAAGGCCATTTCCCTAGTAACATCTGCGTTGTGTAAAAGAAATAAGATAGGCCCCCTTTCATTTTGCCTCCACCCTCCAAATCTACCTCGTTGGGCAGAATCCATCCCGCACCCCATTGTGGCTATTGCACCTCGCATTAGGATGTTCAATAGTCAAGGGACACGAGTTAGGCCTGAGAGAGGGAGGAGCGCGGCGTCGAGGGTGAAGCGGTGGAGACAGCAACGGTAAGAGCCATAACCAATCAGGGCTCTAAGGGCATGGCGTGAGGGGCGTGGTAAGGGCGTGCCTATAAAAGCGCACGCACAAAGCCCTCGAACAGGACTTGCATGATTTGCGCTTTGTATGAGAACTTATGCGAGAGGACTTACGCAACAGCGCTCATATGAGGAGGACTGTCGGAGGACTGAAGCGAAGGACTGCCCTTGTCAGGACTTCTGCGGGAGAGGCGCTTTGCTATTGAACTTGCATTGGGGGCGCCTATGAACTTGTATTGGGAGTGCCTATTAACTTGTATTGGGAGCACCTATGAACTTGTATTGGGAGCGCATATAGCGCCTGTTCATCTATTACGTACGCGGCCGTGACCGCAAGTGTAACCGCCAAGCCCAGCTTACCGTTCGCCCCGTAATTGTCCGATCCGCGCCAACGACCCGCGGGGAGCTTCTGCCGTCCTGACCATCTTCTTCGCGGTGCGAGTCGGGGACCGGAGAACGAGCTGTTGGTCATCATCCCTGACCATCAACTAGGGCTGTCAACCGATCCGAGACCGGGACGAAATCCCGGCGGTTTCGGCTTTCGAGACGGTCTCGGGACGGTCCCGAGATAAATTGACTGATGCAATTTCTCGGTAAAAAAATCCCGGTTAAAATTCCAACTTCTTGCAGATATTTTCCATAATAGAGGCATTTATTGAGCCTTGCTTTCATTACTCTGCTTCTGCACAAGCATCATTTTTCACAAGTGCAGCTGAACTGACACAAACGATGATAGATAAAGTAAACTCACTGTTCCAGGATTTTCCCCTCGTCAACAAAAAATGCACTGCAAACGAATCCGAATTCCGAATCCGGATCTTCACCAACATCTAATCATTTCATCCTTGTCACGTACGCTACTTCTCCACAAAATTTCGTCCGAATCCGTCCACAACTTTTTGAGATATTGTGTTCACTAACAAACGGACAAACGACAGGAGTGAAAACATAACCTCCATCGACCTTTAGTGGCGGAGGTAACGAAATCAGGATAAAGGTCCCAATGAAAATCCCCCGCATCGCGGCTTTATTTAAACCGTTGAATCCTTCCGCCGTATCACTCCGCCTCGCTCCGCTCTACGCTGCGGTCACGTGTCCGTCCTTGGAGACGAGTTACGGAATGTGGTTGCTATGGTCTTTAGCACATTAATATCGAGGGACTCGCTGGAGGCCCCGTGAATGGAGGGACGATGTTTATTTTGATTAAAAACACGTTTATAACGGATTATTCTACACACAATGTATTAATACAAGTACAATACATTATGTAGTTTTATGAAATGAGTTTTTGATGAACGTTTATGTTTAATTGCAACGCTAAATCTATAAATTGTAAGAATCCCTCGGGGTTTGGTTTGACGGTTTGAATGTGAAAGTATTTTGGTTATCTTATCTCCACTTTAGGCCTGATAAGTTGATTACGTTTACTTTAGTCACAGAGTCAAAATAAGGAGGGGGTGGGGGGGTGATCACTACACCGCCTGCTTTATAATTTACTAGCAGAAGTACCCGGCATTGCCGGGCGGGGGAGGGGAGGGGAGTGGAACGGGGGTGGGGGGAGCGAGCCCCTTGGCAAAGCGTCATAGCGTCATCACGTGATCGCTCTGAGCGAATCAGCGCCCACCTGCTCTGATGCCGGGGCTTCCCAGGAATTCAGGTAACGCAGTCGGGTTGATCAAAGCATGGGCTCGGATAACATGGGTGACTTCTCAGTCGACATTTGTTAAAACACGTGAACATTCGATGAAAGGCGTTATTTAGCGTTATTAGTTTCAATTTCTGGAATAAGGGGTCGGTATATTCGATCCGTCCACCGAACAGCTATCAACGGGTTGAACAAAAAATTGTACATTCCGATTTGAGTTGAGGCACGCAACGCTGCGTCATTATAGCCCGCTTAACGGAACTATTTAAAAAAAAGTAACATGCACATGTGCGCAGTAGCAGGACGCGGCAACTATTGAACTATCATGAATATCGAACGGTCATACGTGTACGCGCGCGAGCTACGAGAACGCTTGACATGCCCGATCACAACTCACAAAATGATAATGAAACTCCAACCGGGACTCGAATATGCCTGGGCAGAAACATTTTCTCCCTCTCTCTGACATTCCGAGCAAGAAATTACACGACAATACAAACTGTAATGAGATAACCCGGTCCCATCGGTGGCCGATCATCTGCATGTAGGCGGTGTATTTTATTTCATCCCGGTAAATGGAAGCTAAGTCGGAATTTAAGTACTCAACATTAGAAATGAATTTTTTTCATTGTTGTTTATATATTGTAATGAAATTCCATTATTTTTGAAGCCTTTTTTTATTTTTTTATTTTTATGTATTACTTTGTCAGGAACCGAGCCGATCCGAGATCCCGTTATGAAAATAGAAAATTTATCGAGACGGTTCCGAGACGGGATTTTGAATCTAGCTAACAGCACTACCATCAACCTGACCATCTGCAATCCCCGTGTGAGTGTGTCTGAGTGTGAAACGGGCCCGTGTCCTGGGATAAGTATAAGACTGTATAAGGCTGCACTGTGTGTTATTCTTCTTCTCGTTGTACATAGTGTAATAAACCAATTGTTATTCCTTGTTTCTTCCTGATTTGACCGTATGAGTGATTTCCTCCATTGGGTAATCGTGGCACGATTAGGAACCGCACGGATCGGGTTTAGCCATTGATAACAGCTCGGGTCACGGTTCACTATCGCTCGGCGTTTCCACCTATAACCGTGATTCGGGCGGGGCTTATTTCCTTGCTTCCTAGGCTGCGTTGGTACTTAGGTAATAGGAATTTGGCCTACAACCCTATTTAACGCTGTCCGGAAGGAACGTCATAGCCCCGGATCCTGTCGGCTAGTCAAAGACAAGTGGACTAATCCCCCCTTGGTAAGGGGAAAGGCCGACGAGGAGATCCGCAACAATATTAACTCCCGTTTCCCAAATGCCAAATCTTGGAAAGGTTTCTTCTTCCGTTGATCATTTGTTTTAAAACTACATTCTAGAAAAAATGGTTGTATATTCATTTATTAATAATTTATACTTTATAAGAAAAAAATATATATAATAAATCCACACACGTTATTTCTCATTATAAATTCAAATTTCTCATTATAAAGTGTATAGTAGAGGATTGTGAAGTGCCAACCCATTGCTTTCAAGAGAATTATCTGCTTATTTGTGTCTTGTAATTCCTGCGAATAAAATGAACCCAAGATTTCTTCCCCATTCAAATCATATAATTTATAAGTCCAAGGAAGTGTATCCATTACGCACATCAACGATTTAAAAAAGTTGATTAGTCTATCTCTTTGTATAACCTTTCTCAAAATGACTTTTCCATTTGTATATTCTTACAATATCACCAACTTTGAACTTGAGTTTTCTCAAATTAATCTCCTTTTCATATTCTAATTTTGTAAATGTTTCCGATGGTTTTGGTTTTGTTGATGAATGAACTGTATTATTGCAATTATCTGCAATACCCTGAATTAAAGCTACCCATTGTTGAGAACCGACTCGTGTACATATTTTTTATATAATCTCTCTTTCAAAGTGCGATTAAAATGCTCAACAACAACTGCTTTTCCTTCATTAAAAGTGCTGTATAATGTAATACCATTATCTTTAAGAAATTTCATAAATATTTTGTTATAAAACTCTGTTCCCTCATCAGTCCATAACTTCTTTGGTTTTCTTTTGCTTTTACTAAATATTCCACTGTATGCTAACAATAGAGTATTACCCCTTTTGTTTTTCAAAGGAACAACCCATGCAAATCTACTCCTCAAAGCAATAACAGTTAAAGCATATTTGTATCCCCATCATTATTTAGTTCAATTAAATCAGCGGACCAGATGTAATCAACACCTTTGGAATAAACCTTCCTTTTAAACTTTGTGATTATAGGTTTATGCAATTCATCAGCCAAAAGCTCCTCAGTCTTGATGACATCATTAGAGCTTAATAGTTTTTTTGAGGGCTTCGCCCACGGTGAAACACCTGGATAACCAAGACCAAGTTTCAATTTAGCACTTATCATTTTTTTCACAATAAACCTATCAACTTTCTCTCTCAACGTAGGATTTCGTATCAAAGACAAATTATACAATATTTCTCTGTCGGCTTTGTGTTTTTCATTCAACGTAGTGCTCTTCCCATATAATAAGCAATATCATGCTCCATGCACACTTCATCAACCTTATTTAGAGGTTTAGACCAAGGTTTAGGATTGTCAGCCTCATCTAATCTTTTATCCAAGTTAGTCCCTGGACCACAAAAAGAATACCCTGGAAGGTGTATTTCCCCTGGAATTCCAGTTGTTGTAAATTTACTCCCTGACAAAAACTTTTGTATATCTCCCCCCACTTCTATTCTTAGAATTGAATTGGCACTTCTTAGAGCCACATACTAAGCATACCCCTTTTTCATAAGCTCAATTATTTTTATTTTTAACATGTGAGTTATTGTTAGATTTAGTTTTCTTTTTACACTTGAGACAATAACTCATTTATTTATTCGTTTAGTTTTTATTTATAAATATTGTTGCGGATATGGGATTTGCATCCATCCATATCCGCTTGTAAATATTCCCCTATTTCCTCAATACTTCCCAACTATCCCCAATCCCCCATTCCCTAGTCCCATTTTCTGTAAACAACACTCTGTAGACCCGACCTCCCCCTATTTCCCCCCATTAAATGTCGTGCCCAGGTTCACCGCATCTCATGTAAGACAACTATAGGACATCTTGCTAGTTATTCTTAGTCTATGTCAGTTAAGGACTCGTTTCCATTAATTCTGACCCTTCGTTGCACCAGAATGTGATTGTATGGCACCGTTAGGATGTTTAGGACCTCCCAATACCTCCCCGCAGCTCTTCCTCATGGTTCAGCAACAACAACAACAACAACAACAACAGCAACGGCGGCGGCGTGCACAGGGAGTGCGCGTCCTCACTCCGGCTTGGTTGGTAGGGGGTGTTGGGAGGGCATGAGGCCTTCCCAGCGAGCCGCCATCGAACATGTGCTCGACGGGGTTACCAAATAGGGGCTCCCTGTCAGCTCCTCGTCAAGGGCGGAGCCCGGTAACCCCCGCACCCAATGGAAGCGGCAGACCGGTCCCATCTGGGGCGGAGCCAACCAGCCGAGGGCGTGTCACTCCCCGCTGAGCATGCGCAGGAAGAGGGAGGTGACGTCAGATGCGCGCTGAGCTTGGAGCAAGCAAGACGTACCCTCCGAGCGCTGTGAGGCCTCCCTGCATCTCTTGGACCGTGCTTGATCCTGTCCCCGAGCCAAGGTGCACCTTGTGCTATCGAACTACCTGTCCTTCCCTGCCATCAATCCCTGTGTAAGTCAGCCTTGTTCCGTTTGTCTGTGGTCTGTCTGGGATAAGATAAGACTGTAATTAAGTGCCTATCTCTTATGTGCCTTTACCTCACTACCTTGTAATCTACCCCTTTTCTCCACCACTGTAATTATATCCTCCTCCGGAGGTCTTGAGAACTGTACCCCTTGTGTCCTTTCATCTATCCCAGTCGTTGTGTCCTTTCCATCATTGATTTAGCATAGCGCGATTTGGTCAACGTCTGGGTGGAATTGGGGTCTAGTCGGGGAATAACTGTTAGGTCGCGGTAATACACCACCGCTCGGTCGAAATAACATCTAAACCGCGTCCGTAACAATTGTTGTCAGGAGTTGGGATTCGAACCTGGGACTAAATTTATTTAGCCCAAATTTTGGACACCAATTGTGTTATTACCATAACAATTGGTGTCGAGGAGTGAGATTCGAGGCCCGAACCAGATTTTTAAAAAACATCTAGAAAAAAAATTTGGTCAAAATTATAAAGTCATCGAAATTTGATTTTGTTTTACAAAAAAACCCCCGAATTTTGAAAGTCGCGCTATGGCAGATCAAGACGGCTGGGTTCCGGTAGAGGAGTGAGGCAGGGTCGATCCAGGACAAAATTGAGGGACATGAGGAGAGCGAAGCAGTGAGGGCGGCAAGTTCGCAAAATGGCGTCCTCGCGCACGAGGTTACGGGCGCGCAAAATGGCGCCTCGCACATGGCTGCGGCGACCGCGCCCGCGACCGTAGCAGCGCCGTTGGTGGATGTGAACCTTTTTTTAATACAAATGAAGGCCCTTATGGACAAGAATAGCGAAGAAATGGAAAGCAGATTGATGGGGGTAATGGGGAACCGGATGGATGCTCAGAGTGAGCAAATGAGGGCTGATAGTGAGCGATTGGGGGGCAGAATGGGGGGCAAAATGGGAGAAATGGGGGAACGGTTAGAACAAAGGATGGGGTCCAATAGCGAGAAATTGAGGGATGACATGGGAAACCAGCTCGGGGGTTTAAGGAATGACATGGGGGCCCAGATCGGAGGGTTAGGGAGTAGAATAGAGGGATTAGACAATAGATTAGGGGAAATACAGGAGGGGTTAACGGGGGTAGAAAACAGAATGGCCGCTCAAGAGAATCAAATGGAAGGGATGAAAAAGGGGTTAGAGGGGTTAGAAAACAGTATGGAAGGCAAATTGAGGGACATGAGGGACCAAGCGGAAAGGGAAGTTTAAAAATGGGGCAGCAGATAGAGGGGGTCAGAATGGGGGTAGAAACTAAATTGGATGCTCACAGGGAGGAAATGGAGCAGATGAGGGTGGCATCTGGGCAGGAGATGCAAGTGATGGGAGAAGAGATCAGAAGAGGTGTGAGTGAGGAGGTCGGAGGAGTGCGCGAGGAGGTGAGGCACTAAGGAGCGCATGGAGAAGGAGGTGAGAAAGGGGACTGTAAAATTGCAAGGTGGTATAGAGGAGTTGACGCTGGGAGTAGAACAACTGACAGTGGGACAAAAGGAGTTGGGGGACCAGGTAAAGAAGAACACAGCAGTAATAGAGGGTTTAAAATCGACACAGAAGGAGATGAAAAAGGACGTAGGGGTAATTAAAAAAGAGTGTCAGACGGTACATGAGGACCTGACGAGGAAAATGAACAAGGTGGTAGAGGTGATGGAGGTTAAAGAGCGGGAGGTGCGGGAGCACATAGAAAAAAATAAGGTGGAGTTAGAGGAAGAACTTAAGGGGGCACACGAGGAGATGAAGGAGGTGAAGCAGAAATTAGAAGAAGTGGAAGAAGGGGTGAGCGAAATTAAGAAGCGACGGAGAGAGGATAAGAAAGAGATAAAGGAGGAAGTAAAAGAATTGGTCCAAAGTCTGTGTTCGGATCGTGATGATGTGCTCATTAACCGGATGAGGGATTCGCAGGTGATGGAGGAGAAGCGAAGAGAAAGAGGACCCGGTGTAAGTGGTGACCAATATGGTCGTGCGTATGATGCGCCAGGTGATTTAATAAGCTTGGGGGTCGAGATGGACCCGGATGTTCGTGAGAGGCCAAGAGTGAGGTGTATGGCTGGTCCGGAGGGTATGGAACGAGGGTGCGAGCGAGAGGGTCCGGTGATGGGAGAGGTGCGAGGTGTGAGCGAGCAAGGTTGTGGTGGTATGGAATGGGTAGCGGGTTGCGGAAGTGTGACCCATGCATCGACACGAACAGGGGTAGTTTTCAGAGGGACAGGGGAGGCACGGGAGCCTCTTGGGGGTAATGTACTGTGGGGGCCCGGCCGGTTCGGCCCCGCGCTGACCCCGCAAGGGGCGACGCACGGGGTCCGGCAGGCGGGCAACGACTCACATACGAGGTGGTCCCACAAGGTCCCACTCGCGCCGTATGACGGTGGGTAAGGGTGGCATCCCTGCCACCCTTCCCATGATGAAGGGGGTAAATGCATTAGTTTATGGGGTTTATGGCAGTGAAAACTAGCCCGGGTGGGTTAGGATATTGTGTGTAGGGATCTAGCGAAGATGACATAAGGTAACGTTAAGGTTTAGATAGTGACTGATACCTGTAGTGGGGACGTAGTAGCTTAGTGTTTGATAATGACGTGGGAGCGCTGAGTGTAAGGGAAGACGGAGGAGCGTGAGTTTTAGAAGGGAGTAGACAGAGTAGATGATGCAGTGTGAATGGAAGTGCTGGTGAGCAGCTTCAAATGAGGCATCGGTGAGGCAATGCTCCGAGGTGTGTGTGAGTGTACAAGTGATGAATGAGAGAGCATTGCGGATGAGTGTCATGGTGAGTAGTGAGTGTTGTGGATCAGCGCGAATGCGCTTGGGGGAGAGAAGGGTGCAGGCGGCACCAAGTATGAGAGCACAGGTGTGCAAGCACAGGTGTGTGGAATATATGGAGCGGAGAAGGAGTGGTGTGGAGAGAGTTGGAGTAAGTGGTACGGAGTGGTGTGCATGGTGCGAAGGTGTGGATGGGGGAAGAGTGGACCCCTTTTCACGAGTACCCGGGGAGGGTAGTTTAAAGAATAGTTAGAAGGTATAGGTAAATTGTGGTTGGATATTGGCATTTGTGGTGCGGATGCAGAATGGTATTGTGGATGGGTGCATTGGTGTGGTGAAATTGGCTGGTCGTGTGGCCTGTTAGTATGAGTGTGAATGGTTGGGCACTCCGCCACTGTTAAATGTCGGCCAGGTGAGGCCGCAGGTGGGCTCTGGGAGCCGTTAGTGTCAGTGGGTGCCTGAGGATCCCGGGTGTGGATCGGGCAGCCCGTGCCAGAGAGGGCACTGAGGGGGTGAGAGTGCGAGAGGGCCTTCCCCAGTTAGTTAGGTTAGGGTGAGGAGCAGGTGAGCTCGGTAGGCAACAACAGTGGTGGAGGTGTGCAGGTGGGCGGACCAGCTGGGAGCGTCACACGACCCAGCCACCGAAATTGTGCGGGGGCACCGAGTGATGAATCGGGGGAGTGAGACCCCAACTTGAGAAGCACCACAGTTTGGTCAATGGGAATTGGTTTTTAGAACCCATAGTGTAAGTTGGCCAATGGATTGGCAGGGAAAGACCCCGGATAATGTAAAGTTGTTAAAGTCATTTAGGAAATAGTTAGGATTGATGAACCTGTCGCACCATACGCAGCCACTTACCTGAGGTGATGATGATGACTCCACACCTGTGTTCCTCTGTTCTGTGTTGCAGGAAAGGAGAATTGCTGTGTGGATTTGTGAGATGCATCACGACGTGGATGAGCCATTGGGGTGATTCCATCTCTCCCTCCTTAGGAGGGACTGATGATGAATTGGTGATGGCAAATTTTGATGTTGAGTTGGTGATGGCAAATTTTGATGTTGAGTTGGAGATGGCAAATTTTGATGAGAGTTGGAAATGGCAAATTTGATTGGTTAGGAGGGAGAGAAGACGAATTTGGTTTATGGGAGGAACGGGGAAGACAGTAGGGACGTTTGTTGATGTGTAAAGTAGATGTTTATGGGTAGTGTTGTGTTTTGTGGATACAGTAAGGGGTAAGGGAGGGGCAATGTAGGTTACCTGGTGGGGGGGGGGGGGGGCATACGGTAGGAACGTACCTGTCTCACCTGGTTCCCATGTGCCCCCAGTGTGCATTACCTTGAATTGCGTTCACTTTTGCGCCCTTACCACCTTACTCACTTGTCTTCTTTTGTCTCCCACCTCCGAGGATCTGGCTTTGGGGCAGAGAGAGAGGAGAGAGAGGTGCTGGCTCCGCAGTTGTGGGCCTGTACTTCCGCTGCTTGCTGCCTGGATCGATACACCATATGGACCGCAATTTTTGTGGCCGCCCAGAATGGACCGCAGTTCTTTTGCGGTCAAGCACCACCCGTGGATGGACCTCTGGGTCAACGTGGCACCTATGCCATACAGGTGAACCACTTTTAGTTGGCCCCCCTGACGGCCACAATTTAGAAATGGACGCGGTTGGCGCCTTTCTTTATTTCTAAAGAAGCCAGAAGGCCAAGTGCACTCCATGAAGGCAAGACCAGCGGCAGAACATCGGCCGGCTGCGACACCACCGGTGACCATGGACACTTGATTGTGCATTTATTATTGAACACTTTATTGGTGCACCGGATGGTGCTGACTGTGCATAATGGGGTGGTGCTTTTGGTGCTTGGACGGGGTGCTCTGCACATTATTAAAGGCCGTAGGGCCACAGGGCACTCGTGGGTTGGTGTATCGATGCTGGCATGCGTGCTCTCTCTCTCTATGCATAACATCTGCATGTGTTCCTCAAAGAACAGGTCCTGGATCGTAGTGTAACTATCAGTCTTGTATAAATGATGCTCCCTACCGGCTGTATGTTTAGTTTGAGGATGCTTTCCGCGATTCGGTTATCCTGTGGGTGTGTTTCTGTTAGGAGAAGGGTGCAATGTCGCAGGGGGACATATTTACTCATTTGTGAACATCTGTAAAACTGTCGCACTCAGGGTTGAGTTAATAGTAGAGGGAACTACATCTGAGTGCCACACTAACGTAGGTAAAAATTTATCGGGTCGGGACGCCCCGAGGTAGAGAAGGGTGCAATGTTGCGGATATGGGATTTGCATCCATCCATATCCGCTTGTAAATATTCCCCTATTTCCTCAATACTTCCCAACTATCCCCAATCCCCCATTCCCTAGTCCCATTTTCTGTAAACAACACTCTGTAGACCCGACCTCCCCCTATTTCCCCCCAATAAATGTCGTGCCCAGGTTCACCGCATCTCATGTAAGACAACTATAGGACATCTTGCTTGTTATTCTTAGTCTATGTCAGTTAAGGACTCGTTTCCATTAATTCTGACCCTTCGTTGCACCAGAATGTGATTGTATGGCACCGTTAGGAAGTTAGGACCTCCCAATACCTCCCCGCAGCTCTTCCTCATGGTTCAGCAACAACAACAACAACAGCAACGGCGGCGGCGTGCACAGGGAGTGCGCGTCCTCACTCCGGCTTGGTTGGTAGAGGGTGTTGGGAGGGCATGAGGCCTTCCCAGCGAGCCGCCATCGAACATGTGCTCGACGGGGTTACCAAATAGGGGCTCCCTGTCAGCTCCTCATCATGGGCGGAGCCCGGTAACCCCCGCACCCAATGGAAGCGGCGGACCGGTCCCATCTGGGGCGGAGCCAACCAGCCGAGGGCGTGTCACTCCCCGCTGAGCATGCGCAGGAAGAGGGAGGTGGCGTCAGATGCGCGCTGAGCTTGGAGCAAGCAAGACGTACCCTCCGAGTGCTGTGAGGCCTCCCTGCATCTCTTGGACCATGCTTGATCCTGTCCCCGAGCCAAGGTGCACCTTGTGCTATCGAACTACCTGTCCTTCCCTGCCATCAATCCCTGTGTAAGTCAGCCTTGTTCCGTTTGTCTGTGGTCTGTCTGGGATAAGATAAGACTGTAATTAAGTGCCTATCTCTTCTGTGCCTTTACCTCACTACCTTGTAATCTACCCCTTTTCTCCACCACTGTAATTATATCCTCCTCCGGAGGTCTTGAGAACTGTACCCCTTGCGTCGTTTCATCTATCCCAGTCGTTGTGTCCTTTCCATCATTGATTTAGCATAGCGCGATTTGGTCAACGTCTGGGTGGAATCGGGGTCTAGTCAGGGAATAACTGTTAGGTCGCGGTAATACACCACCGCTTGGTCGAAATAACATCTAAACCGCGTCCGTAACAATATATAAGTGATATTAAAAAAGGAGGGTTGGAGAGTTAAACAGCCTCCTCCGAAATAAATAACTGAAAATTAGATATTCATCTTATCACCACTATTATCTGAACACAAATCCATAAGGGAGACTATCAATTCCATTTCCTAAAATATACCTCTTATCATCAAAAGCCCCAAGAGCTTTCATGTTCACCTCTCCTGAATGTAATTGATGCTTATAACTTCTTATCGTATTTATTTTTCTCTACTCTTCTTTCTTTTAAAGTTAAACAATTATAATAATTTCCAAAGTTTATTGTTTTTCATAACATTTTTCTTTATTGTAATCTTTATTGTAATTGTATATTTATTATTTATTGTATATTTATTGTAATCATAACATATTTCTTTATTGTAATTGTATAATAATCCCTGGTGTTGGGCTAGCGGCTAGGGTGCCGGCTTAGGATCCAAGGATCCTGGGTTCGAATCCCGGTCGATCGCTGAATTAACGCCAGGGGGGTTGACTCAGCCTGTCATCCTTCCGAGGTCGGCTAATTGAGTACCAGTTCACTGGTAATTCCCTGTTTGTCGTTAAAGGCGGCAAAAAGGGTTGGCGTCAGGAAGGGCATCCGGCCGTAAAACATTGCTTCAAATAGGGGACCGAAAAACAACAACAACCACGGTTCCCGAAAAAGACCAACCCCCGCTTTGCGGGGAAAAATGGCCTCTAAAGGTGGTTTTTTTTATCCCTGGTGTTGGGCTAGCGGCTAGGGTGCCGGCTTAGGATCCTAGGATCCTGGGTTCGAATCTCGGTCGATCGCCGAATTAATGCCAGGGGGGTTGACTCAGCCTGTCATCCTTCCGAGGTCGGCTAATTGAGTACCAGTTCACTGGTAATTCCCTGTTTGTCGTTGAAGGCGGCAAAAAGGGTTGGCGTCAGGAAGGGCATCCGGCCGTAAAACATTGCTTCAAAAAGGGGACCAAAAAACAACAACTACCACGGTCCCCGGAAAGGCCAACCCCCGCTTCGCGGGGAAAAATGGCCTCTAAACGGTGGTTTTATAACATTTTTCTTTATTCCCTTTAACTTCTTGTCACTCTTCTCGGTATTATTATCAATACACTTATAAGCATAAGCTTTAGATCTCAATCCCACAAATTCACTCATTACCCCCAAATTCATCCTTAAACTTTTCAATAACCTTTTTATTCTTTGAAGAAACCAACTTATCACCCGGCTTGTAATTACTTGTATCGTATATATCAATGTCATCAATCATATCTGAATAAACATCTTCTGTATCAATTTTCAAAATAAAACTGTCTGTATCCATATAAAGTAGATTAACATCATTTTGATATTTCTTCCTTAAGTTATTGTAAAAGTAATCATACATTAATGACTTTGACAAGTCAAGAATTGATGTTCCAATATAAATAGGCTTATTCATTTCAATACTCTCTTTAACCAAATGGATAGCACAAAAGTTCTCTGAAAACACCTCTGCTTTTTGAAACTTGGGTCTATTATTTAATTTTTATGCTCGTTCCCAAGATGTAGCAAGTCTTATGTTTTGTCTATTCCTAACATTTTCCATCGTCTTTCCAAACGCAGCATTATTCATTAATTTATAAAAGTCTTTCTCAAAATCAGTTTTTGCTCAGTTCTCTGGAGTGTATTAAAATCAATATACTCCTTCAACCAATGACTTTGTTTAAACTGTAAAACTCGATGGATCTTCTTTATTCTCAACCCTGCTGATAAACATTGCCTCAAGTTCCTTTGGTGTAAAACATAATTTCCTTTATCATATAATGTAGTAAATAATTTCTCTGTTGATTTACCTTTAGTGTTAAATGATTGTTGATAATCACTGAACCATTCTTTTCTTGGTCTTTCTTTATCAGGAGCGTAAGGTAGATCGTTATGTTTATTATGAAGTTCTTCAGGATATTTCAAATCACCCTCAAAATAATATCCAATTTTAGCTTTATCCAATTCTTTTTGTGTAGGGATAACGATATCCTATAAAACCTTTTCATAATCTTTCTCTTTAACCCATTTGAATTTTCCATAAGGTAGGGCTTGAGACATGGCCCATCCATATAAATTATTCGCATCATAATACATCAAATAAGAACTATCTTTTGTTGTATCATAATTAGAAAGACATTTGTTGTTAGCTTTAGCATATCTACTCGAACAGACTTGAGATATTACCCCCCTCTCTTAGCCTTTTCTATCATCAAGAGCATATCTACATCACTGATTAAATCAAAATCCTGTTTTGTCATTTTTAACATTGCCAAACCAGGAGCAGTGTAATAGTGAGCAGGGTCAAATCCATGAGAATTTCTATTATGACAGACGCTTCTAAAAGTCTCAAATACTTCAGCCAATAGTAATACATCAGTTTTAAGATACAAATCATGATACTCTTCAAGGTTCTTTAAATTTAAACTTTTTCCAAACATTTTGTGCTCGAGTATAATCTTTATCAGAAATATGAGTTGTATTTAACTTATTGTAGAAATTTTATTTTGGTGGGAGTTGTGTTTCTTTAAATCTCTCAAATGAATCCATGTAATCATACGGATATATCCCCTTTTGTGATAAGAGTTCAATCTTCCCGGCTCCTTCGCCTGCTCGCTGTTTCCTCGGGCACGCTCTCGTGGGTTGTGACCATCGCAGCGGTTTGGTGGCGGTTTCCCGCCGTGATCTAGATTTGTAGCGGCGGCGGTCGATTTCCGCTGCATTTGCCGCTTTGCCGTGATCAACCTTGGCCTCGTGATCGTCTCTTTGCTCCTGCCTGCCCTCTGCTTGGTCCCGGCTCTGCTCCTGGCTTCACCTACCTGGCTCCTACGTTTCCTCGGGCCCGCTCTCGTGGGTTGGGACCATTGTTTCACCTCCTCAACCTTGGCCTTGTCTCGTCTCTCTGCCCCTGCCTGGCATGGCTCTGCGGTACTCCGCCGCAAGGCTCCTTCTGCTCAATACCCGCTCCACCCCATCATGCATCTCTGCCATCAAATCAAATGGACTCCTCCGACGACCCAGGTACATTCACCGTGGCTCCGGTCGTAAGTTTGTTTATTTGCAATCAGGTCACTCCATCCCCGTCCTCTGGTCGGCTCAGCGCACTCTCACTCTTCGTCCCAGCGCACCTGGTCACAGCAACGCACACGATCGCACCTCCTGCCTACGAACCCTGGCTAAATCACCTGAATTCATCCCTGCTGTTCAAAACAACATCAAGCTCACCCTGTTCAACACCCGGTCCCTCAACAACAAATGCCTCATCCTGAACGAATACATCCTGGATAACAAACTGGACTTTCTCTGTCTCACCGAAACCTGGCAACAACCTCTGGACTACTACACACTCAACCTCACCACACCCAATGGATATTCCTACGTCAATAAACCACGCTCGGAGGGCCGAGGTGGTGGAATTGCCGTTATCCACCGTCAAGACATCAAGACCAACCTCATCTCCATCTCATCTGCTCCATCATTTGAACACCTGGCTTTTAAACTCTCTGGTCGCACGCAGTCAGTCATGGCTGTCGTCTACCGCCCTCCCAAACCACACCCATCATTCCTGTCTGACTTCTCCTACTTTCTGACCCAGCTATGTTCCCTCTCCCCCTCAATCCTCCTCCATGGTGATTTCAATATCCACATGGACTCCACTGACTCCACAATAACCACTGACTTCACTGATTTACTCACCTGCTTTAACCTCACTCAACATGTCGACTTTCCTACCCATATCCGTGGTAACATTTTGGACCTTGTCTGCTCCACTGGATTAAATTTGCACCATCTCTCTGGCTCCGACCTAACCCTCTCTGACCACTTAGCCATCACTCTGACCATCAACGTCCCCGCCCTAACACCAAGGCATTATCGCACTATCAACTTCCGTAAGCTAAACGCTCTTTCACCTACCTCATTCTCATCCACCCTCTCTGAAAAAATGTCCACTTCTCCCTTCATTGACCTCCACACCCCTTCCGACCTCACTGACTACTACAACCACACTCTCCCTCCTCCTGCCTTGACCAGCTTGCGCCTGTAAAAACCAAAACAGTTTCTTTCACCCATTCTGCTCCCTGGTTTACCCCTGAACTCCGCCTGATGAAAACTCGTGCTCGCCAACTTGAAAGACTCCGCAATAAAACGGGTCTCACAGTTCACTCCAAAGCCTACAAGGACCACCTACAACACTACAAAGATGCCCTCTCCCGCGCCCGCTCTGCCTACTACTCTCAAATTATCCACTCTGGCTCCGGAAACCCAAAAGCACTCTTCTCGACAATAAACATACTCCTCCGCCCCCTGAACACCACCACCCAGTCATTCACAGTAGACAACTGCATCTCCTTCCTCTCTTTCTTTCAACGCAAAATTGACAACATCTACAACAGCTTGACCACCGCCGCACCCGCTCCCCCTCCAACCACCTGCCCCCCCTTGTCCTGCCATCCCCTGTCTCGGTTCTCCCCAATCTCCCCTACTGACCTCTCTGAACTCCTCATAGGAATGAAAACTGCCACCTGCACTCTTGACCCCATCCCCTCCAGCTTTGTCAAGGCCTACCTCCCTGCTCTCTCTCCACTTATCATTGCAACAATAAACTCCTCCCTGTCTACAGGCATCGTCCCACCTTCCCTCAAAATTGCTGCTGTTACCCCCATTCTAAAAAAACCTGGTCTAAACCCTGACACCCTAAACAACTTCAGACCCATCTCCAACCTACCCTTTCTGTCAAAAGTTTTGGAACGCGCTGTAGCCACTCAACTCAAACATCATCTCTCTGCCATTAACCTGTATGAAACATTCCAATCCGGATTCCGCTCCAACCACAGTACTGAAACTGCTCTCCTCAAAATCACCAACGACCTTCTCCTCTCCTCTGACGCTGGCAACCTCAACATTCTCGTCCTCCTCGACCTCAGCGCTGCCTTTGACACCATCGATCACACCATCCTCCTCACCCGACTTGAATCCACCTTTAACGTTACCGGCACTGCCCTCTCTTGGATTAAATCATACCTCTCTGACAGACGCCAGTTCATCTCCATCAATAACTGCAAATCCCCCACTGCTCCCCTCCCCCAAGGTGTCCCCCAAGGTTCAGTTCTTGGCCCCCTCCTCTTCATCCTTTACCTGTCCCCCCTCGGTCACTTAATCCGCCGTCATGGTCTCCAATTCCACTGCTTCGCCGATGACATCCAGCTTTTCATCTCCACCAAGTCCGTCTCCACCGACACCCACTCTATCCTGACAAACTGCATCACTGAAATAAAATCCTGGCTTCAAATCAACTTCCTCAAGCTTAACTGTGATAAATCTGAAATAATCATCATTGGCCCAAAAACGCTCACAAAATCCACCCATAACTTTGCCCTCAACATCGACGGTATCCCAGTATCCACCTCCCCTCACATCCGGAATCTTGGCGTCATCTTTGACCAAACCCTTTCCTTCGACAAATACACTAAACAGATCACAAAGTCAGCCTTCTTTCACCTGAAAAACATTGCCCGTCTCCGCTCATCCCTCTCCTCCACGGCTGCAGAAACCCTCATCCACGCCTTCATCACCTCCCGTCTGGACTACTGCAATAGCCTCCTCTATGGTTCACCCTCAAAAATCACCAATAAACTCCAATACATTCAGAACTCCGCTGCCCGTCTACTCACCCATTCCCGGACCCGTGACCACATCACTCCCGTCCTTTACAAGCTTCACTGGCTCCCCATCCCCCAGAGAATCCAGTACAAAATCCTCCTCTTGACATACAAAGCCCTCCATAACCTGGCCCCATCCTACCTGGCTGACCTCCTCTCCAGACACACTCCCACCCACAACCTCCGCTCTGCTGGTACCAACCTCCTGACCCCCTCCATCCGGACCAAATTCAGATCCTGGGGGGACAGGGCCTTCTCCATCGCTGCTCCCACCCTCTGGAACTCACTACCTCACACCATCAGAGACTCCTCCTCACTCACCACATTCAAAACATCACTAAAGACCCACCTGTTCAACACTGCATTCAACATTCAACCCACAGCATTTAACCCCTGACTATCTCTTCTCCTTCTCCCTCCTTTTGCTTTAAATATTTCCCTATTGATTCCTGTCTTTTTGCAATTGTTGTTTTCATGTATTGTTATGCATTATGTTTTCCACTCTGTCAAAGCGCCTTTGGGCTTCTGGAAAAGCGCTATACAAAATAAATGAATTATTATTATTATTATTATCTCTTCTTGGTTTATGAAATACTCTGAAAGACTCGGAAAGTTTTTTATATTTGATACCAAGTTAGATAATGAACTTGCCATTAATTTAAATGTATCAAGAAACGTAATATTAGTTATATCATATGTATATTTTTTTAATGTCAAATCCTGTTTTTATAAAGATTGTTTTTGTGAATGAAATGTACTTCTCATCTGTGTTTGGAATTGCTGAAATGTCTCCAGATGTCTTTGAAAGTTCAATAATAAATAGATGCGTATCATAATGAGCGTTGTTATGAAGAAAGACAGGAATGAAAGAGGGGAGTTTATAATTAATATTACAACTTTGATGAGCCGGACCTCTATATTTACCTGTAAGATGACAATGGTCTCTAACCTTCAATTCGTTATCAATTTTCTCATCACAAATATGGCATATATTATTATCTCAAAACATAATTTTCTCTTCTTTTGTTAAGCACATCATGCTAAAGGTGATTAAGCACATCATTTCACACACAGCAAAACGTGTGTGAAAGCAATGGTAATCAAGACCTCATTTTGGATATGGCTGCGTTTCAAAAACTTTATACACTCCATGCAATTGACCTGAGTTCTCAAAAGGAAACTATAAAGTCTAATAGAGTGGAGACTTCTCTATACATTGAAAGAGGGGAAAGTGAAGAAGTTGATGCATATTGTTTGCTTTTGGAAGAAACTGAATTGCAGATTAATACAGATAATGGTGTTATGACTAATATCACATAGATTTTTTTCTCATAATAAATAAATGAGTAAAGTATCAACTGAATGCATACAGTCATGTGAAAAAGTAAGTACACCCCATGTAAAATTTTGACTTTTTCAACATATTTCAACATAGAGCTATTTGATCTTCATTTCAACAATATTGACAGATGAATGTGATTTAATAGAACAAATATCATGAAACATTTACATTTGTAGTATCCTGGTGTTGGCTTAGCGGCTAGGGTGCCAGCTTAGCGGCCACCTTGCTCAGCCTGTCATCCTTCCGAGGTCGGCTAATTGAGTACCAGTTCACTGGTAATTCCCTGTTTGTCGTAAAAGGTGACAAACAGGGTTGGCGGCAGGAAGGGCATCCGGCCGTAGAACATTGCTTCAAAAAGGGGACCAAAAAAACAACAACAACCACGGTGCCCGAAAAAGGCCAACCCCTGCTTTGCGGGGGAAAATGGCCTCTAAAGGTGGTCTTTTATTTTTATTTTTTTTACATTTTGTAGTCCATTGTATAATTTAAATTATCATAAATGCAAATTTCGCATGTGGAAAAAGTAAGTACACCCCTACATTTATCACTACTTCAAATACCTATAATTAGAATCAGGTGCACCAGCTCAGGTGCAAATGATTAGAACATCGTTAGAGAGGATCTTGGAGGAACCTGTCTAATTTAAACCTCAGATATTTAGTTTGGTTTGCTCTTTGTTGTTGAAGTGTGCGGCGTCACCATGCTGAGATCAAAAAAGCTCTCTTAGGCCTTCAGAAAGAAGGTTATAGTTGCCTACGAGTCTGGGAAGGGATTTGAAAAGATCTCCAAACAATTTGAAATCAATCATTCGACTGTCCGGAAGATCATCTACAAGTGGAGACGATTCCAAACAACTTCCAACTTGTTCAGGCCAGGCCGCCCCAGCAATTTCAGCCCAAGAGCAGACCGCAAGATGCTGAAAAAAGTCTCTAAGAACCCCAGAATGTCATCACGGGACCTACAGGTAGCTCTTGTCACTGTTGATGTCAAAGTGCACGAGTCTACCATTAGAAAGAGGCTGCACAAATTTGATCTACATGGGAGGTGTGCCAGGAGGAAACCTTTGCTGTCCAGAAAGAACATCAGGGCAAGACTAAAGTTTGCCAATGAACACCTCGGCAAAGACCAGCACTTCTGGAACAAAGTGCTCTGGACAGATGAGTCAAAGGTAGAGCTATTTGGCCACAGCACCAGAAGACATGTTTGGAGAAAACCAAAGACAGCATTTGACCACAAGAACCTGATACCAACTGTAAAGCATGGTGGTGGAAATATATATGGTTTGGGGCAGCTTTGCTGCATCAGGGCCTGGGCAGCTCACCGTCATAGAATCCACTATGAATTCTTCATTGTACCAGAGGGTGCTTGAGTATAATGTGAGGCCATCTGTCGGAAAGTTGAAGCTCAACCGAAGGTGGACCTTGCAACATGACAATGACCCTAAACATACCAGTAAATCCACCAAGGAATGGCTGAAAAGAAAGAAATGGAGGGTTCTGGAATGGCCAAGTCAAAGCCCGGATCTAAATCCCATCGAAATGTTGTGGGGGGATTTGAAACGAGCTGTGCATGCAAGAAACCCCTCAAACATCGCTTGCTGAAATGCCGACATGGCGTATGCCGACACAGACATCACATATTTTGCAAATACCTGTATGCAGGTTAGAATCGTTTCAGGCAGTGTAGTTCTGCTTTTGAAGGGGTATCTGCTCAGGTGTCACGACAGGTATTGCCAATATTCACTGGTTGCAAAACTATTCAGCCCCTTAGGTCAGCATTTGATGGAAGCACCTTTTGCAGCTACGAGTCTATTTGGGTAGTAGGTCTCCACCAGCTTTGCAGTGACATGGTGAAATATTTGCCCATTCTTCACGTGGGTAGATCTGGTTTATTTTTTTTTTATTTTTTTTTTTTCTTCACGTGGGTAGATCTCTACCAGCTTTGCACAGTGAGATGGTGAAATCTTTGCCCATTCTTCACGTGGGTAGATCTCTATCAGCTTTGCACAGTGAGATGGTGAAATCTTTGCGCATTCTTCACGTGGGTAGATCTCTACCAGCTTTGCACAGTGAGATGGTGAAATCTTTGCCAGTTCTTCACGTGGGTAGGTCTCTACCAGATTTATTTTTTTTGTATGCAAGATCGAGGCTCGTGTAAGAGCTAACATTAATGCCAAAAAAACCGAAAAAAAAAACGGCCACATCAGACAAAATAAAGGGAGCAGGAGACAAGATGGGGAGAGATGGGGAAGCACACAAGTACAACATTTGAGAGCAGGGACATCGGAAGATCTGTGGGAGCTAGAGGGCTTGGGGGGAGGAGGCGTGGGAAGTGGGGAGGGGGGTGGGAGAGGTAAAAAATAAACAACCCATGGACATTGCTGGGACATCCAGGAAAGAAGTCAGTATTTCAGAAAAGTGGGTCTGGGGTGAATTAGCGGGGGTAGAAAAGATCAAGGTTTTGGATGGGGGAAGATAAGAGATGGTGGTGAACAGCTGTTTTAAAGACCTGGAGGGAGGAGTGGGATTGAAGAGAGTGAGGGAGTTTGTTCCAGAGGCGGGAGAAAAGAGGATTGAAAGAGTGAAGGTGAGCACGGAGTCTTGATTTTGGCAGTTTCACCAGAATAGGGATGCAGGCAGATCTTGTGCGACCTACAGGAGTACTTGGGGGACAGAGCACAGACAGGGCTGGGGGGTGCTCGGCCAGAGAGGAGTCGGTAGAAGACAGAAAGACCACCAACCAGCCTGCGGTGAGTGAATGAAAGGCCCTCACGATCGGCTTCATCGCGGGAGATTCCAATGATTCTGAAAGCTTTGGTTTCAACAGCGTGAAGCCGGGCCAGGTTTGAGGCAGAAGCACCAGCCAATATTGGAGAGCAGTATTCCATTGAGCTGTGGATGAAAGCCTTGTATGTGGTGAGGAGCTCAGGTGCGCCAAGGAAGAACTTCGCATGACAGAGAATGCTCAGTCGGCGACTGGCTTTGGAGGCCAGCTTGGAAATGCGTTTTTCCCAGGAAAGATCATGGCAGATGGTGAGACCCAAGAGATTCAGTGACAACTTATTGGAGAGGATTATTGAGAAATTAGTTGGGAGGGTTGTCCAGTCGGTCTTTTCGAAGAGACATAGTGAGAGTGTGAGATTTGTCAGGATTGAAAGACATGTTCCACTTGTTTGACCAGTCTGTAATTTTGACCAGGTCTGCGGAGAGTGAGGAGGCTGCGGACTGCCGATATGAGGGATGAGGTATGGAGTGGCAGAGTGGAGTCATCAGCAAAGAGATAAAGAGGATTTTCGAGAGAGTCGGAGCCGGCCATGCGTGGAGATTTCCATGGATACCATAGGAGTAGAGTTTGGTGAGCACAGCGGGGTGCCAGACCATATCGAAGGCATGTCATATATAAAGGGAGACAGCTCTAATTTCCTGTTTGACATTGAGGACCTCCATCCATTGCTGAGACAGCAGAAACAGCATGTCCAGTGTAGAGTGACCTGGTCTGAATCCAAATTGATGATCAGCAATCAAGCCATTGGAGAAGAGGAAGGATTTGATATCCGAAGCAATGATGGATTCCATGACTTTGCTGATGATCGGGAGCAGGCTGATTGGTCTGTAGTTGCAAGGATCTGTTTTTGCACCTTTTTTTGTGTGCAGTGGTAATGTTGGCTGATTTTCAAGCTGAACGCAGATGACCTTGAGCAAAAGAGAGGGTAAAGAGAAAAGACAGAGGGTGTGAAAGAGCGGCAGAGCAGGATTTTAGGACCCGTGGGCTGATGCCGTCAGGTCCAGTTGCAGAATCAGAGTCGAGGATTGACAGAAACTTTTCCACCTTGTCAGGGGAGAAGGACACAGAGTCCAGGAGCAGCTGGGTACGACTGGATATGGTGGGTACAAAGAGACGGGTTTGGAACACAAGATTTTGAGGCAAATACAGAGTTGAGGCATTCAGTTTTTTCACGTGCGGAGTCAGCTGTGTAGCCATTTGAGGTAAGGGAGGGGATGGAGGGGGAACAAACACGAGAAACAGATTTGACCACACGCCACAAGGATTTGGAAGAGGGAGACAGGTTTCAGTGTTCACTCTTGAAAGTGGAGAGATATTGTTTCCTGGCTCTCCTGAGGGTGGACGCACACTTGTTCTGGGCTTTCTGAAAGAAAATGAGATTGCCTTCAGTTAGATTAGCCTTCCAGGAGGCGAAGGCAAGTTGTTTCAGGGCAACCGCCTCACCGCAAGATTCCATGTACCATGGACGGAAGGGTGTGACAACTGAAGATGGGATGGGATAAATCTGTGCATGAGAGAGAGCAGTTTACATTGGAAGAATTCCCAGGATGAGTTGATGTCAGAGGCAGTAGAGATGGGAGACCAGTCCAGATTATTTATGGCTGCTTGAAAACCGTGCCAGTTGGCATGAGTGAAATGCCAGACTCGTCGACGTTGAGGAGGATCTCCGAGAATGGCCAGAGAGACGTCCACTTTAACAAGCATATGGTCAGATGAACCAATTGGAGCAGAAGAATAGCAGCAGACATTTGCAGGGAAGTTTGTCATAACCAAGTCTCGAAGAGCAGATGCTCAGATGAAGTTGGAGAATTAGAATATGATGATGAAGGATTGTTCCGGCAACTTGAGGAGACAAATCAACCCCCCAATTTTATTGTGAAGGCTATTTCAAACAACGAATATTCATCGGATACAAAAACCATAGCGGGTCTCATACCAACAGAAGAAACAGCAGTGTTTCACCTTGTGAAAGAAAAGGTATTGATACTGTTGCGGATATGGGATTTGCATCCATCCATATCCGCTTGTAAATATTCCCCTATTTTCCTCAATACTTCCCAACTATCCCCAATCCCCCATTCCCTAGTCCCATTTTCTGTAAACAACACTCTGTCGACCCGACCTCCCCCTATTTCCCCCCATTAAATGTCGCATCCAGGTCCACCGCATCTCACGTAGACAACTATAGGACATCTTGCTAGTTATTCTTAGTCTATGTCAGTTAAGGATTCGTTTCCATTAATTCTGACCCTTCGTTGCACCAGAATGTGATTGTATGGCACCGTTAGGAAGTTTAGGACCTCCCAATACCTCCCCGCAGCTCTTCCTCACGGTTCAGCAACAACAACAACAACAACAACAACAACAACAACAGCAGCGGCGGGCGCGGGGAGTGCGCGTCCTCACTCCGGCTTGGTTGGTAGGGGGGTGTTGGGAGGGCACCAGGCCTTTCCAACGAGCCGCCATCGAACATGTGCTCGACGGGGTTACCAAATAGGGGCTCCCTGTCAGCTCCTCGTCAAGGGCGGAGCCCGGTAACCCCCGCACCCAATAGAAGCGGCGGACCGCTCCCATCTGGGGCGGAGCCAACCAGCCGAGGGCGTGTCACTCCCCGCTGAGCATGCGCAGAAAGAGGGAGGTGACGTCAGATGCGCGCTGAGCTTGGAGAAAGAAAGACGCCACCTCCGAGCGCTGTGAGGCCTCCCTGCATCTCTTGGACCGTGCTTTATCCTGTCCCCGAGCCAAGGTGCACCTTGTGCTATCGACTACCTGTCCCTTCCTGCCATCAATCCCTGTGTAAGTCAGCCTTGTTCCGTTTGTCTGTGGTCTGTCTGGGCTAAGATAAGACTGTAATTAAGTGCCCATCTCTTCTGTGTCTTTTACCTCAGTCTACCTTGTAATCTACCCCTTTTCTCCCCCAATGTAATTATATCCTCCTCCGGAGGTCTTGAGGACCCCTTGCGTCGTTTTTTTTTTTTTTTTTTTTTTTTTTTTTTTGTTGTATACAAGATCGAGGCTCGTGAAAGAGCGAACATTAATCACACAGAAAGACAAACCGACACATAAAACATATAACATCGGGAGCGGTAGACAAGATGGGGAGAGAGGGAGAAGGACACAAACACAACATTTGAGAGCAGGGACCGAGAGACATGGAGACATCGAGAGATCTGAGAGAGGGTGAGGGCTTTGGGGGGGGGGGCATGGGAAGGGGGCGGTGGGAGAGGTATAAAACATATGGACACTGCCAGGACTTCCAGGAAAGAAGTTGGAATTTCAAACAAGGTGGATCTGGGGTGAATTAGCGGGGGTAGAAAAGATCAAGGTTTTGGATGGGGGAAGATAAGAGATGGTGGTGAACAGCTGTTTTAAAGACCTGGAGGGAGGAGTGGGATTGAAGGGAGTGAGGGAGTTTGTTCCAGAGGCGGGAGAAAAGAGGAATGAAAGAGTGAAGGTGAGCAGAGAGCCGAGATTTCGGCAGTTTAACCATCAGAGGGTTGCTGGCAGATCTTGTGCGACCTGTAGGAATATTTGGGGGACACAGCACAGAGAGAGCTGGGGGTGCAAGGCCGGAGAGGAGTCGGTAGAAGACAGAAAGACCACCTACTTGCCTGCGGTGAGTGAGTGAAAGGCCCTCAGAGATAGCTTCATCGCGGGAGATTCCAATAATTCTGAAAGCTTTGGTTTCAACAGCGTGAAGCCGAGCTAGGTGTGAGGCAGGAGCACCGGCCCATAGGGGAGAACAGTATTCCATTGAGCTGCGGATGAAAGCCTTGTATGTGGTGAGGAGCTCAGGTGTGCCGAGGAAGGACTTCGCACGACGGAGGATGCCCAGTCGGCGACTGGCTTTGGAGGCCAGCTTGGAAATGTGGTTTTCCCAAGAAAGATCATGGCAGATAGTGAGACCCAAAATCTTGAGCGACAGAACTTCTTGGAGAGGATTGTTGAGAAAGTAGATGGGAGGGTTGTCCAGTCGATCTTTTCGGAGAGACATAGTAAGAGTGTGAGATTTGTCAGGATTGAAAGACATGTTCCACTTGTTTGACCAGTCTGTGATTTTGTCCAGGTCTTCAGAGAGTGAGGAGGCAGCAGACTGCCGATCTGAGGGAAGAGGAATGGAGCGGCAGAGAGTGGAGTCATCAGCAAAGAGATAGAGAGGATTTTCGAGAGAGTCAGAGAGATCATTGATGAAGACCAGAAAAAGCACGGGGCCCAGAACACTGCCTTGGGGAACTCCAGCCTGAACAGGAAGAGGAGATGAGAGAAACCCATTCAGGGCCACACGTTGACGACGACTAGAGAGGAAGTCCGCCAGCCATGCGTGGAGATTTCCATGGATACCAAAGGAGGAGAGTTTGGTGAGCAGAGCGGGGTGCCAGACCGTGTCGAAGGCACGTGATATGTCGAGGGAGACAGCTCTAATTTCCTGTTTGGCATTGAGGACCTCCATCCATTGTTGAGACAGCAGAAGCAGCATGTCCAGAGTAGAGTGACCTGGTCTGAAACTAAATTGATGATCAGAGATCAAGCCATTGGAGAAGAGGAAAGATTTCATATCTGAAGCAATGATGGATTCCATGACTTTGCTGATAATTGGGAGAAGGCTGATTGGTCTGTAGTTGCTAGGATCTGTTTTTGCACCTTTTTTGTGCAAAGCGGTGATGTTGGCTGATTTCCAAGCAGATGGCAGTTGACCTTGAGCAAAAGAGAGGGTGAAGAGAACAGAGAGAGGGTGAGATAGAGCAGCAGAGCAGGATTTTAGGACCCGTGGGCTGATGCCGTCGGGTCCAGTTGCAGAATCAGAGTCGAGGGTTGACAGAAACTTTTCCACCTTGTCAGGAGGAAAGGACACGGAGTCCAGGAGCAGCAGGGTACGACTGGGTATGGTGGGTACAGAGAGGGATGGGTTTGGGACACAAGATTTAGAGGCAAACACAGAGTTGAGGCATTCAGCTTTTTCACATGCGGAGTCAGCTGTGTAGCCGTTTGAGGTAAGGGAGGGGATGGAGGGGGAACAAACACCAGAAACGGATTTGACCAGACGCCACCAGGATTTGGAAGAGGGAGACAGATAAGAGAGTTCGGTCTTGAGAATGGAGAGATATTGTTTCCTGGCTCTCCTGAGGGTGGACACACACTTGTTTCGGGCTTTGTGAAAGGAAATGAGATTTCCTTCCGTTGGATTTGCTTTCCAGGAGACGAAGGCAAGTTGTTTCTGGGCAACAGCCTCACCACAAGATTCCGTGTACCATGGACGGGAGGAAGGGTATGACAACTGAAGACGAGATGGGATAAATCTGTGCATGAGAGAGAGCAATTTACTTTGGAAGAATTCCCAGGATGAGTTGATGTCAGAGGTGGTAGAGATGGGAGACCAGTCCAGATGATTGATGGCTGCTTGAAGACCGTGCCAGTTGGCCTGAGTGAAATGCCAGACTCGTCGACGCTGAGCAGGCTCCCTGAGGATGGTCAGAGAGATGTCCACTTTAACAAGGACATGATCAGATGATCCGATCGGAGCAGAAGAAGAGCAGCAGACATTTTCAGGGAAGTTAGTCATAACCAAGTTTCATCTATCCCAGTCGTTGTGTCCTTTCCATCATTGATTTAGCATAGCGTGATTTGGTCAACGTTTGGGTGGAATCGGTGTCTAGTCGGGGAATAACGGTTAGGTCGCGGTAATACACCACCGCTCGGTCGAAATAACATCTAACCGCGATCCGTAACAATTGGTTGTCAGGAGTTGGGATTCGAACCTGGGACTACATTTATTTAGCCCAAATTTTGGACACCAATTGTGTTATTACCGTAACAATTGGTGTCGAGGAGTGAGATTCGAGGCCCAAACCAAATTTTTTAAAAAAACATCTAGGAAAGAATTTGGTCAAAATTATAAAGACACCGAAATTTGATTTTGTTTTACAAAAAACCCGAATTTTGAAAGTCGCGCTATGGCAGATCAAGACGGCTGGGTTCCGGTAGAGGAGAGTGAGGCAGGGTCGATCCAGGACCAAATTGAGGGACATGAGGAGAGCGAAGCAGTGAGGGCGGCAGGTTCGCAAAATGGCGTCCTCGCGCACGAGGTTACGGGCGCGCAAAATGGCGCCTCGCAGATGGCTACGGCGGCCGCGCCCGCTGCACAAGTGGGAGGGATTGACATGCAGGTCCTCATTGCGCAGCTACAGGCAGCTGTACAGATGAGTATGGGGAGCCAAATTGAGCGATTGGGTGAGCGATTGGAGGGCCAAATGGGGGTAATGAGGGACGAAGCGAGGAGTACCGGTGAGGGATTAGACAAGAAATTAGAGGGGTTAGACAATGGGATAGAAGGGGTGAAACATGGGTTAATGGGGGTAGAAAACAGAATGGCCGCTCAAGAGAATCAAATGGAAGGGATGAAAAAGGGGTTAGAGGGGTTAGAAAACAGTATGGAAGGCAAATTGAGGGACATAAGGGACCAAGCGGAAAGGGAAGTTTAAAAAATGGGGGAGCAGATAGAGGGGGTCAGAATGGGGGTAGAAACTAAATTGGATGCTCACAGGGAGGAAATGGAGCGGATGAGGGTGGCATCTGGGCAGGAGATGCAAGTGATGGGAGAGGAGATCAGAAGAGGTGTGAGTGAGGAGGTCGGAGGACTGCGCGAGGAGGTGAGGCACTGTAAGGAGCGCATGGAGAAGGAGGTGAGAAAGGGGACTGTAAAATTGCAAGGTGGTATAGAGGAGTTGATGCTGGGAGTAGAACAACTGACAGTGGGACAAAAGGAGTTGGGGGACCAGGTAAAGAAGAACACAGCGGTAATAGAGGGTTTAAAATCGACACAGAAGGAGATGAAAAAGGACGTAGGGGTAATTAAAAAAGAGTGTCAGACGGTACATGAGGACCTGACGAGGAAAATGAACAAGGTGGTAGAGGTGATGGAGGTTAAAGAGCGGGAGGTGCGGGAGCACATATAAAAAAATAAGGTGGAGTTAGAGGAAGAACTTAAGGGGGCGCACGAGGAGATGAAGGAGGTGAAGCAGAAATTAGAAGAAGTGGAAGAAGGGGTGAGCGAAATTAAGAAGCGACGGAGAGAGGATAAGAAAGAGATAAAGGAGGAAGTAAAAGAATTGGTCCAAAGTCTGTGTTCGGATCGTGATGATGTGCTCATTAACCGGATGAGGGATTCGCAGGTGATGGAGGAGAAGCGAAGAGAAAGAGGACCCGGTGTAAGTGGTGACCAATATGGTCGTGCGTATGATGCGACAGGTGATTTAATAAGCTTGGGGGTCGAGATGGACCCGGATGTTCGTGAGAGGCCAAGAGTGAGGTGTATGGCTGGTCCGGAGGGTATGGAACGAGGGTGCGAGCGAGAAGGGTCCGGTGATGGGAGAGGTGCGAGGTGTGAGTGAGCAAGGCTGTGGTGGTATGGAATGGGTAGCGGGTTGCGGAAGTGTGACCCATGCATTGACACCAACAGGGGTAGTTTTTAGAAGGACAGGGGAGGCACGGGAGCCCCTTGGGGGTAATGTACTGTGGGGGCCCGGCCGGTTCGGCCCCGCGCTGACCCCGCAAGGGGCGATGCACGGGGATCCGGCAGGCGGGCAACGACTCACATACGAGGTGGTCCCACAAGGTCCCACTCGTGCCGTATGACGGTGGGTAAGGGTGGCATCCCTGCCACCCTTCCCATGAAGGGGGGCAAAGGAGCACTAGATTAGGGGGTGTATGGCAGTGAAAACTAGCCCGGGTGGGTTAGGTTATATTGTGTGTAGGGATCTAGCGAAGATGACATTAGGTAACGTTAAGGTTAGTTAGTGACAAGGATACCTGTAGAGGGGACGCAGGTAGATTAGAGTGGATGATAATGACGAGGGAGCGCAATAGTTTAAAGGGACGACTGGGAAGCGCAAGTTTCAGAGGGGAGTAGTTAGATGAGATTATGCTGTGTGAGAACTGGACAGGTGTGTGGAGCAGTGTATGAGTAGTGAGTGTTGTGGATCAGCGCAAATGCGCTTGGGGGAGAGAAGGGTGCAGGCGGCACCAAGTATGAGAGCACAGGTGTGCAAGTACAGGTGTGTGGAATACATGGAGTATTGGAATGAGTGGTGTGGAGAGAGTTGGAGTAAGTGGTACGGAGTGGTGTGCATGGTGCGAAGGTGTGGATGGGGGAAGAGTGACCCCCTTTTCACGAGTACCCGGGGAGGGTAGTTTAAAGAATAGTTAGAAGGGATAGGTAAATTGTGGTTGGATATTGGCATTTGTGGTGCGGATGCAGAATGGTATTGTGGATGGGTGCATTGGTGTGGTGAAATTGGCTGGTCGTGTGGCCTGTTAGTATGAGTGTGAATGGTTGGGCACTCCGCCACTGTTAGATGTCGGCCAGGTGAGGCCGCAGGTGGGCTCTGGGAGCCGTTAGTGTCAGTGGGTGCCTGAGGATCCCGGGTGTGGATCGGGCAGGCCGTGCCAGAGAGGGCACTGAGGGGGTGAGAGTGCGAGAGGGCCTTCCCCAGTTAGTTAGGTTAGGGTGAGGAGCAGGTGAGCTCAGTAGGCAACAACAGTGGTGGAGGTGTGCAGGTGGGCGGACCAGCTGGGAGCGTCACACGACCCAGCCACCGAAATTGTGCGGGGGCACCGAGTGATGAATCGGGGGAGTGAGACCCCAACTTGAGAAGCACCACAGTTTGGTCAATGGGAATTGGTTTTTAGAACCCATAGTGTAAGTTGGCCAATGGATTGGCAGGGAAAGACCCCGGGTAATGTAAAGTTGTTAAAGTTATTTAGGAAATAGTTAGGATTGATGAACCTGTCGCACCGTACGCAGCCACTAACCTGAGGTGATGATGATGACTCCACACCTGTGTTCCTTTGTTCTGTGTTGCAGGAAAGGAGAATTGCTGTGTGGATTTGTGAGACGCATCACAACGTGGATGAGACATTGGGGTGATTCCATCTCTCCCTCCTTAGGAGGGACTGATGATGAATTGGTGATGGCAAATTTTGATGAGAGTTGGAAATGGCAAATTTGATTGGTTAGGAGGGAGAGAAGACGAATTTGGTTTATGGGAGGAACGGGGAAGACAGTAGGGACGTTTGTTGATGTGTAAAGTAGATGTTTATGGGTAGTGTTGTGTTTTGTGGATACAGTAAGGGGTAAGGGAGGGGCAATGTAGGTTACCTGGTGGGGGAGGGGGGCGTACGGTAGGAACGTACCTGTCTCACCTGGTTCCCATGTGCCCCCAGTGTGCATTACCTTGAATTGCGTGCACTTTTGCGCCCTTACCACCTTACTCACTTGTCTTCTTTTGTCTCCCACCTCCGAGGATCTGGCTTTGGGGCAGAGAGAGAGGAGAGAGAGGTGCTGGCTCCGCAGTTGTGGGCCTGTACTTCCGCTGCTTGCTGCCTGGATCGATACACCATATGGACCGCAATTTTTGTGGCCGCCCACCATGGACCGCAGTTCTTTTGCGGGCAAGCACCACCCGTGGATGGACCTCTGGGTCAACGTGGCACCTATGCCATACAGGTGAACCACTTTTAGTTGGCCCCCCTGACGGCCACAATTCAGAAATGGACGCGGTTGGCGCCTTTCTTTATTTCTAAAGAAGCCAGAAGGCCAAGTGCACTCCATGAAGGCAAGACCAGCGGCAGAACATCGGCCGGCTGCGACACCACCGGTGACCATGGACACTTAATTGTGCATTTTTATTGAACACTTTATTGGTGCACCGGATGGTGCTGACTGTGCATAATGGGGTGGTGCTTTTGGTGCTTGGACGGGGTGCTCTGCACATTATTAAAGGCCGTAGGGCCACAGGGCACTCGTGGGTTGGTGTATCGATGCTGGCATGCGTGCTCTTTCTCTATGCATAACATCTGCATGTGTTCCTCAAAGAACAGGTCCTGGTTCGTAGTGTAAATATCAGTCTTGTATAAATGATGCTCCCTACCGGCTGTATGTTTAGTTTGAGGATGCTTTCCGCGATTCGGTTATCCTGTTGGTGTGTTTCTGTTAGGAGAAGGGTGCAACGTCGCAGGGGGACATATTTACTCATTTGTGAATATCTGTAAAACTGTCGCACTCAGGGTTGAGTTAATAGTAGAGGGAACTACATCTGAGTGCCACACTAATATAGGTAAAAATTTATCGGGTCGGGACGCCCCGAGGTAGAGAAGGGTGCAATGTTGCGGATATGGGATTTGCATCCATCCATATCCGCTTGTAAATATTCCCCTATTTCCTCAATACTTCCCAACTATCCCCAATCCCCCATTCCCTAGTCCCATTTTCTGTAAACAACACTCTGTCGACCCGACCTCCCCCTATTTCCCCCCATTAAATGTCGCATCCAGGTCCACCGCATCTCACGTAGACAACTATAGGACATCTTGCTAGTTATTCTTAGTCTATGTCAGTTAAGGATTCGTTTCCATTAATTCTGACCCTTCGTTGCACCAGAATGTGATTGTATGGCACCGTTAGGAAGTTTAGGACCTCCCAATACCTCCCCGCAGCTCTTCCTCACGGTTCAGCAACAACAACAACAACAACAGCAGCGGCGGGCGCGGGGAGTGCGCGTCCTCACTCCGGCTTGGTTGGTAGTGGGTGTTGGGAGGGCACCAGGCCTTTCCAACGAGCCGCCATCGAACATGTGCTCGACGGGGTTACCAAATAGGGGCTCCCTGTCAGCTCCTCAACAAGGGCGGAGCCCGGTAACCCCCGCACCCAATAGAAGCGGCGGACCGGTCCCATCTGGGGCGGAGCCAACCAGCCGAGGGCGTGTCACTCCCCGCTGAGCATGCGCAGAAAGAGGGAGGTGACGTCAGATGCGCGCTGAGCTTGGAGAAAGAAAGACGCCACCTCCGAGCGCTGTGAGGCCTCCCTGCATCTCTTGGACCGTGCTTTATCCTGTCCCCGAGCCAAGGTGCACCTTGTGCTATCGACTAACTGTCCCTTCCTGCCATCAATCCCTGTGTAAGTCAGCCTTGTTCCGTTTGTCTGTGGTCTGTCTGGGCTTTGATAAGACTGTAATTAAGTGCCCATCTCTTCTGTGTCTTTTACCTCACTCTACCTTGTAATCTACCACTTTTCTCCCCCACTGTAATTATATCCTCCTCCGGAGGTCTTGAGAATTGCACCCCTTGCGTCGTTCCATCTATCCCAGTCGTTGTGTCGTTTCCATCATTGATTTAGCACAGCGCGATTTGGTCAATGTTTGGGTGGAATCGGGGTCTAGTCGGGGAATAACTGTTAGGTCGCGGTAATACACCACCGCTCGGTCGAAATAACATCTAACCGCGATCCGTAACAATACATAATGATGAATTGATGTTCTTGAGTTCTCCTCAACCCCCTGTTAAATTAACCCCAAGATTATTGTTTCTTCTAACAAAAGATGGAAAACGAGCATCAAGTAATCGACATAATTCACGTTATTTTGATGAACCATTGAGTATGAAAAATGAAGATGATCGGGTATATATTGATTTACTAAACTCACTTGATTATGAGGTTTTTGTTGCTGGTAAAAGTAAGAAGAATGAGAAGGAGAAACATATTGTTGCGGATCTCCTGAAGCCCGTCCACGTTACAAAGGGGGGATTAAACCCCTTTTTCCCCTTGGGTCTTCGTGTCCACGAGGCCGAATCGCCACTTCTGCAGCAAGCGTGTAAAAGGGTATCGGGTCGACGCCGCACGTACCTTTGATCCACACTGCCACGAAAACAGGGAACGGACCGCACAAGCCACGCTTAATTGAGTACGCCCGAGCGGTGTGCGTATCACGTGACTCGTGCCGTTACTTTTATGGAACCCGATTCGAGCGGTTTTATTCATACTATGCGAGGCCAATTAATGGAAGGGACGGGAACAGTCAAATAAGAGGAATAACACGATTTATTTATCATGTACAGGATTCGAAGAGACACAGAGCAGGCACTTAACCAATGTTAACTTATAGCCCAGACACAGGGCCCACTCACGCACACGGGGAGAAGAAGAAAGGAAGTTCGCGCGCCAAACGCGCCTGGCGCCATCCACTCCGGACAGCTCGCTCGGCGTGGCCCTCTGGTGGTCACGGCACGTGCAGGAAAACCAGGCAGGAGGAGATCGCGCGTCTGTGGCCCGGAACGGGTCGTCTTCCCAAGCGCGATTAATACAGCACAGAGCGCAGGGCATGGGGCAAGTTCGTGTACAAAGATGATAACAGGCAATTGTTCTGGTGCTGGGCGATTGACTGACTCACTCAAGCTCTCACTCAACTCGAATCCTGGGCTGCGTGACTCTCAACTCAGAACTCAAACTCGCGTTCTCGTGCGTTCTGACTGACTCGCGTTCTCGTGCGTTCTGATGCCGGGGGCTCGGGGCATGGTTTTATAGCTCCGCCTCGGCCCTACCCGAATGTTCCATGCTCCGCCTCCCGTTGCCGTGGTGAGCCACTCCCCTCGAGCTCTGATTGGCAGCTCACACTTAACGGCCACTCCCACTGCAGCTCTTCCCTTCGGCCTTGCCAGACTTGTTCAGGCCGAGCACATGGCATTTCAGCGCTAAAAGAACACCTAAGCTCACCAGCCTGCTCAACGCAAAACTAACACAGGAAAGGAGACTACCTTACATTTACTAAGAAATAACTATACTATCACGAGGCTACATGTTGTGGTGCGTCTACCTACGAGCGGGGTTATCCTTTATTCCAAAACCGCAATAATATTAATGATGCTTTAAACAAGCCTGGTTTAGCCTCGGGTTGAGGTGTTAGTTTTCTTCCAAATAACCCATCACAATTAATTAATAGGCTATTATTGCTGTTAGGTAGTAAGAAGGCTGGAAACAACAATTGTTTTAATGAAGCCTCAGCCATTTTAGACCAGTTGATGAATATGAAAATAATTAATAAATGACAATACAAAGATATTTTATGACATATTAAACAAGCATTCTGAGTATTGCGCTGCAATACATGTCCCCTACCAAAGTTCAAAGTGCCATAACTTTGTCAAAAATGATCGAATATGCAAATTTATGCACGGTTGATGCTTGTTTTCAAACTTGATCTGAGGTATGCTGAGACACGTGTGTCACGCCTCGCCTTGTTTATACGCCTGCAAGGTCGCTCCGTGGAGCGGCCTGCACGTATTATTGCACTGTGTGAATTATATAATTACCAACTCACGGTCTGAGGTACTAGCGATTCAAGAGATAAACATTAAAAAAATATTTTCGTTTAATTAACGATATCTGCCAAACCATGTGCTCTATCGCAAATTCCAAAACGACATTTTAGTTGACTGAGATGCTGAACAGATCTGTTAAGTTTCCCCTCGATTGGATCAAAAATGAGGGAGGGGCTCAGTTTTAAATGTTCATGCTTAAAAACGTCATAACTCTGAAACCATGTGAGGCATGACGTCATGCTCGCTGACTTTTGTGTTCGTCATGGGTATGCGATTCTGCCTGCAAAGTACGGCCTCAATCTGTTCAGCCGTTGCAGAGAAAAAGGGGTTTTCGTGTTTTCACGAAAACAATATGGCGGCCGAACCACGTGACCGGTGACGTCATAATTACCATTAAAATATTATACAGACCGAGTCCCCCCTACGGTGAAAATTTGATCTCAATCGGTCCAATTATTGCAGAGAAAATCTTTTTTAAAGGAAATTAAAACTTAAAATGGCACTGAGTTAAGGATCATCAGAATTATCAGAATTCCCAAAGATCAAAGTGCCATAACTTTGTCAAAAATGATCGAAACGTCGTGAAGTTCGAAATTGATCTGTACCTTATCATGAGGAAACCATGTACCAAGTTTGAAATCAATAGCATTAAGCGTTTAGAAAAAAAGTCGGGAAAACTGTTCCTTGCATGATGGACTGACAGACTGACAGACAGACGGACAGATGGAGGGACGGCGTGCAAACCTATAGTCCCCTCCGGCTCCGGTGTACACCGGTAGGGGACTAATAAGAAGAGAAGCACAATTCTTAATTTTAATTTCACGATAAGTGATTACACAGCTTCATTCCCCTACCCACTACAACTTGACCCCGCAAAATAATATGAGGCATCTTTATTGTCAATGGAAACTTATAATACCTTGTTTAATATACACAGAGAAAAACAACAAGTTTAGTTATGATTCAGGAAGTGGATATAACACTATAACAGTTTCACCCGAGCTTACGAGATTTCTCAAATATCTTCTGAATTTGCCCGTCTTATGAAAGACAAAGGTGATAAATCGAAAAATATTGTAATAGATATTCAAAAACATACGTCAAAATGAACTATTAAACTTAAAAATAATTCTAACGTTGATTTCACGATTGAAATTGTTTTTTTTTTTTTGTTTTTTTTTTTTCAGAGAGCTATTGGGTTTCTCTTCAAAAAAGATTGAGATTAACGGGACGTTTTCCAGTGATAAGTCATTCAAATACCCTCCGGTATAAATTCGGTATTAATTAATTGTGATTTGATCGATGGTGCTTATAACGATGGAATAAGAACAAATACAATATTTTCATTCAGTGCATACTCAACCCTGATTGGTTATAAATTCAATATGGAACCAAAAAATCTTGTCTATTTACTGGTGTCAGGAAAATCCATACACAGAGTAAATTTTGGGATAACCGATCAAGATAATCATATGATTTCCTTTCATGAAGAAATTATATCCATCAGAATTCACAGACGTGAAGTTTTCCAATAAATAAATAATGGTTATTGTGAAGAAACACAAGTTGGTAAAATATAAAATAATTACAGGGGATGCGATGTTCCTTTCACCATACTATAATGGTGAAGGTATTATGTCGGGTTGGTAGGGCATATATAGATTTCGGTAGATCTGCATAGGTAGGTGCTTCGTCTGTCGTGCTTGGGAATCCTCACTTGTAATACGTTCTGTTTAGGCGGTTTGTCGGATTAAGCTAAGGTGTATCTTCGTCCCCATTATGAGGAATGGGGCATGTGAAATAGTTCTAGGGATTATGCTAATTCCCATGTGTGTGTAACCTCTGATCATCCCAGTGTCCCTTATGGCAATACATCACATAAATTAGCTAGGCCCATTAGCACAACATTAAATAATTCCCCCGCCGCCACAATGACTTACTGTAGAACAGACCGGAAGCGGCCACGGACAATGCCGGCATGAAAACAAACATCGTATAGGCAGGCAGAGAGCCACGCCTAGGAGAACTCGTGATTGACAGGGGTGAGGGGCGAGTTGGAGGCAGGTCGCTGATTGGAGGGTAGGGAAGATGAAGGATGTGCCACACGATGACGTGACACCAAAGTTGCTCGGCCAATCAGTGAGAAGGGCGCGAAAAGACGGGTAGAAGCTACGCACTGGTTGGAGGAGAAGTGCCGGTGACGTGTAAAGGCACGAAAGGTCACAAGGAAGGGAGGCACTGATTGGCAGAGGAAGAGTACTGACGTCAGAAAACGAGCGATAAAACAACTGGCTCACAGGCATTTTAGCCCTTCTCGTTTTGGCTTCCTTCCCATTTGGGCTCCTTCTGCCCTCGTTTCTCATTCCCGTTTGGACCCTGGTTATTGAGCACCGATGATACTCCCCTGTTGTTCATGCTCCTGGTGCCTACGTGCTGTGCTGTGTGGCGCGGGATGGCCCGTGCAGCGAGGGGTGTTCCCGCCAGCGCCGGAGTGGTTCGCAACAACCGGAGTGCGGTCGGACGACTGCGTTTGGAGCTGACCATCCAGGACAATTCCCGACGACCACATCCAGACAGATGAGACGCACAACACAATGTTTTATTTTATTCTCCATTCCCTTGTGCTTGTATTCAAAGTGAGGTGTGCGGGATGCCGATTTAGGAGCATTATTTATTTATCGTCGCGTTCATTGTTCTCGGGTTCCGTAAAAATAAACGTGTTTTATTTTTGTACATAAATTCAGTTTTCATTTGTGAGTTACTTTTCGCAGGTTGAAGACTTCGCGCTTTTAAATCGGCCAGGACCGTCAGTTAAATCTCGCCGTTTCTTCTTCTTTCCTTCTCCCTCTCGCGCGTGTAAGCAAATCTGCCATTGACCCAGATGCCTCGAGTAAGCTCGTTTGCATCCGTGATTTCCCCGGTCTTAACCGAGGGGGAGTCGCACGACAGTATGTTTCTTGGTAGAGGATACTATAAACCTAAGAGACAATGGGGTGTAGGACATCAATTTAGAAATAATGAAGATGGGATAATTGATACTCTAATGGGTATTGGTTCAACCATTCTTAAACATAAAGACCGAATTGGTTCAACTTCTTCTGCCGTGGGAAATGTAGCTGGTGTTATAAAGAGTATAAAAGATGCTCAAAAGGAGTCTCATAAATTACAAGCAATCAAAGAAATTAAGAGAGGCAAAACTCAACTATCTCCACATGAACGACAAAAAATCATTCAAATACTTGGGTCAGGGTTTCAAAAGTTTTAGCATCTTTTTTTTTTACTAAATAAATACAAGTATAGAAGCGATTGACAGTATCTATGATTTGGATGATATGATTATATCATTTCAAACTCCACTAAAAAGGAAGACTATTTTAAGGTAAATGCTGTAACAGGAACAGACTGAAATTCAAACGGAACAAAAAGTTTTGAAATAAATAATCAACAAACTTACTTGAATCTCGCTGATAGTTTCTTGTTGTGTAAATTTAAATTCACGAAGGCTGTGAATAATACTAATGCTACACTTGTAAATAGATTTCTTCTGGAAAATGTTTGAAAGTATTCGTTTATATATTGGCACACAAGAGATCGAAGCGGTTGATTATGTCTCTGCTACATCTGAAATGATGAAATTTACACTATATTCGTTTAGTGATAGAATGGGTAAGGGAGCTGTTGAAGGTTTTATTCCTGATATGTCAGCGGGAACAAACATAGACTCTGGTTATAGTCAAAGAGTGTCAATGCATGACGATGAAACAAAAGCAGAGAAGAGTTTTACAGTGGCAGTTCCTCTTTAGTGTATACTGTATTTGGATTTTGTGATTATGATAAAGTTTAGTATGGACTTTTTAATTTTTTTTTGTATACAGAATCGAGGCTTGTGAAAGAGCTAACATTTATCACACAAACAAATCAAACAGGCAAACAAACAAAGTATATAAAAAGCGGAGCAGTAGACAAGATGGGGAGAGAAGGGGAAGCACATAAACACAACATTTGAGAGCAGGACATCGGGAATGTGTGGGAGGGAGAGGGCTTGGGGGGAGCCGGCGTGCGAAGGGGGGGGGGGGGGATGGGTGGGAGAAGTATAAACACAAGGACACCAAGGACTTCCAGGAAAGAAGTTGGTATTTCAAAAAAGTGGATTTGGGGTGAAATTAGCGGGGGTAGAAAAGATCAAGGTTTTGGATGGGGGAAGATAAGAGATGGTGGTGAACAGATGTTTTAAAGACCTGGAGGGAGGAGTGGGATCGAAGAGAGTGAGGGAGTTTGTTCCAGAGGTGGGAGAAAAGAGGAATGAAGGAGTGAAGGTGAGCAGAGAGTCTTGATTTTGGCAGTTTAACCATAAGAGGGTTGCAGGCAGATCGTGTGCGACCTGTAGGAATATTTGGGGGACAGAGCCCAGAGAGAGCTGGAGGAGCAAGGCCGGAGAGGAGTCGGTAGAAGACAGAAAGACCACCAACCTACCTGCGGTGAGTAAGTGAAAGGCCATCGGAGGTAGCTTCATCACGGGAGATTCCAATGATTCTGAACGCACAAGCGACAGAGATAAGAGTAGAGTCATCAGCAAAGAGATAGAGAGGATTTTCAAGAGAGTCAGAGAGATCATTGATGAAGAACAGAAAAAGCACAGGGCCCAGAACACTGCCTTGGGGAACTCCAGCCTGAACAGGAAGAGGAGATGAGAGAAACCCATTCAGGGCCACACGTTGACTACGACCAGAGAGGAAGTCCGCCAGCCATGCGTGGAGATTTCCATGGATAACAAAGGAGGAGAGTTTGGTGAGCAGAGCGGGGTGCCAGACTGTATCGAAGGCACGTGGTATGTCAAGGGAGACAGCTCTAATTTCCTGTTTGGCATTGAGGACCTCCATCCATTGTTGAGAAAGCAGAAGCAGCATGTCCAGAGTAGAGTGACCTGGTCTGAAACCAAATTGATGATGAGAGATCAAGCCATTGGAGAGGAGGAAAGATTTCATATCCGAAGCAATGATGGATTCCATGACTTTGCTGATAATTGGGAGAAGGCTGATTGGTCTGTAGTTGCTCGGATCTGGTTTTGCACATTTTTTGTGCAAGGCGGTGACGTTGGCTGATTTCCAAGCAGATGGCAGATGACCTTGAGCAAAAGAGAGGGTGAAGAGAACAGAGAGAGGGAGTGAAAGAGCAGAAGAACAGGATTTTAGGACCCGTGGGCTGATGCCGTCAGGTCCAGTTGCAGAATCAGAGTCGAGGGTTGACAGAAACTTTTCCACCTTGTCAGGAGGAAAGGACACAGAGTCCAGGAGCAGCTGGGTATGACTGGGTATGGTGGGTACAGAGAGGGATGGGTTTGGGACACAAGATTTAGAGGCAAACACAGAGTTGAGGCATTCAGCTTTTTCACGTGCTGAGTCAGCTGTGTAGCCGTTTGTGGTGAGGGAGGGGATGGAGGGGGAACAAACACCAGAAACAGATTTGACCAGACGCCACCAGGATTTGGAAGAGGGAGACAGATAAGAGAGTTCGGTCTTGAGAACGGAGAGATATTGTTGCTCTCCTGAGGGGTGGACACACACTTGTTTCGGGCTTTGTGAAAGGAAATGAGATTTCCTTCCGTTGGATTTGCTTTCCAGGAGATGAAGGCACGTTGTTTCTGGGCAACAGCCTCACCACAAGATTCGTGTACCATGGACGGGAGGAAGGGTATGACAACTGAAGACGAGATGGGATAAATCTGTGCATGAGAGAGAGCAATTTACTTTGGAAGAATTCCCAGGATGAGTTGATGTCAGAGGCGGTGGAGATGGGAGACCAGTCCAGATGATTGATGGCTGCTTGAAGACCGTGCCAGTTGGCCTGAGTGAAATGCCAGACTCGTCGACGCTGAGGAGGCTCTCTGAGAATGGTCAGAGAGATGTCCACTTTGACAAGCACATGATCAGATGAGCCGATTGGAGCAGAAGAAGAGCAGCAGACATTTTCAGGGAAGTTAGTCATAACAAAGTCCAGAAGAGAAGATGCTCCGTTGACTGAGATCCGGGTCGGGAAATTGACAGATTGTGTCAGTCCCAGTGAGTCACAGAAGTCCTTTGCTGAGGAGCCATAGCTGGTGAGAGAGGTACCCACACCCAGCCAACTGGCATGGTGACAATTGAAATCACCACATATGAGGAAGTGAGAGTTGGGATGGGCTGATCGAAGTTGGTCCATATTATCAGACAGCGAGATGTAGATGGAGTCATCACTATTTGGTGGACGGTACAACACACATATGAAAAAAAGGTGGGAGCGAAGGGGAAGCCATAGCCAGAGGTATTCCTGGGGGTGAGGTGGAGAGAGTGCAGTGCAGGGCGAGTGAGGAAGAGATTTTTTTAAATAAAGATAGCAACCCCACCTCCAGGACGAGGCTCAGGTCTATCATACCAGAGGAGGGAGTAACCTGGGAGAGATACCAAGGAATCAGAGACATCATGAAGGAGGAAAGTTTCTGTTAAGCAGATCACGTCTGGTTTGTCAGAAGCAACCTGTATGGAGAGATCAGTCAAGTTTGAGCGAAGGCCCCGGATGTTTGAGGTCCATACCGTTAATGAAGAGGAAGGGGGAGCATCGGATACAGAACAGGGGGGGGGAGGGGTAGGGTAAGTAGGGTAAGATGTGGAAGAGGAGGAAGAGGTATGGAGAGCTTTTGAAGGTGTGTCAGAGATTTCAGAATAGCTTGGAGAAAGGGAAGGATGGGGCGGACAAAAGTTTTGATGGTGATTGGATGAGGCACAGTAAGGTGTTATTTGAGGAGGGGGAAGAGCGAGGCAGAAGGTTGGGGGAGATGAAGGTGAAAGTTGGAATGGGGAAGAAGCGGGAGGACGCTTTGAGGAGGAGGGGTGAGAGGGGAGTCTAGGAGGGGAGGGTCGAGGGAGAGTCTCGGAGGGGAGGGATGTGGGGGGAGTTTAGGAGGGAAGGGGCAAGGGGGGAGATTTGAAAGGAATGGGAGATGGGGGAGATTTGGAGGGAGGGGCAAGGGGGTAGATTTGGAGGGGAGGGGTGATGGGGAAGTTTTGGAGGGAAGGGGTTGTGGGGAAGATTTGGAGGGGAGGGGCAAGGGGGAAGATTTGAAAGGGATGGGCAAGGGGGAAGATTTGAAAGGGATGGGTGATGGGGAAGATTTGGAGGGGAGAGGCAAGGGGGTAGATTTGGAGGGGAGGGGTGATGGGGAAGTTTTGGAGGGGAGGGGTGATGGGGAAGTTTTGGAGGGAACGGGTGATGGGGAAGATTTGAAAGGGATGGGTGATGGGAAGGATTTGGAGGGGAGGGGCAAGGGGGAAGATTTGAAAGAGATGGGTGATGGGGAAGATTTGGAGGGGAGGGGCAAAGGGTTAGATTTGGAGGGGAGGGGTGATGGGGAAGTTTTGGAGGGGAGGGGTGATGGGGAAGATTTGGAGGGGAGGGGTGAGATTGGATTTTAGAAAGTGTACGATTTATGGAAAACGAACATTTATTGCAAAATGAGTTTCTTGTGACCTTCGAGTCAAAAATACTGTTACGGGTCGCGGACAAGATGTTATTTTGACCGAGCGGTGGTGTATTACCGCGACCTAACAGTTCCCCCGATTCTTCCCCAACTCACCCGATTCACCCCAAACTTTGGCCGTATCGCACCGCAGCTGCCCAATCTGGAAAACTCTAAAACGACCGAATGCAAAGAGGAAAAGGAATAAGATGAGAAGACGGACAGAAGAGTAATTGGATTTATTATTTACACATATAAGTAGGAAGCAAGCAGTCACGTTTATTTACAGGGACATGAGACGCAGGTGACACAGTGCAATCTTTAGCTTATACAGACTTATTGTTACTACCCAGGACAGCACGAACAAAACAAACTCACGTACGCAAATGGATGGAAATTGCAGGCAGGAATGACAGGAGGTGGGTGGCTGGAGGAAGGCCCGGAGCTGGCTGGAGTTTGATCCCGCACGGGACGTCGGGCTGGACCTCGACGGCCGCCGATGCCACCGATCCTGTCGTGTGCGCGGGGTAGTGGGTCGGAGCTGCTTGGTGGAGCCAAGCCAATGCTGCTGGTGGGGGGTCTGGCGTGACGGGTTCTCTCGCGTGACGGGTTCTCTCTCTTACTAACTCCAGGACTCTTTCTCTCTTGCTTAGTCCAACTCTTCCTCACCACCGACAACTCAACGCAACCCCTCCACTCTACGCAAACACTGACCACCACTGACGACCAACCCAGCCCTGACCAAAAAACCCACACACTCCGCTCTTGTCGTAGCTCATCCCGTCAAAGCTCATCTGCCTTGGACACGCCCTGCCTGCGGGTTATATAGGCCCCGCCCCTCAACCTTCGCGAACCTCCTCGATGTTTCTCTCCACACCCTCTCCAAGTCCAACCCCCCGTTCGTGGTTGGTTGAGTGGGGCTGACTCACTCCTCCCCTCTATGACGAGGTGGGGACCCGCCTTTCTTCCCCAACCCTGCCTCGTGGTCAATGGCGGATGAAGGGAAAACCGCCCAACATGCAGTTGGCAATGCAAATTGCAATTGACAAAAAGGGGGGAATGGAAGTGTTGGGAGTGGGAATGAAGGGAATCTATCTCTTTCACTGGTGCAATGGAGTATTTCAATTAATGGGAGACACAGCCTTACCCTAAAACACATAATAAGATATAACTATTGAACAGGGGTATTCTATGATTGGCTGTGGTGTGGATGCTTTATGGACTAATTATGGGATGCCCTTTGACCTTTACACAGCTCCGGAGGCAGGAGGCGCAGAATAAACAATAATAATAATTCACACAATCAAAAAAATATACAGTCCTCATATCCGCAACAATACGTTTGAGGACGCTGAAGGAGGGGTGGAGTGCAGGAGAGTTTTGGGAATGTGGAAAAGAGGAACTGTAAGAGATGGAATTTTTTTTTGGAATGAATAGATTTGGTGAGCAAGTCGAAAGCATCCTTTTATCGAAGAAGAAGAAAAAGGTGTTATAATATACGACAGAATACAGTTCTTCAGGGGAAAGTTTAAACATTTTTAAATTGAGCAGTGAAAGCTATCTGGGGAAATGGAAAATGGAAATGGGGGTGAAACACGTGATCGAAGAATAAACGAACAAATAAGAACAACGAATAAATGAATAAGAACAACGAATAAGAACAGAGAAGGAAATTTTTATTTTTATTTTTGAGTTGAGATTTTAAACAAGGAAGTATGGGGTGAAAGACCGGGACAAAAACAGAGAACGAAAGTAATTGCAGAACAATCGACGGACCGCTGAGAGAAAAACAAAGCCTCAAGTTTGGACACGGAAGCTTACTCGGCCTCAAAAGACGTGACGTGAATTAACCGACGATTTTGTATGCAGGTATGAAAAATTAACACCGAGAATCTTACTAAGGACAAACTATAGGTACACACACCGAAAGATAAATACAGTTTCGACAAAAACACAATTGTGAAAAATTACTTAACTTCGAAAGCGTGAGCGCATGGACAGCTTCGAAAAGACGTGACCTCGCTGACAAAGATCTCGCGAGATCTGAAAAGGAAAGGTATTATTTGATTGACCTGAAATTTAAATATTTTGCATTTTGGGTCACAGAATTTTTATATATTTTTTTGTATACAGAATCGTATACAGTATACAGAATACAGAAACTTGACCGCACAAGACAGAGGGAAGCAGATGGTGATCAACAATGTCAAGCAACGGCTGATTGACGAAACAGGCAAGTTTCATGATGTCCTCAAGAAGAACAACTCGAAGACGTTTGCGTACCTATACAAAGCAAACGTGTCCACAAGGCAGAGTGTGCAGTCGACCATCAAAGCTGACCGAAAGCTGATGCAGCGGATGCTGAATGCCGTAAATGCTGGCCGGATAGTAGAGATGCTAGAGGTTCTGAGGCATGAGCTTTCTCCAGTGCCGCTGGCATTGGCTAAGCCAGGGGGCATGATGAACTCCACACCAAAGGCAGAGCTGATTAATATTCTGTCAGATACAATGGAAATTCCTTCCGAAATTCCAGATGCTGACATGAAGGCATGCGTCCTGATCGATGGCCATGCCCTCATCCAAGCGATGGGAAAGCCTCATGGGTGCCACACATTTGGTGACTATGCTGCCGTCTTCTAGGAGTCAGTGACGAGGCACTTTGGTCAGCACACCAGGATGTAACACAAGGATGGAAGCTGAAAAATACCTGTTTTTACCTTTTTTTGGCCTATTTGACCTTGAAAATGACCTTCAAGGTCAAAATCCAGGGTGACATCCACCCTCATATTTTTGGCCATCCCACAGGCAATTGATTTAGTATGGATGCCTGCTTGGACATGCAACAGAAAATGCTATAAAAAAAAAATAACAGAGAAAATACCTGTTTTTACCCTTTTTTGCCCTATTTGACCTTGAAAATGACCTTCAGGTCAAAATCCAGGGTGGCATCCACCCACATAATTTTCCACACACCCCATCCAAGTGATCCAGCATGGATGCCTGCTTTTAACAGAAAATGCCAGCCAAAGTTTTTTTAGAGCACTTTTTCATAAATAGCTGGTCTACTATTATGAACCTTCACTGCAGATAATTATCAGAACTTTTTTTTATCATTAAAAGGAATACTTGAATGTGCTTATGAACCTTCACTGCAGATAATTATCAGAACTTTTTTTATCATAAAAAGGAATACTTGAATGTGCTTATGAACCTTCCCTGCAGATAATTATCAGAACATTTTTTTATCATAAAAAGGAATACTTGAATGTGCTTATGAACCTTCACTGCAGATAATTATCAGAACTTTTTTTTTTATCATTAAAAGGAATACTTGAATGTGCTGATGAACCTGGCTAACCCCCGCTCTAGCAAGGAAAATGGCCTTAAAAATGCATGTTGTGTTGTTGTTGTTGTTGTTGCTGATGAACCTGCACTTCAGATAATTATCAGAACTTTTTTTATCATAAAAAGGAATACTTGAATGTGCTTATGAACCTTCACTGCAGATAATTATCAGAACTTTTTTTTATCATAAAAAGGATTACTTGAATGTGCTTATGAACCTTCACTGCAGATAATTATCAGAACTTCTTTTTTATCATCAAAAGGAATACTTGAATGTGCTTATGAACCTTCACTGCAGATAATTATCAGAACTTTTTTGGAACCAATTTGTCCACTGTCATTTGAAGGAGTGCTCCCAAACAACTTATGCCAAACTTCAGTCAAGACAATAGCAAGGTGGACAAGAAGGGCACTCCGTAGAGCGAGCGCATACCTCCACCAGGCTGAACAGTTTATGTTTTTTATCCCATTGATAGGCCGCATCTGGATTCGGACCTGAACCGAAATCTAATTGGCTTGTTCTTGTCACCAAACCAACTCGTCCACCAAGTCTAGTCATAACTCGTCCATAACTTTTTGAGATATCGTTTTTGGCCCCGTCATTCAATGTGAAGGATCATTTGAAAAAAATTTATCTGATCCATATTCGAATCATCACCAATATGTTTTGGAGATTTAAAAAAGATTTAAAAGAAAGTGCCCCCATAGTGAGTGAGTACAAGCAACTACGACCATTCTCAATCACTCCAGTCTTCTCCAGAGTTTTTGAAGGCTTTTTGGCTGATGTCAGACCTTAGGCCTCACATTGACTCAGCTCAATTTGGTAACATAAAGGGTAGTTCAATCAATCACTACCTTGTCAGTGTGCTCGATGTAATTCACAGAAGTATGGACAAACCCAGCCATCATGTGAACATCTGCGCAGTTGACTTCACAAAGGCTTTTGACCGTATCAAACCAAAGTGGTCCAAAAGCTGATGGAGGTCGGGTTAATCCCTCGATTCTCCCAACTATTTGCAGTTTTTTTGTGTGATTGTTCACAAGTGGTTCGCTACAAGGGAGTTACCTCCTACTCCTTGGATGTCACATGTGGAGTGCCTCAGAGGACTAAGTTAGATCCCATTCTCTTGCTCACAATGCTCAACGATGCAGCATTGCCGACTAATTACAGATGGAAGTACACTACATGGCCAAAGGTATGTGGACACACTAACATCACATCCATATGTCCTTGTCGAACATCTCATGACAAAATCATGGGCATTAATATGGAGTTGGTTCCCCCCCCCCTCCCCCACCCTACCCTTTGCTACTATAACAGCCTCCACTCTTCTGGGAAGGCTATCCATTAGATGTTGGAACATTGCTGCGGGGATTTGCTTCCATTCAGCCACAAGAGCATTAGTGAGGTCGGGCAGTGATGTTGGGTGATTAGGCCTGGCTTGCTGTCGGCGTTCCAATTCATCCCAAAGATGTGCGATGGGGTTGAGGTCAGGGCTCTGTGCAGGCCAGTCAAGTTCTTCCACACCGATCTCGACAAACCATTTCTGTATAGACTTCGCTTTGTGCATGGGGGCATTGTCATGCTGAAACAGGAAAGGGCCTTCTCCAAACAGTTACCACTAAGTTGGAGGCACAAAATCGTCTAGAATGTCATTGTATGCTGTAGCGTTGATTTCCCTTCACTGGAACTAAGGGGCCGAGCCCGAACCATGAAAAACAGCCCCAGACCATTATTCCTCCTCCAACAAACGTTACAGTTGGCATTATGCATTCAGGCAGGTAGCGTTCTCCTGGCATCCGCTCAACCCAGATTCGTCTGTCGGACTGCCAGATGATGAAGCATGATTCATCACTCCAGAGAACGCGTTTCCACTGCTCCAGAGCCCAATGGCGGCGAGCTTTACACCGCTCCAGCTGAGTGTATGCATGTAGTGTATGCCGATCATCTTTCTTTGGTGGAAGTCGTTCCCAGATCACAACAAACCACAATGCAAACACAGATGGATGCTCTCAGTGTGTGATGTCAATTAAGTGACATGCGACCAAAACTTGAAAATGCAAGATCATGCAAATCAGCTTCCTGAAGCACCTACAGTTGTGGCCAAAAATATTGGCACCCTTGCACTTTTTTCAAATAATGCACCATTTCTTCCAGAAAATTGTTGAAATTTAAAAATATTTTGGTAACCACATATGTATTTCTTTGGTTTACAGTGGAACAAAACAAAAAAAGCTGAAAAAAAATACTAAATCTTAGCTTATTCCACACAGAAATCCTAAAATAGCCCAGGCAATATTATTGGCACCTTTTAGAAGTTGTTAGAAATTATTAGATTTCAAGCAGGTGATTCTCCTTTACTTTGGAATCGAACTCACCTCTGGTGAGTTGCAGGTGCCTGCAATATAAATATCACTCATTCAACCAGTTTGAATAGAGAAAAGGAGTCATTCTGCTGTTTTGTGTCACTGTGTATCTCAATCAGCATGGAGAAAATAAAGAAAACCAGAGAATTGTCTGAGGAGGTCAGACACAAGATTGTAGCCAACCTTGGACAATCTCAAGGCTACAAGTCCATCTCCAGAGACCTTGATGTTCCTGTGTCCACCGTACACAATGTTATCAGAAAGTTTAAGGCCCATGGTACTGTAGCCAACCTCCCTGGACGTGGCCGCAAGAGGAAACTTGATTGAAGATTGCAGCGAAGGATTGTTTCAATGGTGGAGAAAGCACCTCAATCAACTGCCAAACAGATTCAAGCTGACCTTCAGACACAAGGTACGGCAGTTTCAACTCGCACCATCCGTCACCAACTCAATGATAGGGGGTTCTATGGTAGGAGACCCAGGAGGACCCCACTACTAAGAAAGCCCGACTGGAGTTTGCCAAAACACACCTGAACAAGCCAAAATCCTTCTGGGAGAATGTCCTGTGGACAGATGAGACCAAATTAGAGCTTTTTGGTAAAGCACATCATCTCTTTGTTTACAGAAAACAAAATGAAGCCTTCAAAGAAAAGAACACCTTCCCTACAGTCAAACATGGAGGAGGTTGAGTGATGTTTTGGGGTTGCTGTGCTTTCTCTGGCACTGGGTGCCTTGAATGTGTGCATGGCATCATTAAATCAGGAGATTACGAAGGCATTTTGGAGCACAATGTTGAACCCAGTGTCAGAAAGCTGGGTCTCTGTCGAAGGTCATGGGTCTTGCAGCAGGACAATGACCCAAAACACACTTCAAAAAGCACCCAGGAATGGTTCTAGACAAAACACTGGACTGTTCTGAAATGTCCAGCAATGAGTCCAGATCTAAGTCCCATTGAACACCTGTGGGGAGATCTGAAAACAGCATTTGGGAGAACGCACCCTTCAAATCTGCGAGAAATGGAGCAGTTTGCACAAGAAGAGTGGGCCAAACTGCCAGCAGAGAGGTGTAGGAAGCTCATTCATGGCTATAGGAAGCGCTTGACTGCAGTTATTTTGTCCAAAGGTTGTGCTACCAAATATTAAGTCTTGGGTGTCAATAATTTTGTCAATGCCATTTCTTTTTATTTTCTGATTTAAAAGGATATATTAGGTTCTGAATCAAAAACAAAGCTTCTGTAATATTAACAGTAAAATAAAGAATTGTGGAGACCAAATACTTTTGTCAATTTCAACTTATTTTTAGAGAACATTGTGAGTTATTTGAAAAAAGTGCAAGAGTGCCAATATTTTTGGCCATGACCACCTTTGCAACCTCGAATGACTATTGATGACTCACCCTTCCAAAGTGTGGACTCACCTACCCTGTTCGGCATCACAATCCAAGCTGACCTGAAATGGAATAGCCAAGTTCTGCAAATGGTGACACGTGCTTCACGACGGCCGTATATGCTGTGTGTTTTGAAGACAAATTGTGTCCTTGTTGGTGACCTGGGACCACTTACAAAATGTACATCCACACCCTACTCGAGCTTGGCTCTCCTGTGTGAGGTTCTAGATTGACCGAGGCACAAACTCCTCACACGGTTTGGAACAACTCTCCTCAAATCGGAGCAGTCATCATGCAATGCTGCCTCCTATCCGTCAATCTAGATCTCATTCCTGCCTACAACTAAGAAACTCTTCAAATCTGGACCTTCCCAGGTGTAGAATGCAACGGTATAAAAACTCAACCATTTCCCACCTCACAAATTTATTGAACTTATTATCAGCAGTGCATTAATTTTTGTTCATCCTGTGTGTTTCATCACTATTTCTCAGGGCACATTTGCTGCTTTTTTTGTATATTCTGACTTTAAATGTGCAATAGTTATGTTATTATTGACATAAGACTACTATTCATTTTAACGGCAGTGTTTTTATCTTGATGCAATGCAGATTTAACAAGAAAGAGCAATCAGAGATTGCGGGACCCTCACCAGGACGTGTTTTAGTGTTGTTTAAGGCTTTTGTGTTAAAAAAAATATGGCGGCCAAACCACGTGACCAATGACATCATCATTATAAAAAATTCTCCACCAATTTATCCCAAGATTATGCTCAACAAATTTCATCTTGATCGGATGACGTTTTGTACTTGTCGAATTATGACGTCATAATGGAGGCACCGATGACATCATTAACATAATATGTTATTCCCCATAGAGAGTTCTTTACAATGAGCCATGTCTCAATTTTTTTCTATTCAGCGCTTTCAGAGATATAGAAGTGCAAAGTTTTTCGAAGATGGCGGCCGAACCACGTGACATATGACATCATAATTATCACTAAAATAATTACAGGAGGAATTGCACCTATGGTGAAAGTTTCCTGTCAATCGGACCAACGGTTGCAGAGAAAATCATGTTTATTCTGTGCAGACAAACAGACAGACAGATAAACAAATGGACTCAAATGCAATACCCTCTCCTCTGGCGAGGGTGTAATTATTGTTATTTTACTGTTCTTTTATTGAAAAGTTATTTTATATTTTACGAATTTCAGTGTTCGCACTGCCTTGTTTGGTATTTTATAAATAAACTCAATTATTATTATTATAGATTTGTTTTGCAAAATCTAAGCATTTGTCATTTATCTACTTTTTGAGGCACCTTCAAAATCATGTGTGACCATCTGAGGCAAGATATACATTTACATTTTATTCAGTTCATTTCAGGGGATGGAGTTGGGGAATAGACGAGGCAAACAAGTCGTTTGATATATTGTGAATGAAACCCATAAAGTAAAAGCATCTTTGCTTCAAAATAGCGCCAGCGCCAAACAAACAATATATTCTTAATATGTGTAAGTTGTATTAAGTATTATACCTTTATATTTCAATGAAAGTCTATATTTTATTTCTACCCAAAAGAAAAACAAGTCAATGAACGTTATACAGACGTTTTAACACTAGAACTTTGTCAATGCCCCAGATAAATATACGATAATTCCAAAGATAAACGAATACATGGAAAATTGCAATGTTCTGGAATATATCTTCCTATAAAATTCCTGTCATTAAAATATTGCAGCAGCTTTTCACATGGAAAGCGACACTTTAATAGGTTTCTGCTTCCTCGTTTGCTGATGCTTCTGGCCTGTTGAACGATATCTGTACAGAGAAAGGTGAAAGGGCCGGGATGAAATAAAAGAGTGTAGCGGTTACCGCTGGATGCACACAATCGCCTTGCACCGGCCAGAACACGGCCAGACGCGCCTCTCCCGGGCATGCCCGGACTCACTGTTCCCGGGCACGCCCGAACCTCCCGGGCACGCCCGGTCTCGTCTTTCCCGGGCATGCCCGCTCTCGCCTTTCCAGGGCTCGCCCAGAGCGTCCGGGCATGCCCGCTATCGCCTTTTCAGGGCTCGCCCAGAGCGTCCGGGCATGCCCGCTATCGCCTTTCCAGGGCTCGCCCAGAGCGTCCGGGCAGGTCCAGACTCGCCTTTCCAAGGCTCGCCCTTGACACCCGGGCATGCCCGGTATAGCTTTTGCCGGGCAAACTTCCCGACATAAATGTGTATATATATTGCTGCCCGATAAACGGGCTTGTCAGAATACCTGAGATGTTTTGTTTCAATAAAGCAACTCGGACGAATTCCGTCTTTGGTCGCGTCAATTCTTTTGACTCGCGTTGGAGCGCAGTTTCTTCATTGGTGACCTACCGACATGGATACGGCAGTGACGCTTAAACTGCCTACCTTCTGGGAGGCTCACGCGGCTGTTTGGTTCGCTCAGGCGGACTCTCAGTTCGCCCTGCGAGGCATCACCGCGGACGACACCCGCTTCCACCATGTTGTGGCGGCGCTCGGTTCCGCCACCACGGCCCGCGCCTTGAGCCTCCTCGAGCACCCGCCGGCTGCTGACAAATACGACGCGCTGAAGACACTCCTCCTCGACGCTTTCGCCCTCTCACCGGCAGCACGCGCACGGCGCCTGCTCGCTCTGCCCGAGCTCGGCGACACGCGCCCGTCCGAGCGCATGGACTATATGCTCTCGTTGCTCGGTGAGCACTCTCCGGATTTTCTGTTCCGCGAGCTGTTCCTTCGCCAGCTGCCTCACCCGGTACGCCTCGCCCTGGCTGGCACGTTGATCACGGATTCCCGCGCCCTCGCCAGGGAAGCCGATAAGATCTCCTCGGCGGGCCAGCACATCGGTGCGGTTACCTGGAGCCCGCCGCCGTCCGAGGTGACGCTCACGACGCCCGAGCGCCTTGCGCGGTTGGAGGCCGAACTGCCGGTGCAACTGGCGGCCGCCACGCCGCACCGCCCGCTTCCGACACGACGGCCGGGGCCTCCACCTGACCGGGCGTGGTGTTATTACCATGCCAGGTTCGGACACAAGGCTCGGACGTGCCGGCCCCCGTGCACTTTCGGCAGGTCGGGAAACGGCTGGGCCGGCGTTCATTCCCAGCCATGAGCGCCGGCCACTCGGGCAACTTGCTGTTTATTCGGGACAAAGCGTCTGGGCGGCGTTTCCTGTGTGACACCGGCGCCCAACTGAGTGTCATACCCGCCTCCGAGCAGGACAGGCGGGACGCCGTTTGCAGCCCCTCTTTGGTCGCTGCTAATGGCTCGGCCATACGCACTTTCGGCCCACGCGGCGTCACCCTCTGCTTTGGCAGCCAGCGTTTTCAATGGACTTTTGTGACCGCCTGCGTCCCCATGGCTTTGCTGGGCGCCGACTTCCTCTGCGCGCACGGGCTGCTGGTCGACGTCAAACGTCGTCGCCTTGTCAACGCCGAGACCTTCAGATCCCTGGCGTGCACGATGAGCAGCTCCGCGCCGACCGAACTGGCGTGCGCCCTCCCGGCAGCGAACGAGTTCGCTAGCCTGCTCGCGGAATTCCCGGCCCTCACGCGGCCGACGTTTTCGGCCGTCGCGGTGCGGCACGGGATCGAGCACCACATACCCACTACGGGCCCGCCGGTCTACACCAGGGCCCGCCGCCTCGACCCGGCCAAGCTCGCCGTGGCGAAGGCCGAGTTCGACGCGTTGGAGCACCTCGGCATCGTGCGGCGCTCCGATAGCGCGTGGGCCTCGCCACTGCACATCGTGCCAAAGCCGGGGGGTGGATGGCGCCCGTGTGGCGACTACCGCCGTCTCAACGACGCTACCACCCCCGACAGGTACCCGATCCCGCATATTCAGGACTTTTCCGCCCGTTTGGCGGGACGGGTCATCTTTTCGAAAATTGACCTGATACGGGGCTACCACCAGGTACCTGTCCGGGCGGCCGACGTCCCGAAGACGGCCGTCATCACGCCGTTCGGGCTGTTCGAATTTTTGCGGATGCCGTTTGGCCTCAAGAACGCGGCCCAGGCGTTCCAGTGCTTGATGGACGGCGTGCTGCGCGACCTGCCGTTTCTTTTCGTCTATCTGGACGATATCCTCGTCGCCAGCACGTCCCGCGCCGAGCACCTCCTCCACCTCCGAACACTGTTCGGTCGCCTCAGCGAGCACGGCTTAATTGTCAACCCGGTCAAATGCCACTTCGGCGCGACGACCGTTGACTTTTTGGGCCACCGCATCACCAAGACCGGGGCCGTGCCGCTGCCGACCAAGGTCGAGGCCATCACCACGTTCCCGCATCCCCGTTCCATCAGGGCCCTCCAAGAGTTCCTCGGCATGGTGAATTTTTATCACCGATTCGTGCCCCGCGCTGCTCAGCTCATGCGGCCCCTTTACGAGGCCCTCCGGGGCAAGCCGGCCAAGCATGACATTGTTTGGTCCACGGCCATGGACGCGGCCTTCGCCAGCGCCAAACGGGCCCTCGCCGACGCAACGCTGCTGGCTCACCCGGTGCTCAACGCGCCCATTGCCCTCACTACGGACGCCTCCAACTACGCGGTGGGCGCCGTCCATGAGCAATGGGTGGACGGGGTTTGGCAGCCACTCGCTTTTTTCAGCGGGCAACTCCGGCCGAACGAGTAAAACTACAGCACGTTCGACCGCGAGCTGCTCGGGCTATTCCTGGCCGTTCGCCATTTCCGACACCTCCTGGAGGGCCGCCCGTTCACGGCTTTCGTCGACCACAAGCCGTTGGTCTACGCAATGGCTAAGGTCACGGAGCCGTGGTCGGCCCGCCAGCAGCGCCACCTCTCCGCCGTGTCGGAGTTCACCACGGACATCCGGCACGTTGCCGGCAAAGACAACGCCGTGGCCGACTGTCTTTCTCGGGCCAGCGCGAACGCGGTCCACCTCGGCGTGGACTTCGCGCTCATGGCGGCCGACCAGACCACCGACGCCTCGGTGCAGGCACTCCGTGCGGCGGACACGGGCCTCCGCCTGGCCGACATTCCCTTCGCGGGCACCGTCCTGCTCTGCGACGTCTCCCAGGGCCAGCCTCGCCCCATCGTGCCCGTTTCCTGGCAGCGCCGCATCTTCGCCTCCATCCACCGCCTTTCTCACCCGGGCCGGAAAGCTTCTCAGAAGCTGGTGTCGGCGCGTTTTGTCTGTCACGGCCTTCGACGAAACATCCGCGACTGGGCCAACGCCTGCACGGCCTGCCAGCGGGTCAAGGTCCACCGCCACACCCAGGCCCCGCTGGCACCTTTCGCCGTGCCTGAACGGCGTTTCGACCACGTCCACGTGGACCTGGTGGGACCCCTGCCCCCCTCGCGGGGGTTCACCCACCTGCTCACCATGGTGGACAGGACCACCAGGTGGCCGGAGGCCGTAACCCTCGCCTCCACCACCACCGCCGACGTGGCGCAGGCGTTCATCGCCACCTGGGTCACGCGCTTCGGCGCACCAGCGGACATCTCGTCCGACCGCGGCCCACAGTTCACGTCTGAGCTTTGGGGCGCGGTCGCCCGTTCGTTGGGGGTCACGCTGCACCGCACCACGGCCTACCACCCCAAGCCAACGGGTTGTGCGAGCGGTTTCACCGCTCCATGAAGGCCGCACTCATGGCCGGCCTTCAGGACGACGGTTGGGCCGACCGGCTGCCGTGGGTCCTTTTGGGCCTTCGCACGGCCCCCAAGGAAGACCTCCAGGCGTCCGCCGCCGAGCTCGTCTACGGCCAGCCGCTCCGCGTCCCGGGCGAATTCGTGCCCGACGCTACCAGTCCCTGGTCCGCCGCTCGCCAGCGCTCGGACCTCCAGGAGGCCGCCCGACGATTTGCCCCCGTGCCGACGTCCCGCCACGGTGGCCCCCAGTCCTACGTCCCCCCGGCGCTTCGCACAGCGGAGTACGTCTTTGTGCGTCATGACGCGCACCGGGGGCCACTTCGGCCGCCGTACGACGGGCCCTTCCGGGTCCTGCGACGGGGCGACAAGTCTTTCATCGTCGACTTCGGCGGCCGGCCGGACCGGATTTCTGTGGACCGCCTCAAACCGGCGCACATGGACGTCGACCGACCACCACGGTTGGCCCTTCCTCCGCGGCGAGGCCGCCCCCCGTCCACAGTTCCCCCCGCTCGACCACCCACCACCACGTCGGACCCCTCCCCACGACCCTCCAGGGGTCGCTTTGGCCGGGTCATCCGGACCCCCCTTAAATTGACCCTGCCGGTGCAGGTCGATTCTGGAGGGGCGTGTGTAGCAGTTACCGCTGGATGCACACAATCGCCTTGCACCGGCCAGAACACGGCCAGACGCGCCTCTCCCGGGCATGCCCGGGCTCACTGTTCCCGGGCACGCCCGAACCTCCTGGGCACGCCCGCTCTCGCCTTTCCAGGGCTCGCCCAGAGCGTCCGGGCATGCCCGCTATCGCCTTTTCAGGGCTCGCCCAGAGCGTCCGGGCATGCCCGCTATCGCCTTTCCAGGGCTCGCCCAGAGCGTCCGGGCATGCCCAGCATCGACTTGCCAGGCCACAGCCAAACACGCCCGGGCAGGTCCAGACTCGCCTTTCCAAGGCTCGCCCTTGACACCCGGGCATGCCCGGTATAGCTTTTGCCCGGGCAAACTTCCCGACATAAATGTGTATATATATTGCTGCCCGATAAACGGGCTTGTCAGAATACCTGAGCTGTTTTGTTTCAATAAAGCAACTCGGACGAATTCCGTCTTTGGTCGCGTCAATTCTTTCGACTCGCGTTGGAGCGCAGTTTCTTCAAGAGTGACTATAAAATATTTGACATCAATAACTAAAAGGGTTAATGGAAGGAGCATTTTTAAAATCTACCGTTCAAACTTTGATTATGAATATTATGTTATTCATGAGGCGGTATCTCAATTATCTTGAAAAATATGAAAACTTTTCAGGGAATTTAACTTATGGCTTCAACTTCCTATTACCTTAACATGAAGGGAGAGGCTACATTAAATACACATTACTGAGACTCAACAAAACAACTCGTACTGTAAAGACAGTGATACAATACAACTTTAGAGGTTCATGAATATATTTACCTGTTTTTGAACATCAACATGTTCCAGGTTTGGTTGAAAGTAATGCGAATGATCTCCAGGAGTTGGACTGGGACTGGGACCAAGAATAGTTTCTGGAAGGTTGGAAATCCCTATTGCAGGGGCAAAAAGATTGTGCAGAAAAAGAATTGGAATGCATATGAAAAATAAAAGAAAAAATACAACCTCCCACACAATTCATCATACGGGTTATTTCCCACACCCTCAAACTTCTCTTCATCAGAGTAACATACATGGGGCCTTTCTTCTGTCCCAGAACGTTCCCCGACAGTTTTCAGCAGAATAAGCACTAAAAAGGCAAAGAATAAACAAATACGTCATTGGGGAGGTTTTTCAAAAAAATTTTACTGCAATGTTACTCTACAAGATACTCATACTACTCATGGATGCTCATGGATACTACTCATGGATGTTTACTCATACTCATAGATGCTGTGAAGAGGAACAGGTTGAGATGGTTTGGTCATGTGTTGAGGAAGGATGAAAGTGACTGGTTGAGAAGAGTGATGGAAATGAATGTAGAAGGAAGTAGAGGATGGGGAAGACCGAGAAAGACTTGGCTAAAGATGGTGGAAGAAGAAATGCAGGCAAGGGGGTTAACAAGGAGAGATGCAGAAAATAGGGCAAAATGGAGAAGATTGTCATGGGGACCGCAAGGCTAACCCCTGCTCTTGCAGGGAAAATGGCCTTAAAATGCCTGTTGCTGTTGTTGTTGTAATGTTTATTCATACATGCAAATGTTGTCAACTGCATCAACGTGGCATTATGGCTTTACCTTTGGTGAGTCTGGAAAGCTGGGGAATCAACTATGATCCCAGCTGAGTCATATAAAATACTTTAACAACTGCGTGTGCTGCTTCCTCACTGCACTTTCAGAATTTTGACTCGCTATGATGTCCAATACCTTCACCACTCACCACATGTGTTGAATTGGTCACAGACATGTGGCAAATTGATGCTCTTCGACAGTTATATATTTTTAAGTGGTAAAGCCACTTCATTATTTGGCTGTGTCCTTCCTTCTATCCGTCCATCTGTCTGTCAAAAATGAAAATGAACAACCTTTCTAACCCACCGTGTTTAATCCTGAAGGGTTCAAAAGTGTAATTCTAAAGGTAATTCGAAAGGGTAATTCTATTGGGTATTTCTAAAGGGTAATTCTGAAGGGTAATTCTGAAGGGTAATTCTGAAGGGTAATTCTGAAGGGTAATTCTGAAGGGTAATTCTATTGGGTATTTCTAAAGGGTATTTCTGAAGGGTATTTCTAAAGGGTAATTCTGAAGGGTAATTCTGAAGTGTAATTTTGAAGGGTAATTCTGAAGGGTAATTCTGAAGGGTAATTCTATTGGGTATTTCTAAAGGGTAATTCTGAAGGGTAATTCTGAAGGGTAATTCTATTGGGTATTTCTAAAGGGTATTTCTAAAGGGTAATTCTGAAGGGTATTTCTAAAGGGTAATTCTGAAGGGTAATTCTGAAGTGTAATTTTGAAGGGTAATTCTGAAGGGTAATTCTGAAGGGTAATTCCATTGGGTATTTCTAAAGGGTATTTCTAAAGGGTAATTCTAAAGGGTAATTCTGAAGGGTAATTCTGAAGTGTAATTCTAAAGGGTAATTTTGAAGGGTAATTCTGAAGGGTAATTCTAAAGGGTAATTCTGAAGCGTAATTCTGAAGCGTAATTCTGAAGCGTAATTCTGAAGCGTAATTCCAAAGGGTCATTCTGAAGGGTAATTCTAAAGGGTATTTCTAAAGGGTAATTGTGAAGGGTATTTCTGAATGGTAATTATAAGGGGTAATTCTAAAGGGTAATTCTGAAGGATATTTCTAAAGGGTATTTCTAAAGGGTAATTCTAAAGGGCAATTCTGAAGGGTAATTCTGAAGGGTAATTTTAAAGGGTAATTCGAAAGGGTATTTCTGAAGGGAAATTCCAAAGGGTAATTCTAAAGGGTAATTCTAAAGGGTAATTCTATTGGGTATTTCTAAAGGGTAATTCTGAAGGGTAATTCTAAAGGGTAATTCTTAAGGATAATTCCAAAGGATAATTCCAAAGGGTAATTCTAAAGGGTAATTCTAAAGGGTAATTCTAAAGAGTATTTCTAAAGGGTATTTCTAAAGGGCAATTGTGAAGGGTATTTCTAAAAAGTAATTCTGAAGGGTAATTCTAAAGGGTAATTCTAAAGGGTAATTCTAAAGGGTATTTCTAAAGGGTATTTCTAAAGGGTATTTCTAAAGGGTACATTCATTCATTTCATTCAATTTAAAAGAGTAATTCTAAAGGGTCATTCTAAAGGGTATTTCTGAAGGGTAATTGTGAAGGGTATTTCTAACTAGAGAGGTTCCAGGGAACCTGAACTCAACTGGTCTCTATCAATATGGTTAGAATATGCATAATAGAACCATAAACTATATAGTTTATATGTGCTAAAAATATGACAAAAATTGCTTTTTCAATATGGCCGCCCTGCCGCACCCATTTTTGGACGTGCAACGCCCAAATGCAATTCCAAACTAGTTTATGTCTTAAAGATGCTGCATAACAAGTTTCATCAAAATTCATCAATATTTGTGACTTTTAGAGCGTAAACGTCGAATTGTTCAGACGACAGACAGACAGACAGACGACAGAAAGACGACGGATGACGGACATTGGGTGTCGACAAAAACTCAGCTGGACATAGTCCAGTTGAGTTAAAAATTGATTTTTCAATATGGCCACCCTGCCGCGCCAATTTTTGGACGTACAACGCACAAATGCAATCCCAAACTAGTTTATGTCTTAAAGATGCTGCATAACAAGTTTCATCAAATTTAATCAATATTTGTGACTTTTAGAGTGTAGACGTCGAATTGTTTAGACGACAGACAGACAGACAGACGACAGATGACAGACACTGGGTGTCGACAAAAACTCAGCTGGACATAATCCAGTTGAGTTAAAAAGTAATTCTGAAGGGTAATTCTAAAGGGTAATTCTAAAGGGTATTTCTAAAGGGTATTTCTAAAGGGTATTTCTAAAGGGTATTTCTAAAGGGTATTTCTAAAGGGTATTTCTAAAGGGTATTTCTAAAGGGTATTTCTTAAGGGTATTTCTAAAGGGTATTTCTAAAGGGTAATTCTGAAGGGTATTTCTAAAGGGTAATTCTAAAGAGTAATTCTAAAGGGTAATTCTAAAGAGTAATTCTAAGGTGTAATTCTAAAGAGAAATTCTAAATGATAATTCTAAAGGGTATTTCTGAAGGGTAATTCTCAAGGGTAATTATAATGGGTAATTCTAAAGGGTAATTCTGAAGGGTATTTCCAAAGGGTAATTCTAAAGGGTAATTCGGAAGGGTATTTCTAAAGGGTAATTCTGAAGGGTATTTCTGAAGTGTAATTCTAAAGGGTAATTCTAAAGGGTAATTCTGAAGGGTAATTCTAAAGGGTAATTCTAAAGGGTAATTCTGAAGGGTATTTCTGAAGGGTAATTCTAAAGGGTAATTCTAAAGGGTATTTCTAAAGGGTATTTCTAAAGGGTATTTCTAAAGGGTAATTATAAAGGGTAATTCTGAAGGGTAATTCTGAAGGGTATTTCCAAAGGGTAATTCCAAAGGGTAATTCGGAAGGGTATTTCTAAAGGGAAATTTTAAAGGGTAATTCTGAAGGGTAATTCTAAAGGGTAATTCTGAAGGGTATTTCTGAAGGGTAATTCTAAAGGGTAATTCTAAAGGTAATTCTAAAGGGTATTTCTAAAGGGTATTTCTGAAGGGTATTTCTAAAGGGTATTTCTAAAGGGTAATTATAAAGGGTAATTCTGAAGGGTAATTCTGAACGGTATTTCTAAAGTGTAATTGTAAAGGGTAATTAATTCTAAAGGGTAATTCTAAAGGGTAATTCTGAAGGGTATTTCTGAAGGGTCCCCCACCCCCCCCCCCCCCCAAAAAAAATGTTGCCATGGACACATCAAATTGTCAATTTCATCAAGATTAAAATTGACGATGTTAATCAAAGCTCGGGTCAATCGGATTAAAATTTATGATTTTTCAGGTGAAAATTCATGATTTTAGAAGTTTGACCTTTGACCTTTGACCTTTTAACCTTCAATAGTTGGTTTCCCAAATCAGCGATACACTATGTAATTGCTGTTTAATTTTCAAGTTAATAGGAATGAAAATTGATGATTTTAGAAATTTTACCTTGAGTTGACGTTTGATCTGAAACAATAGTTGGTTTCCCAATTCAGTGAGGCACTGTCCAATTGCTGTATAATGTTCAAGTCATTCAAGTCATGTTCTGTATAATTTGACCTTTTCTACCCTCGCTAATTTCACCCCAAATCCACTTTTTTGAAATACCAACTTCTTTCCTGGAAGTCCTTGGTGTCCTTGTGTTTATACTTCTCCCACCACCCCCCCCCCCCCTCCCCTTCCCACACCGCCTCCCCCAAAGCCCTTTCCCTCCCACACATTCCCGATGTCCCTGCTCTCAAATGTTGAGTTTATGTGCTTCCCCTTCTCTCCCCATCTTGTCTACCGCTTCCCTTTTTATATACCTTGTTTGTTTGTCTGTTTGATTTGTTTGTGTGATAAATGTTAGCTCTTTCACGAGCCTCGATTATGTATACAAAAAGGGTAATTCTTAAGGGTAATTCTAAAGGGTAATTCTAAAGGGTAATTCTAAAGGGTAATTCTAAAGGGTAATTCTAAAGGGTAATTCTAAAGGGTAATTGTGAAGGGTAATTCTAAAGGGTATTTCTAAAGGGTATTTCTGAAGGGTAATTCTAAAGGGTAATTCTGAAGGGTATTTCTAAAGGGTATTTCTAAAGGGTATTTCTAAAGGGTAATTCTAAAGGGTATTTCTGAAGGGAATTTCTGAAGGGTAATTCTGAAGGGTAATTCTGAAGGGTAATTGTAAAGGGTATTTCTAAAGGGTATTTCTGAAGGGTAATTCTGAAGGGTAATTCCAAAGGGTATTTCTAAAGGGTAATTCTAAAGGGTAATTTTGAAGGGTAATTCTAAAGTGTAATTTTAAAGGGTAGAGGAAAGAATATGGTGAGGTCAGAGCCACAAGTTTGGCAAGCATCTCTGTCCGATTGGACACCGAGCAGTTAACGCATTGAACATGGATAATAATCATCATGGGGTGTATTCCATGTGGTCGGGACGAAGGGGGAGATTTTCCCTTAAATGCCCCATTGACTGACAGCAAAAGAGAAGTGAGAAGACATTGTCGGTAAGCAGAATCTGACCTCATTTTGATAATAATCTTTTTTAAATATAATGTGTGATGTCATCTGTTGCCAAAACAAAAAAATACAAGCTAATTGTAAGTGGATGCTTTTCAAGTTAAAAAAACAAACTTGTACCTCTTGGTTTGTATAAAAAAACCACCTTTAGAGGCCATTTTTCCCCGCAAGCGGGGGTTGGCCTTTTTCGGGAACTGTGGTTGTTGTTGTTTTTCGGTACCCCTTTTTGAAGCAATGTTTCACGGCCGGATGCCCTTCCTGACGCCAACCCATTTTGCCGCCTTTAACGACAAGCAGGGAATTACCAGTGAACTGGTACTCAATTAGCCGACCTCGGAAGGATGACAAGCTGAGTCAACCCCCCTGGCGTTAATTCAGCGATTGACCGGGATTCGAACCCAGGATCCTAAGCCGGCACCCTAGCCGCTAGCCCAACACCAGGGATAGTGTAAGCCAACACCAGGGTTTGTATATATGTAGCAATTAAGCTTTCAGGCTATTTGGAGTCTCACATTATTTTTTATGAGAAATTAAAATGGTTGGCCTGTTTCACTTCCTCATCTGAACTGATGGCACACGACGCTCAGAAACCAAAGTTAAAATCCCATGTACTATTTGTATTTGTCCGTTGTCTCCTAAAGACATTGTAATTGATGTTAAAAGTATGTTGATGTATAATAATGTCTTTGTCCTGCATGCAATTAATGTATAAGTTCCACGATGAGGCCTTGATGAATGTTGAAAATAATTGAACTTTTGACAACACAAATGGCAATATAGTACATGATAATAACATGGAAATATCTCCCTGGTCCTACTAATTAGTTATAGGTAATCAAAGTCCTAGCAAACCAAGTCTGAGTCAGGAGGGATTGGGGTTGAGTCAACGTTCCAAAAATCCTCAACTAAACACAAGTAAAAGTCGTCCATAAAATATTTATAGTCAAATTTTTGATAGATATTGATATTTGTTCAACTCACTTCAACCGAACATTTTACACCATTCTTCTTCTTTTGTATGGTGAAAGTGACACAATAATTTATTTGATTTGCAAGTAAGAGTAATTGAGCGAGTCAATGACTTCTGGCATATTACCAAATGCGATTGGAGCTATAATGACACATCAGGATCATCGATAATTATTGGAGGCCAAAGCCCGCCTCGCATAAGCTGACAATATTGTTATTATGAAAATATTGTTGGCGATAGCTTCGTCTGAAACAGTTTTTGATAATCGTGTAATGTGTAGCGTTTGACGAGCCCCGTCGACTCGTTTTTCATGTACAGAGAAAAATCATAAAGGTGGATCATGTTAAACTTTTACGACTATTTATCCACGACAGTCATGCATAATGATGGAGTGTGCAGCAGTCTCCAACAATCGCTGGTAATAGATTTACTTGAAAATAAAAATCAATGTCCATATAAACATAAAGTTGCCAGTTTTCTTGATTGAAGAATAAGTGGAATTGTGAGTTGAATGCAATGGAATGTTTGCAGAGGGAACAGATTTTTACTAATAAATATAAATATGAGTTTCCTTATCTTCTATATCAACGGTATTTAGCCTGGTGTTGGCTTGGCGGTTAGGGTGCCGGCTTGGGATTGTGGTAGTATAAATCTTTACTTGTAATTAGTTATGAGATTGGTGAGTGAGCAGGTAGTTGCAGGTGTCAGAAATGTCAGGAACCTGGACCTCGGAGCACGGAGATAAGGATTACCTGGGACTCTTTTGTTCACCTTGTCACGGCCCCGGGCTAACACACATTCCTAAGCCCTTACTATTATTTAAACATCGGGATGCAAATGAAGGGTTGGAAGAACTCCCAGCAGGAGGGGTAATGGATTAAAACTTGCGGAGGAAGGATTAACAGTCAGCGGAGAAAGGATTAAGAACTTTTGTGTATTGGTGCACTCATAAAACATGAACAGCGTCCTGGTAGATTTAGACTTGCCACCAGAAGCTTTGTCCAACGGAACTGAACGAGTGTCCATGTGAACAGCGCTGCGCAGAGGACCGGCTGAAGAAGAAGAACCATCGAGTTGAATTACCAATCCGTTTAGCTATTGTAGTTCCTTATTGAATTGAAACAAGTGATCTATTAATTATAATAAATCCTTATTTGTAAAAGCTGTTTCGTTCATTGGAGTCTCCTGAGTCTTCTCAACATTCTCCAACAGGATCCTAGGATCCTGGGTTCGAATCCCGGTCGATCGCTGAATTAACGCCAGGGGGGCTGACTCAGCCTGTCATCCTTCCGAGGTTGGCAAATTGAGTACGAGCTTGCTGGGATGAATGATCACGGTGTGTACCCCAGTTTAGAATAGGTACACCGTATCCCTGCGCATCGTAAGAGGCGACTCAGGGTTGGCGTCAGGAAGGGCATCCGGCCATAAATACATTGCCTCAAACAGGGAACCATGATTGTCATGGGGCCCGCAAGGCAAACCCCCGCTTTAGCGGGGAAAATGGCCTTAAAACGATCATTCACTCATTCATTCATTCATTCTTATCTTCTATATCAAGTTCCACTAGCAAGTTTGTGAGCGATCCTGGAGCCGGCCTCCTCTCCATCCAAGGCTTCTCTCTATGCTCCCCACTATTCTCAAGACAAGAAAACACAACGAGCCCCAACTGACTTCCCAAAACCTCCATTCCCCACCGTCCCCTCATCCCCAGCAATCCCCCACATATTCTGCTCTTAATGGGGGCCTTACATTTCCTTGATAAGTTTGGTCAAGATCAATTAAGGTGGATAACTAGTTTACTCATCCCACCTATTCCAACTAGCCCCTCCCCTCATTAAATCTCAAAATCGATGAAAGCTAATCATTTCAATTTCAATCAAGTTCGGTACCCAGCAATGTTTCCTTTTGGAGATAAACAAGATAAGAGAGAACGGACAGACAGACAAACAGGAAAATGGAGTATGGGTGACAATAAGGGAAGCTTTGCCTGATGTGAGAGTGGTTAGTGAATGTGCCGTGACCAATAGTTTTGGCAGTTTTAAATTTCACATATTTTGCAATTTTTTCTAATCAAAACCATAAAACAAATTACTTTTGAAAAACGATTGTTAATATGAGATATTGTCAAAAATGAGAATTTTTACAAACATACAACATTCCTTCAAGTGATGTACCTGTTGTTGTCATTGATGAGGCGATGGGATTGTGAACGTGAGTGACGTCTGACCAAATAGAAGATGATGCCACCCAGGATCATGGCAAGCAGAAGGCCCGCGAGTGTGCCAAACAGGATCTTGTGGAAGGCTGTAGTACGTATTGTTGAGCGTTCGCATTTATCACCTGAGAACTCGTACATGCCTTCACGAACACAGCTGAAAGAGAGAATTCACATAATTAAAGGAGAATAAACTTTTAACTCTCATAATATATTTTAACAAGATTTATCAACCAGTGTAGTACATTTGTGGACAATTGCTTTCAATTTTCCATGATCGTATCTCACAAAATTCTTCCATGAGTTTAACCTTGGTCCTTTGTTTGATTTGTCTAGACTTGTTCATGCTCTTGTGGCCACGTTAAAGTCTGTTGCTGTGTTTCCTTCCCTTTCTCTTTAACTGTTCATCCATTGGCCCCCTCGTTACCTCACCACCACACTGTAAGTGTGTTACCTTTTATCCCTCTGTCATCTTGCTCTTCCATCAGCTTCACTTTCGTTAAAAAGGGAAAAAATGGTGATTTTTAGATTGAACATTTCTTTTACATTTAAAAATCCTTAAACTTTCTGCCGTATGTAATCTCGTATGTCGATGGAACACCGAATATGAAAATAGCAGGAATAACTAAATCAACACAAACATCAACCTGCAGTAAAGAGTGAAAACAAGAGTAAAAAACACACCTGCAGCATCTGTTTCCCAATGTCAGACAGACGGATTATTCCTTTCATAGACATTTAGGGCCGAATGTACGAAAGGCGTTCAGTGAGCGTCTTGCTAACACACGCCTAACCCTTAAACGCTGACAAAAACATCTTTGGACACGCACAGCGAATGGCCTGTTTAAATAGCAACTTACGAAGGGAGATTAACATCCATTTAGTTGCATGTGTATAAACAGCCAATTATCCTGTCAAACCGCACCCACATCTCCAACATCCAATTGAAATGACGCACTTGTCTAGAATCAGTGCCATGGACAATTGTTGGAGGAATATTCAGCCCGCTGCTCCCTCCTCATCGTTCGTTGATCCAGGTCATCTTGCATTAGTGTCAGCAGCTAAACAAATGATTCCTTCAAAGGAACCATCTGTCCCTCTGAGATATCCATCCCTCCTTCCATCCACTTACCCAACCCTACTTCCACTCATCCATCCCTCCTTCCATCCACTTATCCATCCCTTCTTCCACTTATCCATCCCTCCTTCCATCCACTTATCCATCCCTTCTTCCACTTATCCATCCCTCCTTCCATCCACTTATCCATCCCTACTTCCACTCATCCATCCCTCCTTCCATCCACTTATCCATCCCTACTTCCACTCATCCATCCCTCCTTCCATCCACTTATCCATCCCTACTTCCACTCATCCATCCCTCCTTCCATCCACTTATCCATCCCTACTTCCACTCATCCATCCCTCCTTCCATCCACTTATCCATCCCTTCTTCCACTTATCCATCCCTCCTTCCATCCACTTATCCATCCCTCCTTCCACTTATCCATCCCTCCTTCCATCGACTCATCCATCCCTCCTTCCATCCACTCATCCATCCACACATCCATCCCTCCTTCCATCCACTCATCCATCCCTCCTTCCATGCACTCATCCATCCCTCCTTCCATCCACTCATCCATCCCTCCTTCCATCCACTCATCCATCCCTCCTTCCACTCATCCATCCCTCCTTCCACTCAACCATCCCTCCTTCCATCCACTCATCCATCCCTCCTTCCATGCACTCATCCATCCCTCCTTCCATCCACTCATCTATCCCTCCTTCCATCCACTCATCCATCCCTCCTTCCATCCACTCATCCATCCCTCCTTCCACTCATCCATCCCTCCTTCCACTCATCCATCCCTCCTTCCACTCATCCATCCCTCATTCAACTCATGCATCCCTCCTTCCACTCAAGCATCCCTCCTTCGACTCATCCATCCCTCCTTCAACTCATCCATCCCTCATTCAACTCATCCATCCCTCCTTCCATTCATCTATTCCTCCTTCAACTCATCCATCCCTCCTTCCACTCATCCATCCATCCTTCAACTCATCCATCCCTCATTCGACGCATCCATCCTTCCTTCCACTCATCCATCCTTCCTTCCACTCATCCATCCTTCCTTCCACTCATCCATCCTTCCTTCCACTCATCCATCCTTCCTTCCACTCATTCATCCTTCTTTCCACTTATCCATCCCTCATTCAAGTCATCCATCCTTCCTTCCACTCATCCATCCTTCCTTCCACTCATGCATCCCTCATTCAACTCACCCATACTTCCTTCCACTCATCCATCCTTCCTTCCACTTATCCATCCCTCATTGAACACATCCATCCTTCCTTCCACTTATCCATCCCTCATTGAACTCATCCATCCCTCATTGAACTCATCCATGCTTCCTTCCACTTATCCATCCCTCATTCAACTCATCCATCCTTCCACTCATCCATCCCTCATTCAACTCATCCATCCTTCCATCCACTCATCCATCCCTCCTTCCATCCACTCATCCATCCCTCTTCCATCCACTCATCCATCCCTCCTTCCATCCACTCATCTATCCCTCCTTCCATTCACTCATCCATCCCTCCTTCCACTCATCCATCCCTCCTTCCACTCATCCATCCCTCATTCAACTCATGCATCCCTCCTTCCACTCAAGCATCCCTCCTTCCACTCAAGCATCCCTCCTTCCACTCAAGCATCCCTCCTTCCACTCATGCATCCCTCATTCAACTCATCCATCCCTCCTTCCATTCATCCATCCCTTCTTCAACTCATCCATCCCTCCTTTGACTCATCCATCCCTCATTCGACTCATCCATCATTCCTTCCACTCATCCATCCCTCATTCAACTCATCCATCCTTCCTTCCACTCATCCATCCGTCCTTCCACGTATCCATCCTTCCTTCCACTCATCCATCCTTCCTTCCACTCATCCATCCCTCATTCAAGTCATCCATCCTTCCTTCCACTCATCCATCCTTCCTTCCACTCATGCATCCCTCATTCAACTCATCCATCCTTCCTTCCACTCATCCATCCTTCCTTCCAATTATCCATCCCTCATTGAACTCATCCATTCCTCATTGAACTCATCCATCCTTCCTTCCACTCATCCATCCCTCATTGAACTCATGCATCCCTCCTTCCACTCATCCATCCCTCCTTCCACTCATCCATCCCTCCTTCCACTCATCCATCCCTCATTCAACTCATGCATCCCTCCTTCCACTCAAGCATCCCTCCTTCCACTCAAGCATCCCTCCTTCCACTCATGCATCCCTCCTTCGACTCATCCATCCCTCCTTCGACTAATCCATCCCTCATTCAACTAATCCATCCCTCCTTCCATTCATCCATCCCTCCTTCAACTCATCCATCCCTCCTTCGACTCATCCATCCCTCCTTCGACTCATCCATCCCTCATTCGACTCATCCATCCTTCCTTCCACTCATCCATCCCTCATTCAACTCATGCATCCTTCCTTCCACTCATCCATCCGTCCTTCCACGTATCCATCCTTCCTTCCACTCATCCATCCTTCCTTCCACTCATCCATCCTTCCTTCCACTTATCCATCCCTCATTGAAGTCATCCATCCTTCCTTCCACTCATGCATCCCTCATTCAACTCATCCATCCTTCCTTCCACTCATGCATCCCTCATTCAACTCATCCACCTTCCTTCCACTCATACATCCCTCATTGAACTCATGCATCCTTCCTTCCACTCATCCATCCCTCATTGAACTCATGCATCCCTCCTTCCACTCATCCATCCCTCCTTCCACTCATCCATCCCTCCTTCCACTCATCCATCCCTCATTCAACTCATGCATCCCTCCTTCCACTCAAGCATCCCTCCTTCCACTCAAGCATCCCTCCTTCCACTCATGCATCCCTCCTTCGACTCATCCATCCCTCCTTCAACTAATCCATCCCTTCTTCAACTCATCCATCCCTCCTTCGACTCATCCATCCCTCATTCGACTCATCCATCCTTCCTTCCACTCATCCATCCCTCATTCAACTCATGCATCCTTCCTTCCACTCATCCATCCTTCCTTCCACTCATCCATCCTTCCTTCCACTCATCCATCCTTCCTTCCACTTATCCATCCCTCATTGAAGTCATCCATCCTTCCTTCCACTCATGCATCCCTCATTCAACTCATCCATCCTTCCTTCCACTCATGCATCCCTCATTCAACTCATCCACCTTCCTTCCACTCATACATCCCTCATTGAACTCAGCCATCCTTCCTTCCACTTATCCATCCCTCATTGAACTCATCCATCCCTCATTGAACTCATCCATCCTTCCTTCCACTCAAGCATCCCTCCTTCCACTCATGCATCCCTCCTTCGACTCATCCATCCCTCCTTCCACTCATCCATCCCTCCTTCCACTCATCCATCCCTCATTCAACTCATCCATCCCTCATTCAACTCATGCATCCCTCCTTCCACTCAAGCATCCCTCCTTCCACTCAAGCATCCCTCCTTCCACTCAAGCATCCCTCCTTCCACCCATGCATCCCTCCTTCGACTCATCCATCCCTCCTTCAACTCATCCATCCCTCATTCAACTCATCCATCCCTCCTTCCATTCATCCATCCCTTCTTCAACTCATCCATCCCTCCTTCGACTCATCCATCCCTCATTCGACTCATCCATCCTTCCTTCCACTCATCCATCCCTCATTCAACTCATCCATCCTTCCTTCCACTCATCCATCCGTCCTTCCACGTATCCATCCTTCCTTCCACTCATCCATCCTTCCTTCCACTCATCCATCCTTCCTTCCACTTATCCATCCCTCATTCAAGTCATCCATCCTTCCTTCCACTCATCCATCCTTCCTTCCACTCATCCATCCTTCCTTCCACTCATCCATCCATCCTTCCACTCATGCATCCCTCATTCAACTCATCCATCCTTCCTTCCACTCATCCATCCTTCCTTCCACTTATCCATCCCTCATTGAACTCATCCATTCTTCCTTCCACTTATACATCCCTCATTGAACTCATCCATCCCTCATTGAACTCATCCATCCTTCCTTCCACTCATCCATCCCTCATTTAACTCATCCATCCTTCCTTCCACTTATCCATCCCTCATTCAACTCATCCATCCTTCCACTCATCCATCCCTCATTCAACTCATCCATCCTTCCTTCAACTCATCCATCCCTCCAACCATTGATCATGGAAAAGGACAAACTGTGAATGTGTGCAATCTCTGTATCCGAGCTATGGTTCCCACATGTATGCCACTCTGGGTAATCTGGATTGAAATGATCAATGATGGTTATTGAAACATCTATCGTGTTTTATGTTTGGGATGTATACACAGTATAAAGTTAATTAGTGGCAATCTATTTATTATGTATGTAGATCTGGTGAGGTTTTGCCGCTCCTTCCACACACCGTTATAGTGATTGTAACCTTAATTTACACCGCCAGGAAGTGTATGAGAGTACAACTGCAGTTTTAACGATCCCATTTTAACCTAATACTTGATTCAAGGCTTTAAACACACAGTTAAACATGCTCTTGCCGACATGTTAACGTTTATTTGTTATTTAAATGCTTGTGATTATGTTTTGATCGTGCATTAGATAAACACTCTTTGTTGATAGGCGATTAACTTTGAATGGGTGATCATCGCACGATTAGCGATTCTACACGTGTCTGACTCTTAAATGTCTTTCGTAAATTCTGCTCTATGCATTTTTATAACCGGCAGCTGTAGAGTTTGCAGAAGCCCTACCAGTGTTTAGTTTAAAGTAAAACCTCAACGTTGTTTTACCTAAAGTAAAGAAATACAACTCACCCGCTCTCCCAGGGACATACCAGGAAAACCTTCAAATACTAGAAAATTGTTGTCGACAACAAGCAGGACGTAAATGTAAACAGGTAAACACACCTGGCACTCATGCACCATTAACCGAAGAAAGCATGAACTTATGAACCCAGTATTTGGGTGAAGATCAAGCTGTAATGTATTTGATTTTTACAGCATTTTATTGTTGAGAGAAGTTTTCAAAATTTCCTGATATTCACTCACTGTACCTGCATTTTGGACCGGATACCAGGTGGGAGCAAGTTCCATGATTACTACAGTAGGAAGTATCATTGCAGGGTGATTGGCAGAAAACTCCGGTGCTATCGTAGGAGACAACATATCCCTCGTAGCTGGTGTTGCACTGAAACACCTCGTCTATTGGAACTGTGATCGGGACAAAATGGGATTGGTATTCAAAATGAGATTCAATTTGTATAAAATACTTCTAAAACAGTATTTGTATAATTGATAGCAGAGTTTATGGATAAACATGCTTTGTGAAATCACACAATTAGCTTCCTGAATAATCAGGTACATCTTACCATTTGTTTGAGTAATTTCTCCGACCAGGGTCATGTTTTCTTGCCGGGTGGACCGTACTTGGCTCCTGAACTTGTTTTTAACATCATTTTTGAGTCCGCCATTGTAGATTTTGTTGATGTTATCCTTGTTATAATCAAACTTTGCTTCCACAGGATAATCGTTGGTTGTGCCTTCACTGCTCCCATCATAAAGACAATAAAACAGAATCATATTTTAACATCAAAAGAACAATAAATCAGAGATACAAATGCATATTATTGATCCATAAACGTTGTTGTTGTTGTTTCTTACCTGAGTGGAGAAACACTGACATGGTTAAACCCAATGAGGTTTCCAAATCGCTCACGTAACTGCAACACAGGATTGAGAATAATAATTAATAACCAATCATATGCAATATTCAACTTGTACACGAGACAATATGGACATGATTTGAATATGATGGAGATGTAATTTCACGGACAATCTCAAAGATTGCAGATACAAATCCGGCCAAAGATAGCAACAGGGGATAAAGAATGAATGTGCGTATTCTAACATTGCGCCGGTCTGTCAATCATTTCACAGGTGAGTGTTCAGGTGAAGAGTGGGTGCTTGTATCTGGATTGTGGATTTTAAGTTGAAAAATGAGGTTGTCTCAGGAGAAATACTTTGTAGCTGCTCGATTGTTGATGAAATAAAAAACAATCTGGCCCATTAATAACCCTGTAGATGGTAATGTGCCTGTCCCATCCATTCTATACAGGTGATACCAGTGCACCCACAATTCTTCATGTCCAGTCTATACAGGTGACACCAGTCGACACACGACTCTTCATGTTCACTCCATACAGGTGACACCAGTCGACACACGACTCTTCATGTTCACTCCATACAGGTGACACCAGTCTACACAAGACTCTTCATGTCCAGTCTATATAGGTGACACCAGTCCACCCACGATTCTTCATGTCCAGTCTATACAGGTGATACCAGTCTACACAACACTCTTCATGTTTACTCCATACAGGTGACAGAAGTCCATGCAAGACTCTTCATGACTTCTGGGCATTTGGGAATGAGCCTTTAAAATGCTGGATGTGAAAAGCGGTGCTGGTCAGGTCGCCAAAAATATTTTAAAAAGAAAATCATATTCTGAAGAAAACAAAGAATGTATCTTAGAAAGATCATGGCAAATTAAAATAAAACCTTTCCTGTGATCTACATCAAGCAGAGGAAGTGTATGTGCATGTAATCATACCATGGTTTGTTGTACTGACGTATCAAGGCCAGCCGAATTAAATCGCACGATCATGTAGAATTGCACTTTTGGTGCATCTGAAAGCAAAATAATCCAAGTCAAATATGGCAAGAGGCAAAACATGTAATATTTAATCTTCACTCGAATAATCTCTCAAAGAATCGAAAACGCCGAAATCACATTCGGCGAAAACAATGCAACAAGTTTGTCAGTGAGAACTTGGTCAGCAACAGTTTTTGATAATCGGGTGATGTGCGGTGGTTGGTGAGCCTCTTCAACGAGTTTTTTAGACGACACTCATGAAGTAGAACATGTCTCAGGATATCTTAACACAAAAGGATATCTGCATCTGCAAAAGGATATCTGCAATGTCTCAGGATATCTGCATGTCTAAGGAGAACATGTTCAACTTTTACGACGTCTTATCCATGACAATGATGCATCATGGCGTAGAGTACGTGAAACTCTCCGATAATCGTCGAAGCGGCAAAATGTGATGGCCCATTAAACTTCAGCTTTCAGTCACTTAAAAGTTTGCAGTAGCTTTTAATCTGTTCATTCATATCATCCACAGCGTTATTTTGTAAAATAAATATCGCTTTTGTGAACTTTGAAACCTAAAAAGGTATTAAAAAGTTCAATATAGTAGCCTGAACCTGTCCTTTCTTACCTGAATCTAACAAATAACCAGAAACAATAAAATAATGCTATTCCATGTACATGCAAAACTTCTATAATAATGGATTTACTTGGGAGCAAAACTGATAATCGATTGACTTGGAACAAAAATTAACGTCCATTTAAACATAAAGACGTTGCTTTAAAAGGAAGTCTTTCTGTGATTAAAAAAAAAACACCTTTAGAGGCCATTTTTCCCCGCAGAGCAGGGGTTGGCCTTTTTTGGGCACCGTGGTCCCATTTTTGAAGCAATGTTTTATGGCCGGATGCCCTTCCTGCCTCCAACCCTGTTGGTCACCTCTTGCGACACACAGGGAATTACCAGTGAACTGGTACTCAATTTGCCGACCTCAGAAGCATGACAGGCTGAGTCAAACCCCCTGGTGTTAATTCAGCAATTGGACCGGGATTCGAACCCACGATCCTAGGATCCCAAGCTGGCACCCTAACCGCTAAGCCAACACCAGGCTTAAGCTCTGTACTTATTATAATAATAATAATAATAATAAGCTCTGTGATTGCAGAAGAAAAATTTGAATTTTGAGTTTAATGCAGCGGAATGTTTTCAGAGGGAATGGGTGAATATAATTACTCGTTAATACTAGAACGGCACTCAGTAGAGAGCATACCTCCACCTGGTTGGCCATATCTCCCAATGGTGAAGAATCACTTTAAAAATTCTTGTAGCCGATTCGGGATCTTCACCAAAATCTAATCATTTCGTCCGTGTCACATACAGTCACGTGAAAAAGTAAGTACACCCCGTGTAAAGTTTTGACTTTTTCAACATATTTCAACATACAGCTATTTGATCTTCATTTCAACAAAATTGATAGATAAAGGTGATATAATATTACAAATACAGGTATCATGAAACATTTACATTAGGTAGTCCATTGTATAATTTAAATAAACATAAATGCAAATTTCAAATGAGGAAAAAGTAAGTAGACCCCGACATTAATCACTACTTCAAATACCTAAAATTAGAATCAGGTGCACCAGCTAAGGTGTCGCATGTCACATTTCAGCTCAGGTGTCGCATTTCGCATGTCGAAAAAGTAAGTACACCCTTGGCTCTAATAGGTGGTATTGCCCCCTTTGGCAGAAACAACCTCAAGTAGGCGTTTGTTATAACTGTCTACCAGTCTCTGACATCGACTGGAATAAATTTTTGCCCACTCCTCAATGCAGAATTCTTTCAGCTGTGCGATGTTTGAGGGGTTTCTTGCATGCACAGCTCGTTTCAAATCCCCGCACAACATCTCGATGGGATTTAGATCCGGGCTTTGACTTGGCCATTCCAGAACCCTCCATTTCTTTCTTTTCAGCCATTCCTTGGTGGATTTACTGGTACGTTTCGGGTCATTGTCATGTTGCAAGGTCCACCTTCTGTTGAGCTTCAACTTTCCAAAAGATGGCCTCACATTTTCCTCAAGCACCCTCTGGTACAATGAAGAATACATAGTGGCTTCTATGATGGTGAGCTGCCCAGGCCCTGATGCAGCAAAGCTGCCCCAAACCATAATATTTCCACCACCATGCTTTACAGTTGGTATCAGGTTCTTGAGGTCAAATGCTGTCTTTGGTTTTTGCCAAACATGTCTTCTGGTACTGTGGCCAAATAGCTCTACCTTTGATTCATCTGTCCAGAGCACATTGCTCCAGAAGTGCTGGTCTTTGCCTTGGTGTTCATTGGCAAACTTTAGTCTTGCCCTGATGTTCTTTCTGGACAGCAAAGGTTTCCGCCTGGCACATCTCCCATGCAGATCAAATTTGTGCAGCCTCTTTCTAATGGTAGACTCGTGCACTTTGACATCAACAGTGGCAAGAGCTACCTGTAGGTCCCGTGATGACATTCTGGGGTTCTTCGAGACTTCTTTCAGCATCTTGCGGTCTGCACTTACTGGGGCGGCCTGGCCTGAACAAGTTGGCAGTTGTTTGGAATCTTCTCCACTTGTAGATGATCTTCCGGACAGTCAAATGATTGATTTCAAATTGTTTGGAGATCTTTTTAAATCCCTTCCCAGACTCGTAGGCATCTATAACCTTCTTTCTGAAGGCCTCAGAGAGCTCTTTTGATCTAGGCATGGTGATGCCACAAACTTCAACAACAAAGAGCAAACCAAACTAAATGTCTGAGGTTTAAATAAGACAGGTTCCTCCAAGATCCTCTCAAACGATGTTCTAATCATTTGCACCTGAGCTGGTGCACCTGATTCTAATTTTAGGTATTTGAAGTAGTGATTAATGTCGGGGTCTACTTACTTTTTCCACATGTGAAATTTGCATTTATGTTTATTTAAATTATACAATGGACTACAAAATGTAAATACAACAACACAACATGCATTTTAAAGGCCATTTTCCCTACTAGAGCGGGGGTTAGCCTTGCGGTCCCCATGACAATCTTCTCCATTTTGCCCTATTTTCTGCATCTCTCCTTGTTAACCCACTTACCCGCATTTCTTCTTCCACCATCTTTAGCCAAGTCTTTCTCGGTCTTCCCCGTCCTCTACTTTCTTCTACATTCATTTCCATCACTCTTCTCAACCAGTCACTTTCATCCTTCCTCAACACATGACCAAACCATCTCAACCTGTTCCTCTTCACAGCATCAATCACAGGCTCTATTCCCATCATCTTTTGCAATTCATAATTTGTCTTCCTCTCTCTCAACGATACTCCGCACATCCGTCGAACCATTCGCATTTCCACCCTTTCCAACCTTCGTTGCTGCTCTACGTTCATTACCCATGTCTCGCTCCCATAAATCATAACACTTCTCACACATGCAGCATACACCTTTCCCTTCAGCTTCAACGACACTCCCCTCATCATCATCACGCCACTCAGTTCCCGAAACTTCTTCCATGCACATCTCACTCTCGCAACCGTTGCCGAGTCTGATCCACCTTCTCCATTCAGCATGTCTCCGAGGTAGCAAAATGTTTTCACACCTTCCAGCTTCACGCCGTCTCCAAGATCCAACTCAACATTTCCTCCATCTGCAGCTCCCTCTGTGCACACCTTACATTTGAATGTAGCTGCCACACTGGTTAATGACCCTCTCAGACCACAACATTTTTGATGAACCCACTCAGCGCACATTGTACATTGAATGGAGTTAACTCCGACACCCTTCCTACACACAGCACAGGGCCACTTCCCAGTTCTTTCCACCTCACCACATGCTTTACCACTTGCCATCTCCTTCGTCTTTCCGATATTCACCTTCAGACCTTTTGTCTCCATGCATTCCTTCCACTTGTTCATCTTTTCCTTCAGTCCATCCATACTTTCCGCAATCAACACCAGATCATCTGCATGCAACAACTCCCACGGTAAACCCTCCTTTACGTTCTGAGCCAGCACCTCCATCACAGCTACAAATAGTAGTGGACTTAGTACCGACCCCTCTCACCTTCACCTCAAACTCACCACTGTTCCCGTCCTTCTTCCTTACAGCTGTGTGCGCTCTTTTGTACATTGCCATCACTACTCTGATCAACCATTGCTCCACTCCTAACTTCCTCAATGCCCATGTCAATACTTTGCGTGGAACCCTATCGAATGCTTTCTCCAGATCAACAAACCCAAGAAACAACTTCTTCCTCTTCTCCATGTACTTCTCCTGCAACTGCCTCACAATGAAAAGCGCGTCTGTCATTCCTCTTCTTGGCATAAATCCAAACTGCATTTCGTCGATCTTCACTTTCTTCCTTATCCTCCTCTCCAACACCCTTTCCAATACCTTCATTCCATGCTCCAATAACTTTATCGCTCGGTACGAGCCACACTCCAGAGGGTCACCTTTCCCCTTGTATAGAGGGACGAGGGTACTCAGTTCCGAAGCCACTGGAATGCGGCCTTATTTCACCGCCAGATTACAGATCTCTGTCATTCTCTTCACACCCCAACTTCCTGCTGCCTTCAACATATCTCCCACAACTCGCGTCGGCCCTCCCACTTTTCTACCCTTCATTGCTTTTATCGCTTCGTCAACTTCCTTCTCAGTTATCTTCTCTGCCAGTCCTAAAACTGGGTTACTCTCTATGTTGCCATCCCATCCATTCTCTGTATTCAACAGCATTTCAAGACTACAAAATGTAAATGTTTCATGATATTTGTTATATTATATCACCTTTATCTGTCAATATTGTTGAAATGAAGATCAAATAGCTGTATGTTGAAACATGTTGAAAAAGTCAAAACTTTACATGGTGTGTACTTACTTTTTCAGGTAACTGTACGCTGCATCTCTGCCAAATTTCGTCCGAATCCGTCCACAACCTTTTGAGATATTTGGTTCACAAACGGACAGACAGACAGACAAACAGGGGTGAAAAGAACCTCCATCCACCTTTGGTGGTGGAGGTAATAAATACGAGTTCCCTTATCTTTTGCAGCAAGTTCCACTAGCAAATCCATTGAACAATCCATGACTGTCTTCTCTCCACCCAAGGCTTTACACACAGCCTCTTCTTTCTTCACCCACAGCCTCTTCTTTCTTCACCCACAGCCTCTTCTTTCTTCACCCACAGCCTCTTCTTTCTTCACCCACAGCCTCTTCTTTCTTCACCCACAGCCTCTTCTTTCTTCACCCACAGCCTCTTCTTTCTTCACCCACAGCCTCTTCTTTCTTCACCCACAGCCTCTTCTTTCTTCACCCACAGCCTCTTCTTTCTTCACCCACAGCCTCTTCTTTTTTCACCCACAGCCTCTTCTTTCTTCACCCACAGCCTCTTCTTTCTTCACCCACAGCCTCTTCTTTCTTCACCCACAGCCTCTTCTTTCTTCACACACAGCCTCTTCTTTCTTTTCCCCAGCCTCTTCTTTCTTTTCCCCAGCCTCTTCTTTCTTCACCCACAGCCTCTTCTTTCTTTACCCACAGCTCAGAGCTTTCACCTTCTCATCCTCTTCCAGCATTTCTTCTCTGTTGCCATTTTGTTTACCGAAAATAATGTCGTCGACAATTGCCTAGTGCGAGTCAAATGTGGTGCAATCTTCCACAAAACAAGACTGTACAAGATTCGTCTCCGACAAGGTTGTTGTGTTGCTTCGCAAAAATCAGTTAGTGTGTGGCGGGTTTAACAGGAAAAGTAGTCATTCGTGATAATAAACGTTAAGAAGAGATAATCTTGTGCACAGACAGGATAAGGTGGTGTGACAGTTAATGTCACGAGGTGAAAGTCAAGTGATAAGTTTACTTTGGGAAACGTTCCATTAATTCGGAAATAAAAACACAAAATGGAGCTATTAATGTGCTTTCTTGGTCACAAAAATCGAACCTGGGATGGGACATTAGTTTTCCTATTTAAATCCAGAGTTTATGGGGGCAGAGAACCCACATTCAAATCCCATATGCGATGTGTTTGCCCATTGTCCACTCATGCCCAAGCAATTAATGTCAAAGTACATTAATGTCTACCAGTGTCTTTGTCCCACATGTAATAGAGATACAAGCTCCTCCATGAGGTGTAGTTCAGTGTAAAAATAAATATATATGAGCTGAAGTAAATATGATTTAAAGTTTGCATGGATTTACTTTTACAAAAATTCTCATGGTGTGCAAAGAATTCCTTGTTCATGAGAAAGGAGGGAAAATGTTTTCACAACTGAAAATAATCTGCTCCTTCATTCTTTGGAGAAATATTTGGTTGTTGCTTTTTAGCCAAGACACCTGACATCAGAATGCAACTGAATGTACGTCTTTTCATTCATGATGTTCATTCATGATTGATCAATTGCTCAATTCATTAAATAATGGAGGGTTTGTGGGGAGAGGGAGAATTATGGGGATTGGAATTTGGGAAATTGTAATTTGTGAAAGCAATTCCATACTTTCCCATAAATAAATCCGTGGTTTGTTTCTGGTCTTCAAGAATTTGATGTGTCGATCTCTTCCAGACAGGATTTTAAGTCTGCCGTCCACCACCACCTCGTGTCGTATCAAATTTCCACGACTGAGGCTGACTGCACCTGCTGAGACCCTGTTCCCACCCTTCTGCAAATCTTCTTCTTGTGTTGTGGTTTGCTCCCCCTTTTTACTTGCCTTTTTTATTTTTGAAAAGTATGTTCATCACTCCGGTTTGTGTGTGTTTGTCTGACCGCTCACTTATACTTGCCTACAGGTCACAATTTTAAACTGATCTTCACGAAGCTTCTACCAAATGGTAGAGTCGGTGGTCCGACAGAATTCCATTTATTTTTGAGGTCAAAAGGTTAACATAGGCCAAAGGTCAACCACTTTTTTCAAATCTCTAAAATCCTCAATTTCTAGCCGATTGACTTGAAATTTGAATCGGATTAACATATCAGCAATCTGAATTCAACCACCAACTATTTTTGAGATCAACATAGGCCAAAAGGTCAACAACCTTTTCAAATTTCTAAAATCTTCAATTTTCACCCGATTGACTTGAAATTTGAATAGGATTTTCTATCAGCTAAATAAATTCAACCACCAACTATTTTTGAGGTCAACATAGGTCACAAGGACAAGATAGGCCAAAGGTCAACCACTTTTTCTCGAATTTCCAAAATCCTCAATTTTCATCTGATTTACTTGAAATTTGAATAGGATATTCATGCCAGCTTACTGAAATCAACCACCAACTATTTTTGAGGTCAGCGTAGGCCAAAAGATCAACAACCTTTTATAATTTCTAAAATCCTCAATTTTCATCTGATTGACTTAAAATTTGAATAGGATTTTCATAGCAGCGAACTGAATTAAACCGTCAATTATATTTGAGGTCAACATCGGCTAAAAGGTAAACATAGGCGAAATTTCTAAAATTGCCAATTTTCATCCGATTAACTTAAAATGTGAAGATGAATTGCACATCAGGTCACTGAATTCAACCACCAACTACTTTTGAGGTCAAAAGGATGCTCTACTGAGTACCATTCTACTTTGTTCTCTTTTGCCAAGTGTCGCTCTATGAGTGATTTTTAATTTGTCTGTTGATCCAATGCCCCCCTGTTATACTGAGGCTCGTTAAAAAGCAGAACCTATATTTGAAAAAGTAATAACTCCTTTTAAGATGAATAATGGGTGGGTATGATCAAATATGTTGATGGTAAAGTAAATACTGCAACGTAACCAATTACTTCCTCCAAAAGCTCGTGACTAACATCATGTGACTGACACTGCCATAAAAAAACACCTTTAGAGGCCATTTTTCCCCGCAAAGCGGGGGTTGGCCTTTTTCGGGGACCGTGGTTGTTGTTGTTTTTCGGTCCCCTTTTTGAAGCAATGTTTTACGGCCGGATGCCCTTCCTGCCGCCAACCCTTGTTGTCGCCTTTTTACGACAAACAGGGAATTACCAGTGAACTGGTACTCAATTAGCCGACCTCGGAAGGATGACAGGCTGAGTCAACCCCTCTGGCGTTAATTCAGCGATCGACCGGGATTCAAACCCAGGATCCTAGGATCCTAAGCCGGCACCCTAGCCGCTAGCCCAACACCAACACTGGCATAACATGTTCATTTTACTTCTTATGAACAAAGAAACACAAGGTTCTCCCAGTTCACAGCTTTTGTCAATGTCAACAGAACCACAGATAGACAAACTATCTTTCCTGGATTTCTGAACAGCGACACACGTTCCTCGACTGAGGCATGGTTTAGTTCTGTAAAACTACTGTTGCAGCACTGAATATTGATACATTTATTGGGAAAATGTTATTAATTTGCCAGATATTGTGAATCTAGTTTGAAAATCGAGACATCAAGTTGGAAATAGTGCCAAACCCTTTCTTCGTTTCTTATTCTGATTAATGTGCCTCCTTCAATCCTGAAGATTATTGCAGAACAACTTATGGTTGTTGGACCATGCACTATTCTCTTCAAATGATGAGGATCAATTAAGGAAGCATAACGTACCATTTTTAGGTTATTTCAGAGTATTTCTCCGAAATAACCTCATAGAGTGGGTCCCGGTGTCTGTACATCCCGGTGTCCGCCCGCTAACATTTGACTAAAACATCTTCTCACAAACTACCTGACTGATATGGACCAAATTTGGTACGATGCATCAGGAGAGTAAGGTCTCATGGGGTTATGCTCCCCATCCGAATGTTCTCCGTACAGAAGGGAAGAAAGGGAGAAGGCGGTGGGGAGTTGCCCCAAATATTGGTATTTCATTCAAAAATGTAACTGCCAGACATATCCAGAACAAACTCACCACGAGGCATCGGGACCATGCTCTAACCTTAAGTTGTGCTCCTCATGGTTGTATCTCCTCTGGAAAAGGGGCCACAGGCCCCCTCCCCAAATCCCACATATTCACCAAAACGTTTTCCTCACAAACTACATGACCGACAAGGACCAAATTTGGTACGATACATCAGAACATTAACAACTCTTGGGATGTGCTCCCCATCCACATCCTCCCCCTATAAGAGGCTGAAAATGGGGGTTCACCACAAATGCAGGTAATTTATTCAAAAATCTTCTCAGAAACTGTGGGGAACCGTCAGTCCCCCACGGGGCTATTTTTAAAGTATTTGGTATGACTCGGTTGGGTTTGAACCGCCAACCTCTAAGACGAGAGCAAACGTTCCGACCATTACACCACCTAGTCCCTTCATCTTGCAGTTATGGACAAATTAGAGGCTGAAGAAATACAAATGATTTGCATTACCCATCAAATGGCCAGGAAACAGAGCCCCTTGTTCTGCAGGTGCAAGCACCTCACTGGTTTCTCGAGACAATTACGTTTCACTTCTTGCATCTTCTCACCTCAATATTTGCCTCTTCCTATTAACAGTTGGCATCGGTTAATCCCTCAATGTAATACTTGTTCATCTCCAATGTCCAAGTTTTCTGCAAATTTAATCTTGTTGTTTTATAAGTCTCCTGCACAACGATTTATGTTACGAATTTTTAGAACTTTGCCCTTCCATTGGGATATTTAGGTTTTCCACCACAAACCTCAAATGTTGAAATGAAAAAAGAAACAATATAACAAAAATAATTTGTTTTTTGAACCACTGATGTGCACAACATATTCAAGAGATGCTGATAAATTAATTGCTGGAAAAATGTCAATGAAGTTTCTTTACAATAAATATTCAATGAAAAAAGGGAAAATAATTTCACCAAAGCACTTAACTTGACTTGTACTTTTGAACTATATTTGTCTTGTGTGTTTTGCATAACTTCATGATTAAATAAACGAATGAAGTGAAAAGTAAGAAACCTGAATGTGATCAAAGCCCATCTTTACCTGGACGGAGAACAGCAGCGACAATATCTGCTCCATGTTCACATTTGCTGCCCGTGTAGGCTGAACCACAATTGCAGATGATGCTGCAGGTAGCATCACATGAACAGCTCCCACCATTCTGGCAGGGGTTCTGCTCTGTGCACTTCTTTTGACATGTCTGCATATCACAACTCCCTGAAAATGGAAATTGCAGAAACAGTATATTATAGGGAAACATCTCAAGACCACGAGAGACTCACACTTTGCCTTAAGTCACAGCCGTGATGCAGCAAGCCGTAAAGTATGCAGATTAATAAAAGTTCTTTGAATTGTTTGACCATTGTCAACTAATTCTCTCCTTGTAATTCAAGTGAAAGAAACACTGATATATAGATATATATACTCATATCATAGTCCTACACATGATTATTGATGTGCAAACTTCTCCATAAACTTTTTATCACCATGAAATTTATATTTATTTCAAAACTTTCGGTTAAGAACAATTCGTATATTTTTACCCTGGAAATATACAACCAGCTTGAAGCAAAGCTAAAGCATCATTGGGCGAGAGGATGTTTCTAATAGATAAGATCAGGCAAATGACTTGTTAACATTACTTTCTTTAAAGCTTTGATTAATAGCAAATCTGAAGGATTTGCAGATCTTCCACAACTGGTTTTAACCCCCTTTGGGAGTGCAATTTGGTGTCAATATCCCCTCCCTAAAGCAGGGATCAGGGGAACCACTTGCACTACTCCATGTCAAAAAATGCAAGTCATCTCCGCACCCACGTAGGATGTGGGGCGGATGTTGTTGGAGTGAGGGAGAGAATATATTTTGTGCTCATGACCTGACGCTGGGTACCAGCACACGTTTGAAAGATTTGGTGGGGGTTGGCCAAGCCGTTTGAATCTACAAGGTTCAGACATAACGACAGCGAATTGCTGAATTTTAGTATAATATACAAAATAGTATGAACTGCATTGTAATTTACCAATATAAATAGTCTACTTCAGCAGTCACACTGAACACCTTGACACTATCCTAGAATCTGTAATGAGAATTGTATCTGGCACAATGAAGTCACCCCTCTACCGTGACTCCCTGTGCTGACTACCATAGCACTCCCAGACATTCGCAGGCAAGCACGAACGTCTTGAGTGTACCTTCAGACACAAACAATGCTGACCTGCCAATTCATGAAGAGCGACTTGGCCTACAAAACCTTGATTGAAGTCACGGAAGCCTTTCTGGATTAGGTGACTTGTAGTGGCCAATACTAATGATAAGGAGTGATGGCGACAGAAATGGGAAAAGGCATAAGTTCAAAATGGCCAGTTAATCCAAGATTTCACAAAGGAGCCCCCAGGCTTTCACTGACAGACGTCAATAGAGTGGTGTTGCCAATTGCAAATCCTTTATATGCAAGGACCACTCATCATATGTATCGAGCAAACTGATAGCCCAATGTGTACCTATGGCCATCAAGATCAGATAGTCCTACACGTAGTACAGGACTGTATGCAGAGGAGATTCAGTGGGTCCTTTGCAGAACTACACAGGGCTACTGATGCTGCAATCAAATGGCTCTCATTACTAGATCTTCAACTGTAATTGTCTACATCACTACATGATCATACAAAATAAGAGGAGGAATTCACCAAGATAAACAATGCTTCATATTATGGGGTATACATTTATTAAGTGTGCACAGTTTTTGGGTTTTTTTGTATACAAGATCGAGGCTCGTGAAAGAGCTAACATAAATCACACAAAAAGTCAATCCGACACATAAACCACCAAATAAGGGGAGCGGTAGACAAGATGGGGAGAGAGGGGTTAAGGACACACACACAACATTTGAGAGCACGGACATCAAAAGAAATGTGGGAGGGGGAGGGCTTGGGGGGAGGTGGGAGAGGTATAAAACATATGAACACTGCAAGGACTTCCAAGAAAAAAGTTGGAATTTCAAAAAAAAAAGTGTATCTGCGGTGAATTAGCGGGGGAAGAAAAGATCAAGGTTTTGGATGGGGGAAGATAAGAGATGGTGGTGAACAGCTGTTTTAAAGACCTGGAGGGAGGAGTGGGATTGAAGGGAGTGGGGGAGATTGTTCCAGAGGCGGGAGAAAAGGGGAATGAAAGAGTGAAGGTGAGCAGAGAGCCTTGATTTTGGCAGTTTAACCATAAGAGGGTTGCTGGCAGAACTTGTGCGACCTGTAGGAATATTGGGGGGACAGAGCACAGAGAGAGCTGGGGGAGCAAGGCCGGAGAGGAGTCAGTAGAAGACAGAAAGACCACCAACCTGCCTGTGGTGAGTGAGGGAAAGGTCCTCGGAGTTAGCTTCATCGCAGGAGATTCCAATGATTCTGAAAGCTTTGGTTTCAACAGCGTGAAGCCGAGCGAGGTGTGAGGCAGGAGCACCGGCCCAGAGGGGAGAACAGTATTCCATTGAGCTGCGGATGAAAGCCTTGTATGTCGCAAGGAGCTCAGGTGTGCCAAGGAAGGACTTCGCACGGCGGAGGATGCCCAGTCGGCAACTGGCTTTGGAGGCCAGCTTGGAAATGTGGTTTTCCCAAGAAAGATCATGGCAGATAGTGAGACCCAAAAGCTTGAGCGACAGAACTTCTTAGAGAGGATTGTTGAGAAAGTAGATGGGAGGGTTTTCCAGTCGGTCTTTTCAGAGAGACATAGTAAGAGTGTGAGATTTGTCAGGATTGAAAGACATGTTCCACTTGCTTGACCAGTCTCTGATTTTGACAAGTAGAAGGTGTGTTCGAATTGAAGGTTTGGGGATGAGGTACGATGTACCAAAGGGTTGAATAAAAGGTTTGAATAAAAAGCAACTTGTATTGCAATGGCAAAAACGTTCCTGCATTCCATTGGAGAGAAGAAGATGATTCCGCAAAGAAGGTTGTGAAATAGGATGAGATCTGGGTTCATCATTTTCCATCACAGTCAATGTGACCCAACACGGAGTGGAGATGTATTGGTGCCACAACCAAAAGAACGCTCAGCTAGGAATATGATTACACTGCAGAAGAGTACACTATTCCTGGCAACAGTGCTTTGGGACCTTAAGAGGTTAATTCATGTAAAATTTCATTCATGCAGGAAAATCCTCAATATCAAGTACGACAGGAATTGTGCTGCATGAAGTGAAACAAGGAAAGCAAAGGAGATGGACAAGTATATTGTTTCATGTTGTGACCTAACTATAAAATAGTGCATTCATACAGGAAATGTGACCACTAAGACTCGTGCAAAGGTGGGTGTGGGACCTTTCAAATCATCCCTTACACAACAAAGAACTCTCATCTTGTATTGTAATTATATAATGATATTGTAATTATATATTGTAATTATAACTCTCATCTTGTATCTTAATTGTAGTTGTAGCTCCAAACGTCAGCTGAGTTGTCATATCACTTACAGAGATTGTGGCTTGTCCAAGTGTTTCAACTGCATAAAGAAGTGATAAGACTTTGCAAAGGAGAGTTTTGAAATACAAATAAAATCGAAGTTAGGTGCAGGAGGAAGCCATCACGTAAGATCTCCCAACTACTGCATGCAGTGTATTTTTTGTTGTTTTCTGTGTTTGCGTTGATGTTTTGGAAAACTTGTTTTTGATGTTAAAACTGCCTCTGGTTGCATTGGAAAGTTTGATCTGAAGTGCAACATACCAGCACCGATATGTTCTGAATTTGGAAAGGAAATTTAACGAAATCTCTTTTTTATTATTACTTAGAAGACACATTACATTAAAATACATGCTGTTGATTTTGACGCGATGCTTGTTTTACCTGTGGATGCAGAGGTTGTAGATACGTTGTGAGTTGTTCCATTTGTCCCTGGTTGAGATGTTGTAACATTGGCAGAGACTGGAGTTACTCCTGGTGTTGTACCTGCACAAATAAATCATGAGACTTTGTGAAGGATATTTTTGAAATACAAATAAATTCGAAGTTAGGTGCAGGAGGAAGCCATTTGGGCCATCCTATCCGTGCTGCTTCACATAAGATCTCCGAACTCCTGCAGGCAGTGCATTTGCCCACACGTTTTAAAATATAATGTGGGAACTTTAAAATCAACAATCATGATGCAAACAAAACAGGTGAAGGGTGGCACGCAGCGTACTTTGTCCATACTGCTGATGCAAAGCGGCAATTTTAAAATTAGATCAAAATCCGCTGGGAAACAAACCCAGATATAAATCTCATAATGAGCACCAACTAATCTATCCTTAATGTATGAAATAATTGTTTGCTGGGAAATAACATTGCTATACACATTTTATGACACATTGCCAACAGTAAGAACTCTAAGAATAAGATGACAATGTGAAAAGCATTTCTTTCGAAAAACCTCGTTTATCTCTATTATAAACAGGAGTGTTCGTCCATCCATCCCCAAACTATTCCCTTTGGGGTTAGCCCCACCAAACTTTCTGTGGAACGTTTTGGGATCCCAGCGGATGTTGTGAGGTAGGTAGCAGGTTTCATAAATTCCTCAATAAAATTATGATTTTGAAATTGACTCGATACAGAGCTGCCACAAAACCAGAAATGAACACATAACGACAACGAGCTGGTTTGATAACATCTCAATACAATTGTCATTTAACACAGTATTTTGTTGCAGTATCAATTTATGATTGGAATGATGATATTTGGAATTGAGTGAATACAATTATGATTTTGAATTTCCAACCCTACGGAACTGCTCCAAATCCAGATGTAACATCAGCACGGATTTAAATATTTCTTTTATCACGAGTGTTCATAAAAGTATATATATATAATATATATATATGTATTTTATCTAAATGCTATTCAATTTGTGATTGGAGTTATGCTGTTTGGAATGAAAATAGGGATATTGAGTTCAAATGAATGACGAAATGATGTGAGGGTTTCTACTTTCCAACGGTGACATTCGTGGATCACCATATGCAGATTCGCCATTGAGTGGGCACAGAACCTTTCAAACAGGAACGTTTTTTGTGCAAGTCCTTCATGAACCTGCTGTCCATGCATGATGTTCGACTACAGGTGTCACAGGAATGTGGAATTTATTGGTCCATGGATTAGCATTTACCGTTTCCACATTGTTTGTTTGCTTCCAGCTCCTCACCCGTGCGTAGCATGGGTACTTCGCTAGCAATTCCTGTAAACTCAAATAGTAATTTCATACTTGCAGTCTCAGTAACAGTACCCACGATTATAAATTAAATGACCGCCATGTCTCTCACCAGTTAAATTATCAATAACCAATCACTCCTCATAAATATCTGCTACTACTTTGTAAACAGGGATGGAAATAAAAAATATTATTTTACAGCTTAGAACAAACGAATGCCTGCATTTTGTACTGCAGAGCATACTCTTAGATGGAATACAAGTGGCAGGTATACCACTTCATTTAAGGGGGTGGGGTGGATCAGAAAAAGAAACATTATGAAGAATTAGAAAAATAAACCATCAATTTTCCAAACCCTATATAATAGTCCTTTGGCCTGTATTGCATCTCAGATAGACATTGATGATGCCAGGATGACAGCATGGCCGAAAGGCAAGAACACTCGACTCCAAGCTGTGAAGTCTGGGTTTGAATCCCGACCCAGCTATAAACTGTCATTTCGATGTTTCACAGGCAGGGCGATTCGTCATTGTTTGTGCCATCTATCGGATGGACGTTAAACGGGCTTCCCGTCTGCCAGCATTCATTGGTGGAAGTTAAATATCCCATGGTGTTCTTCACAAAGTGAAGCCAAACGATCGCCGGCACCAGTAACAATTTACAAATTCCTGCCCTGACCAGCAAAAAGCATGAATATAAAATTCGTTGCCACATTAGTTTAAGCAATCCTGCACTTTGTACCGCAAACAAATCTCTCAGATGCAGTATCAGGGGAGAATTTAACAGCTAAAACGAAGGGGGTGGAGAAGAACATGCATTTCAACGAAATACCTGTTGTTGATTCAGATGGGATGCTTGTTTTACCTGTGGATGTAGAGGTTGTAGATACGTTGTGAGTTGTTCCATTTGTCCCTGGTTGAGATGTTGTAACATTGGCAGAGACTGGAGTTACTCCTGGTGTTGTACCTGCATAAAAAAATCATTAGAGTTTGTGAAGGATATTTTTGAAATACAAATAAATTCGAGGTGCAGGAGGAAGCCATTTGGGCCATCTTATCCGTGCTGCTTCACGCAAGACCTCCCAAATACTGCAGGCAGTGCATTTGCCCACACTTTAAAATATATAGTGTAGGAACTTTAAAATCAACAATCATGATGCAAACAAAACAGGTGAAGGGTGGCACGCAGCGTACTTTGCCCATACTGCTGATGTAAAGCGGTAATTTTAAAATAGGATCAAAATCCATTGGGAATCAAACCCAGATAGAAATCTTAATAATGAGCACCAACTAATCTATCCAAAATGCGTGAAATAATTGTTTGCTGGGAAATAACATTGCTATAAACATTTTATGATACATTGCCAACCGTAAGAACTCTAAGAATGAGATGACAATGTGAAAAGCATTTCTTTAGAAAAACCTAGTTTATCTCGATTATAAACAGGAGTGTTCGTCCATCCATCCCCAAACTATTCCCTTTGGGGTTAGCCCCACCAAACTTTCTGTGGAACGTTTTGGGTTCCCAGCGGATGTTGTAAGGTCGGTAGCAGGTTTCATAAATTCCTCAATAAAATTATGAATTTTGAAATTGACTCGATACAGAGCTGCCACGAATCCAGAAGTAAACACATAACGACAACGAGCTGGTTTGATAATATCTCCATACAATCGTCATTTAACACAGTATTTTGCTGCAGTTTGAATTTATGATTGGAATGATGTTATTTGGAATTGAGTGAATACAATTATGATTTTGAATTTCCAACCCAACGGAACTGCTCCAAATCCAGATGTAACATCAGCACGGATTTAAATATTTCTTTTGTCACGAGTGTTCATAAAAGTATATATATATAATATATATATATATGTATTTTATCTAAATGCTATTCAATTTGTGATTGGAGTTATGCTGTTTGGAATGAAAATAGGGATATTGAGTTCAAATGAATGACGAAATGATGTGAGGGTTTCTACTTTCAAACCGTGACATTCGTGGATCGCCATATGCAGATTCGCCATTGAGTGGGCACAGAACCTTTCAAACAGGAACGTTTTTTGTGCAAGTCCTTCATGAACCTGCTGTCCATGCTTGATGTTCGACTACAGGTGGCACAGGAATGTGGAATTTATTGGTCCATGGATTAGCATTTACCGTTTCCACATTGTTTGTTTGCTTCCAGCTCCTCACCCGTGCGTAGCATGGGTACCTCGCTAGCAATTCCTGTAAACTCAAATAGTAATTTCATACTTGCAGTCTCAGTAACAGTACCCAAGATTATAAATTAAATGACCGTCATGTCTCTCACCAGTTAAATTATCGATAACCAATCACTCCTCATAAATATCTGCTACTACTTTGTAAACAGGGATGGAAATAAAAAATATTATTTTACAGCTTAGAACAAACTAATGCCTGCATTTTGTACTGCAGAGCATACTCTTAGATGGAATACAAGTGGCAGGTATACCACTTCATTTAAGGGGGTGAGGGGTGGATCAGAAAAAGAAACATTATGAAGAATTAGAAAAATAAACCATCAATTTTCCAAACCCTATATAATAGTCCTTTGGCCTGTATTGCATCTCAGATAGACATTGATGATGCCAGGATGACAGCATGGCCTAAAGGCAAGCACACTCGCCTCCAAGCTGTGAAGTCTGGGTTTGAATCCCGACCCAGCTATAAACTGTCATTTCGATGTTTCACAGGCAGGGCGATTCATCATTGTTTGTGCCATCTCTCGGATGGACGTTAAACGGGCTTCCCGTCTGCCAGCATTCATTGGTGGAAGTTAAATATCCCATGGTGTTCTTCACAAAGTGAAGCCAAACGATCGCCGGCACCAGTAACAATTTAAAAATTCCTGCCCTGACCAGCAAAAAGCATAAATATAAAATTCGTTGCCACATTAGTTTAAGCAATCCTGCACTTTGTACCGCAAACAAATCTCTCAGATGCAGTATCAGGGGGGAATTTAACAGCTAAACCGAAGGGGGTGGAGAAGAACATGAATTTCAACAAAATACCTGTTGTTGATTCAGATGGGATGCTTGTTTTACCTGTGGATGTGGAGGTTGTAGATACGTTGTGAGTTGTTCCATTTGTGTCTGGTTGAGATGTTGTAACATTGGCAGAGACTGGAGTTACTCCTGGTGTTGTACCTGCACAAATAAATCATGAGACTTTGTGAAGGATATTTTTGAAATACAAATAAATTCGAAGTTAGGTGCAGGAGGAAGCCATTTGGGCCATCCTATCCATGCTGCTTCACGCAAGAACTCCCAAATACTGCAGGCAGTGCATTTGCCCACACTTTAAAATATATAGTGTAGGAACTTTAAAATCAACAATCATGATGCAAACAAAACAGGTGAAGGGTGGCACGCAGCGTACTTTGTCCATACTGCTGATGTAAAGTGGTAATTTTAAAATTGGATCAAAATCCATTGGGAATCAAACCCAGATAGAAATCTTAATAATGAGCACCAACTAATCTATCCAAAATGCGTGAAATAATTGTTTGCTGGGAAATAACATTGCTATAAACAGTTTATGATACATTGCCAACAGTAAGAACTTTAAGAATGAGATGACAATGTGAAAAGCATTTCTTTAGAAAAACCTAGTTTATCTCGATTATAAACAGGAGTGTTCGTCCATCCATCCCCAAACTATTCCCTTTAGGGTTAGCCCCACCAAACTTTCTGTGGAACGTTTTGGGTTCCCAGCGGATGTTGTAAGGTCGGTAGCAGGTTTCATAAATTCCTCAATGAAATTATGATTTTGAAATTGACTCGATACAGAGCTGCCACGAATCCAGAAGTAAAGACATAACGACAACGAGCTGGTTTGATAATATCTCCATACAATCGTCATTTAACACAGTATTTTGCTGCAGTATCAATTTATGATTGGAATGATGTTATTTGGAATTGAGTGAATACAATTATGATTTTGAATTTCCAACCCTACGGAACTGCTCCAAATCCGGATGTAACATCAGCACGGATTTAAATATTTGTTTTGTCACGAGTGTTCGTAAAAGTATATATATATATATATTATATAAATGCTATTCAATTTGTGATTGGAGTTATGCTGTTTGGAATGAAAATAGGGATAATGAGTTCAAATGAATGACGAAATGATGTGAGGGTTTCTACTTTCCAACCGTGACATTCGTGGATCACCATATGCAGATTCGCCATTGAGTGGGCACAGAACCTTTCAAACAGGAACGTTTTTTGTGCAAGTCCTTCATGAACCTGCTGTCCATGCATGATGTTCGACTACAGGTGTCACAGGAATGTGGAATTTATTGGTCCATGGATTAGCATTTACCGTTTCCACATTGTTTGTTTGCTTCCAGCTCCTCACCCGTGCGTAGCATGGGTACTTCGCTAGCAATTCCTGTAAACTCAAATAGTAATTTCATACTTGCAGTCTCAGTAACAGTACCCACGATTATAAATTAAATGACCGTCATGTCTCTCACCAGTTAAATTATCGATAACCAATCACTCCTCATAAATATCTGCTACTACTTTGTAAACAGGGATGGAAATAAAAAATATTATTTTACAGCTTAGAACAAACGAATGCCTGCATTTTGTACTGCAGAGCATACTCTTAGATGGAATACAAGTGGCAGGTATACCACTTCATTTAAGGGGGTGGGGTGGATCAGAAAAAGAAACATTATGAAGAATTAGAAAAATAAACCATCAATTTTCCAAACCCTATATAATAGTCCTTTGGCCTGTATTGCATCTCAGATAGACATTGATGATGCCAGGATGACAGCATGGCCTAAAGGCAAGCACACTCGCCTCCAAGCTGTGAAGTCTGGGTTTGAATCCCGACCCACCTATAAACTGTCATTTCGATGTTTCACAGGCAGGGCGATTCATCATTGTTTGTGCCATCTCTCGGATGGACGTTAAACGGGCTTCCCGTCTGCCAGCATTCATTGGTGGAAGTTAAATATCCCATGGTGTTCTTCACAAAGTGAAGCCAAACGATCGCCGGCACCAGTAACAATTTACAAATTCCTGCCCTGACCAGCAAAAAGCATGAATATAAAATTCGTTGCCACATTAGTTTAAGCAATCCTGCACTTTGTACCGCAAACAAATCTCTCAGATGCAGTATCAGGGGAGAATTTAACAGCTAAAACGAAGGGGTGGAGTAGAACATGCATTTCAACGAAATACCTGTTGTTGATTCAGATAGGATGCTTGATTTACCTGTGGATGTGGAGGTTGTAGATACGTTGTGAGTTGTTCCATTTGTGTCTGGTTGAGATGTTGTAACATTGGCAGAGACTGGAGTTACTCCTGGTGTTGTACCTGCACAAATAAATCATGAGACTTTGTGAAGGATATTTTTGAAATACAAATAAATTCGAAGTTAGGTGCAGGAGGAAGCCATTTGGGCCATCTTATCCGCGCTGCTTCACGCAAGACCTCCCAAATACTGCAGGCAGTGCATTTGCCCACACTTTAAAATATATAGTGTAGGAACTTTAAAATCAACAATCATGATGCAAACAAAACAGGTGAAGGGTGGCACGCAGCGTACTTTGTCCATACTGCTGATGTAAAGCGGTAATTTTAAAATTGGATCAAAATCCATTGGGAATCAAACCCAGATAGAAATCTTAATAATGAGCACCAACTAATCTATCCAAAATGCATGAAATAATTGTTTGCTGGGAAATAACATTGCTATAAACATTTTATGATACATTGCCAACCGTAAGAACTCTAAGAATGAGATGACAATGTGAAAAGCATTTCTTTAGAAAAACCTAGTTTATCTCGATTATAAACAGGAGTGTTCGTCCATCCATCCCCAAACTATTCTCTTTGGGGTTAGCCCCACCAAACTTTCTGTGGAACGTTTTGGGTTCCCAGCGGATGTTGTAAGGTCGGTAGCAGGTTTCATAAATTCCTCAATGAAATTATGATTTTGAAATTGACTCGATACAGAGCTGCCACGAATCCAGAAGTAAACACATAACGACAACGAGCTGGTTTGATAATATCTCCATACAATCGTCATTTAACACAGTATTTTGCTGCAGTATCAATTCATGATTGGAATGTTATTTGGAATTGAGGGAATACAATTATGATTTTGAATTTCCAACCCAACGGAACTGCTCCAAATCCGGATGTAACATCAGCACGGATTTAAATATTTGTTTTGTCACGAGTGTTCGTAAAAGTATATATATATAATATATATATATATTTTATCTAAATGCTATTCAATTTGTGATTGGAGTTATGCTGTTTGGAATGAAAATAGGGATATTGAGTTCAAATGAATGACGAAATGATGTGAGGGTTTCTACTTTCCAACCGTGACATTCGTGGATCGCCATATGCAGATTCGCCATTGAGTGGGCACAGAACCTTTCAAACAGGAACGTTTTTTGTGCAAGTCCTTCATGAACCTGCTGCCCATGCTTGATGTTCGACTACAGGTGGCACAGGAATGTGGAATTTATTGGTCCATGGATTAGCATTTACCGTTTCCACATTGTTTGTTTGCTTCCAGCTCCTCACCCGTGCGTAGCATGGGTACCTCGCCAGCAATTCCTGTAAACTCAAATAGTAATTTCATACTTGCAGTCTCAGTAACAGTACCCACGATTATAAATTAAATGACCGTCATGTCTCTCACCAGTTAAATTATCGATAACCAATCACTCCTCATAAATATCTGCTACTACTTTGTAAACAGGGATGGAAATAAAAAATATTATTTTACAGCTTAGAACAAACTAATGCCTGCATTTTGTACTGCAGAGCATACTCTTAGATGGAATACAAGTGGCAGGTATACCACTTCATTTAAGGGGGTGAGGGGTGGATCAGAAAAAGAAACATTATGAAGAATTAGAAAAATAAACCATCAATTTTCCAAACCCTATATAATATAATAGTCCTTTGGCCTGTATTGCATCTCAGATAGACATTGATGATGCCAGGATGACAGCATGGCCGAAAGGCAAGAACACTCGACTCCAAGCTGTGAAGTCTGGGTTTGAATCCCGACCCAGCTATAAACTGTCATTTCGATGTTTCACAGGCAGGGCGATTCATCATTGTTTGTGCCATCTATCGGATGGACGTTAAACGGGCTTCCCGTCTGCCAGCATTCATTGGTGGAAGTTAAATATCCCATGGTGTTCTTCACAAAGTGAAGCCAAACGATCGCCGGCACCAGTAACAATTTACAAATTCCTGCCCTGACCAGCAAAAAGCATGAATATAAAATTCGTTGCCACATTAGTTTAAGCAATCCTGCACTTTGTACCGCAAACAAATCTCTCAGATGCAGTATCAGGGGAGAATTTAACAGCTAAAACGAAGGGGTGGAGTAGAACATGCATTTCAACGAAATACCTGTTGTTGATTCAGATAGGATGCTTGTTTTACCTGTGGATGTGGAGGTTGTAGATACGTTGTGAGTTGTTCCATTTGTGTCTGGTTGAGATGTTGTAACATTGGCAGAGACTGGAGTTACTCCTGGTGTTGTACCTGCACAAATAAATCATGAGACTTTGTGAAGGATATTTTTGAAATACAAATAAATTCGAAGTTAGGTGCAGGAGGAAGCCATTTGGGCCATCTTATCCGTGCTGCTTCACACAAGACCTCCCAAATACTGCAGGCAGTGCATTTGCCCACACTTTAAAATATATAGTGTAGGAACTTTAAAATCAACAATCATGATGCAAACAAAACAGGTGAAGGGTGGCACGCAGCGTACTTTGCCCATACTGCTGATGTAAAGCGGTAATTTTAAAATTGGATCAAAATCCATTGGGAATCAAACCCAGATAGAAATCTTAATAATGAGCACCAACTAATCTATCCAAAATGCGTGAAATAATTGTTTGCTGGGAAATAACATTGCTATAAACATTTTATGATACATTGCCAACAGTAAGAACTCTAAGAATGAGATGACAATGTGAAAAGCATTTCTTTAGAAAAAACCTAGTTTATCTCGATTATAAACAGGAGTGTTCGTCCATCCATCCCCAAACTATTCCCTTTGGGGTTAGCCCCACCAAACTTTCTGTGGAACGTTTTGGGTTCCCAGCGGATGTTGTAAGGTCGGTAGCAGGTTTCATAAATTCCTCAATGAAATTATGATTTTGAAATTGACTCGATACAGAGCTGCCACGAATCCAGAAGTAAACACATAACGACAACGCGCTGGTTTGATAATATCTCCATACAATCGTCATTTAACACAGTATTTTGCTGCAGTATCAATTTATGATTGGAATGATGTTATTTGGAATTGAGTGAATACAATTATGATTTTGAATTTCCAACCCTACGGAACTGCTCCAAATCCGGATGTAACATCAGCACGGATTTAAATATTTGTTTTGTCACGAGTGTTCGTAAAAGTATATATATATAATATATATATATGTATTTTATCTAAATGCTATTCAATTTGTGATTGGAGTTATGCTGTTTGGAATGAAAATAGGGATATTGAGTTCAAATGAATGACGAAATGATGTGAGGGTTTCTACTTTCCAACCGTGACATTCGTGGATCGCCATATGCAGATTCGCCATTGAGTGGGCACAGAACCTTTCAAACAGGAACGTTTTTTGTGCAAGTCCTTCATGAACCTGCTGTCCATGCTTGATGTTCGACTACAGGTGGCACAGGAATGTGGAATTTATTGGTCCATGGATTAGCATTTACCGTTTCCACATTGTTTGTTTGCTTCCAGCTCCTCACCCGTGCATAGCATGGGTACCTCGCTAGCAATTCCTGTAAACTCAAATAGTAATTTCATACTTGCAGTCTCAGTAACAGTACCCAAGATTATAAATTAAATGACCGTCATGTCTCTCACCAGTTAAATTATCGATAACCAATCACTCCTCATAAATATCTGCTACTACTTTGTAAACAGGGATGGAAATAAAAAATATTATTTTACAGCTTAGAACAAACGAATGCCTGCATTTTGTACTGCAGAGCATACTCTTAGATGGAATACAAGTGGCAGGTATACCACTTCATTTAAGGGGGTGGGGTGGATCAGAAAAAGAAACATTATGAAGAATTAGAAAAATAAACCATCAATTTTCCAAACCCTATATAATAGTCCTTTGGCCTGTATTGCATCTCAGATAGACATTGATGATGCCAGGATGACAGCATGGCCTAAAGGCAAGCACACTCGCCTCCAAGCTGTGAAGTCTGGGTTTGAATCCCGACCCACCTATAAACTGTCATTTCGATGTTTCACAGGCAGGGCGATTCATCATTGTTTGTGCCATCTCTCGGATGGACGTTAAACGGGCTTCCCGTCTGCCAGCATTCATTGGTGGAAGTTAAATATCCCATGGTGTTCTTCACAAAGTGAAGCCAAACGATCGCCGGCACCAGTAACAATTTACAAATTCCTGCCCTGACCAGCAAAAAGCATGAATATAAAATTCGTTGCCACATTAGTTTAAGCAATCCTGCACTTTGTACCGCAAACAAATCTCTCAGATGCAGTATCAGGGGAGAATTTAACAGCTAAAACGAAGGGGTGGAGTAGAACATGCATTTCAACGAAATACCTGTTGTTGATTCAGATAGGATGCTTGTTTTACCTGTGGATGTGGAGGTTGTAGATACGTTGTGAGTTGTTCCATTTGTGTCTGGTTGAGATGTTGTAACATTGGCAGAGACTGGAGTTACTCCTGGTGTTGTACCTGCACAAATAAATCATGAGACTTTGTGAAGGATATTTTTGAAATACAAATAAATTCGAAGTTAGGTGCAGGAGGAAGCCATTTGGGCCATCTTATCCGCGCTGCTTCACGCAAGACCTCCCAAATACTGCAGGCAGTGCATTTGCCCACACTTTAAAATATATAGTGTAGGAACTTTAAAATCAACAATCATGATGCAAACAAAACAGGTGAAGGGTGGCACGCAGCGTACTTTGTCCATACTGCTGATGTGAAGCAGCAAATTTAAAACTAGATAAAAATCCGTTGGAAATCAAACCCAGGTATAAAGCTCAATTATGAGCACCAACTAATCTATCCAAAATGCGTGAAATAATTGTTAGCTGGGAAATAACATTGCTATAAACATTTTATGATACATTGCCAACAGTAAGAACTTTAAGAATGAGATGACAATGTGAAAAGCGTTTCTTTAGAAACACCTTGTTTATATTCCCTAAAACCTCAAATAGCAATTTCATACTTGCAGTCTCAGTAACAGTCCCTATTTTACCAAATTAAATGACCATCCTCTCTCTCACCAGTGAAATTATCGAAAACCAATTACTCTTAATAAATATCTGCAACTGTTTTGTAAAGAGGGATGGAAATATAAAATATTGTTTTCCAGCTTGGAACAATCCAATGCCTGCATTTTGGACTGCAGAGCAGTCTCTCAGATGGAATACAAGTGGCAGGGGGGAGAATGAGAAAAAGAAACATTATGAATTTTCCAAACCCCATATAATTGGCATTTGGCCTGCACTGCATCTCAGATTGACATTGATGTTGCCAAACTTAGATATACTGTACATTGATGATGCGAATCTGGGAGATCAGTTTGCTTGGCATTTTTCCTATTTTCTGTGTTTGTGCTGATGATTTGGTCAACTTGGTTAAGATGTTACAACTACCTCTGGTTGTGTCGGAAAGTTTGATCTGAAGTAAGAGAAGCTGACCATGATCTATTCTAAACTGGTAAGAGATATTGCATGTCGTCTCTTTTTTTTAATGAATGCTTAAAAGATACATTTCATTAAAATACCTGCTGTAGATTTAAACAAACTGCTTGTTTTACCTGTAGTTGCAGAGGTTGTCGTGATGATGTGAGTTGTTCCATTTGACCTTGGCTGAGACGTTGTAGTAGTAGCAGGTTCTACAGTTCGTTGTCTTCTAACTGCATGAAGAAATAATTAGACTTTATTTAAGACATTTTTTAAGTACAAAGTAATTTCAACTTTATTGAAGTAGGAAGCCATTTGGGCCATCATACCTGTGCTGCGTCGCACCCAAGATCTCCCAAGTACTGCCAACAATGCTAATTAAACAAATAATTCCATGCAGAGATTTTACCCACGATACTGGCACAAAATTGCCAACACTTTTCATAGATATTGTGCAGGAAGGAACATCCCATTAAGTTTCAATCGCACTCTCGGTTTAACTTCATTTGTGTAAGGAATTATTTGTGAGCGCATTCGAAATAACAAACACATCAGGGGATTTCACATGAGTCTCTCCTTCCAATTCTTCAAAACATATGCGTTAAGCGGTTGGAATTTCTATACATAACTTTTAGTGTAGAGTGCTCCAAAACTGAAACATGAACTAAACTGTTTACATTTTGTCCTGTTGCACTTCTATTTGGAATATTTTGAGAGGAAGGGAAATACTGAATGGGGCAGAGGGGAAAATGCTTCTGTTTGGAATACTGTGGGAAAAGGGGACTGCTTGTTTCCATTTGAGGAAGTTCAACTATTACAGCCAACAACAACAACAACAACAACATGCATTTTAAGGCCATTTTCCCTGCTAGAGCGGGGGTTAGCCTTGAACTAATTGGTATTACAGCCAAAAAATGAACAAATTATTCTCTCCATTATATTTCCATTGAAACAACTCCTCATACAATATCTTCCTTTCCTCACGTTGTCTGGGAGTAGAGTTTATCGCTAATAGTCTGGCAGAACAGACAAACTCAGAAACTCCCTGAAATCATCTCCCATGTCCATAGTTTTTCTTGTATCAGAGAGTACAGTGCATTCAGAAAGTATTCAGACCCCTTCACTTTTTCACATTTTGTTGTGTTGCAGCCTCATGCTGAAATCGTTTAAATTCATTTTTTCCCTCATCAATCTACACTCAATACCCCATAATGACGAAGAGAAAACAGGATTTTGGAAAGTTTTGCAAATTTATTTTAAAAAACAACATAAATATCACTTTGACATCAGTATTCATACCCTTTGCTATGACACTTGAAATTTAGCTCAGGTGCCTCCCATTTCTCTTGATCATCTTTGAGATGTTTCTATGCCTTGATTGGAGTCCACCTGTGGTAAATTCAATTGATTGGACATGATTTGGAAAGGCACACACCTGTCTATATAAGGTCACACAACTGCCAATGCATATCAGAGCAAAAACCAAGCCATGAGGTCGAAGGAACTGCCTGCAGAGCTCAGAGACAGGATTGTGTCGAGGCACAGATCTGAGGAAGCCTACAAAAAAATCTCTGCTGCATTGAAGGTTCCCAAGAACACAGTGGCCTCCATAATTCTTAAATGGAAGAAGTTTGGAACAACCAGGACTCTTCCTAGAGCTGGCCGCCCGACCAAACTGAGCAATCGGGGGAGAAGGGCCTTGGTAAGAGAGGTGACCAAGAACCCGATGGTCACTCTGGCTGAGCTCCAGAGATCCTGTGTGGAGATGGGAGAAACTTCCAGAAGGACAACCATCACTGCAACACTCCACCGATCTGGGGCTTTATGGCAGAGTGGCCAGACGGAAGCATCTCCTCAGTGAAAGACCCATGAAATCCCACTTGGAGTTTATAAAAAAGCACCTAGATGGACTCTCAGACTGTGAGAAACAAGATTTTTTGGGCTTTCATGTGTCTTTCACTGAGGAGAGCCTTCAGTCTAGCCACTCTGCCATAAAGCCCAGATCGGTTGAGTGTTGCAGTGATGGTTGTCCTTCTGGAAGTTTCTCCCATCTCCACACAGTATCTCTGGAGCTCAACAAGAGTGACCATCGGGTTCTTGGTCACCTCTCTTACAAAGGCCCTTCTCCCCCGATTGCTTAGTTTGGGCGGGCGGCCAGCTCTAGGAAGAGTCCTGGTTGTTCCAAACTTCTTCCATTTAAGAATTATGGAGGCCACTGTGCTCTTGGGAACCTTCAATGCAGCAGAGATTTTTTTGTAGGCTTCCCCAGATCTGTGCCTCGACACAATCCTGTCTCTGAGCTCAGCAGGCAGTTCCTTCGACCTCATGGCTTGGTTTTTGCTCTGATATGCATCGTCAGCTGTGAGACCTTATATAGACAGGTGTGCGCCTTTCCAAATCATGTCCAATCAATTGAATTTACCACAGGTGGACTCCAATCAAGGTGTAGAAACATCTCAAAGATGATCAAGAGAAATGGGAGGCACCTGAGCTCAATTTCAAGTGTCAAAGCAAAGGGTCTGAATACTTATGTAAATGTGATATTTCAGTTTTTTCTTTTTAATAAATTTGCAAAACTTTCTAAAATCCTGTTTTCTCTTTGTCATTATGGGGTATTGAGTGTAGATTGATGAGGGAAAAAATGAATCTAAACGATTTCAGCATAAGGCTGCAACATAACAAAATGTGAAAAAAAGTGAAGGGTCTGAATACTTTCTGAATGCACTGTATCTCCACATTTGTTTTGTCTATCGTTGAATGTCACACACAGGGGTTACACTGGAAAGACAGCCTGGAGGTAAGTGCCCTCACCTCCAGTTTGATTTCGAGCCTGGATTCGAATCACAATGATGTCGAGCCTGGGTTCTAATCTTGGCCCAGATATAAACTCTCATCCTGGTGTTTCACAGGCAGGGCGAGGCATCATTGTATGCACCATCAGTCGAATGAATATTAAATTGGGTGGCCCGTCTGCTTGCATTAGTTGATGAACGTTAAATATCCTACAGTGTTCTTCACGAAGAGGAGGCGATCATTCGCCGGCACCATGGACAAACTCCAGATTGTTGCTCGAACCTATAGCACCTACTGCATTGCCCCTGTGAGAACTGGTGCTAACCCACAGATATGTGCTACATACAAATGACCACACCACACTTGTTGTAGAATTGAACATTTCATCCTGGTCACAGTCAGTGTAAAGTTAGTGTTGGTCACAATTTGGTCATATTATCTATAGCTTGAATCATTGTCGTTTGAATTGCAGCTAGGCTATCTACTTTGGCATTCAAATTTGTCACCGTTGGAAGATTACCCATGTAGGTCACGTGGACTCCATGAAAATATTTCCGGAAGTCAAAGTTGATCTGATACATGACCCATGATCTTACAGCACACCAAAACAACCCAAACAAACATCACAATTTATTGGACCAGACTTGTGGATAAACTCCTCGAGACATGTTACACACATCTCATCCAGATTGCTCATTCTTTCACCTCACTTGTCCTTTCTTTCCCAAGATTTGTCTTTGCGTTTCACAGATAAACGGAAATCTCTTTACCTAAGTATATGCAAACCATCCGAAATATTAACTGGACGAGACGGAAAATCCAATGTCTGGTGACAGCAAACCTATATGGCGCCTCTGTTATGAATTATACCATGGTTGCTGAATCAACATGTGAGTCCTTTCCGAATGAAATAGAGAAGACTTCAAGCTTGAAACTCACTCCGAGCACTACGTACATCCTAAACTCACTTCTAAAGTCATAAACGTCGAATAAACAGATGCAGATCATGATCCTTAATTATAAAAAAAAAAAAATCTGCCATAAATTAAGTGTTATTTACACCAATTCATGCACACACACTTGCACTGGAGTGTCAGAGCGCATTGCAGAGATAAACAGAGAGCTCCATCAGCCCGAGACAAGTGACTGAAGTAGTTCCTGAGAGAGCGGAGATCAGTTGGCGAGTGAGTTCCTCGGACACAAAGCCAGAGAGTGGAAAGAGTGAGTGCACTTGGATCACTGCGCGGTAAGCAGAGTATCACACCACTGGCAGCATGAAACAGCTCGGGAGTGTACATCTCCGGTCCAGAACAGAGATGTACCGCTAGTTGTGACTGTTTGCTGGCCCTCAACATCTTGTCGACCATCTTCTGCTTCATCGTCATATGCCTTGCTCAACAGGGCAGTTTGGGTGCACGAAGCAGGAGATTATGTAGTTGTGTTTAATTTTGTCTGTTCACTGGTTTTGGAGTGAGGTCCATTGCTCTTGCTGTTTTGATTTGGCATCTGCCTTCCCAGTGGAAATAATGTGAAATGGGGGAGAATAATTAAATTATAAAGGGGTGAAGAACACAAACACGAAAAGGAAGGGGTGAGGAGGGAAATTAAAATGATGAAGGGTAAAAACGATGAGTGGAGAGGGAAGGTTATGAGGGAGTGTGGACAAGATGAGTTCATTTTACACGGTATGTGCCTGCAAAGACCAACAATTTCACATTTTTCAGACAAAACATCGAATCGATTGTAAGTCGGTAGTTTTTGCAATCTTCTTTTGAAACAATCTTTCATAATCTAAATGAAGCTGTTTTTCTTCTATGAATCAAAGGAAATTAAGAAATCCCTGAATTTTATTTTTAAATAGGATTTTGTGAAATACATGTTTGTTGGATTTAACAGGAATTTCTTCCTTACCCACACAGCTGCTATTGATTCGGTCATAGCCATCTTCACAGTCACATTGGTACAGGCCGATGGTGTTTGTGCAAGTTTCGTTCATCCCACTGCAGAGTAAGGTTCCAGGTTTGCATTCATCTTTGTCTGAGAGACAGGAACAGGTCAGTGACACATTGTTTTTAACCATTTAAAGTTTCATTTCTTAATATTGTACAAGACAATCAAACTTAGATTTTTAACAAATACATCCCCTTTGTGGTTTATTAAGGTTTTCATGAATATCTGGTCATCAGCCATCTGCTTGGAAATCAGACAACATTAGTAAAAATGTGCAAAAACAGATCCTTACAACTACAGACCGATCAGCCTGCCCCAATAATCAGCAAGGTCATGGAATCCGTCATCGCTTCTGATATCAAATCCTTCCGCTTCTCCAAAGGCTTGATCTCAGATCATCAATTCGGATTTAGACCAGGCCACTCTACTCTGGACATGCTGCTTCTGCTGCCTCAACAATGGATGGAGGTCCTCAACGACAGCAGGAAATCAGAGATGTCTCCCTTGACATTTCCCATGCCTTCGATATGGTCTGGATCCCTTGCGCTGCTCACAAAACTCTCCTCTGATGGTATCCATGGAAATCTCCAAGCATGGCTCGCGGACCTCCTCTCCTGTCATAGTCAACGTGTGGCTCTAAATGGAATTCTCTCATCCCCTCTTCCTGTCCAGGCTGGCATTCCTCAAGGCAGTGTTCTGAGCTCTGTGCTTTTTCTAATCTTCATCAATGATCTCTCTGACTCTCTTGAAAATCCTATCTATCTTTTCGCTGATGACTCCATTCTCTGCCACTCCATATCTCAACCCCCAGATCGGCAGGCAGCAGCCTCTTCACTCTCTCCAGACCTGGATAAAATCACAAACTGGTCAAACAAGTGGAACATGTCTTTCAATCCTGACAAATCTCACACTCTTATTATGTCTCTCCGAAAAAACCGACTGGAAAACTCTCCCATCTACTTTCTGAACAATCCTCTCAAATAAGTTCTGTCACTCAAGCTTTTGGGTTTCACTATCTGCCATGATCTTTCTAGGGAAAACCACATTTCCAAGCTGACCTCCAAAGCCAGTCGCCGACTGGCCATCCTCTGTTGTGCGAAGTCCTTCCTTGGCACCTCTGAGCTCCTCATCACACACAAAGCTTTCATCCACAGCTTGATGGAGTACGGCTCTCCCTTCTGGGCTGGTGCACCAGCCTCACACCGAGCTCAGCTTCACGTTGTAGAAACCAAAACTATCAGAATCATTTGCATCTCCTGCGATGAAGCTGATTCTGAGGGAGTTTCACTCTCTCACCGCAGGCAGGTTGGTGGTTTTTCTGTCTTCTACCGACTCCTCTCCGGCCTTGCACCCCCCGCTCTGTCCCCAAAATATTCCTTCAGGACACACACGATCTGCCAGTAACCCTCTTCTGTTGAAATTGCCAAAATCAAGACTCTCTGCTCACCTTCTCTTTCATTCCTCTTTTCTCTCACCTCTGGAACAATCTCCCACACTCTCTTCAATCGCACTGCTCCCTCCAGGTCTTAAAAACAGCTGTTCACCACCATCTCTTACCTTCCCCCATCCAATACCTTCCACCTCAATTAACCCACCTCAAACCCACCCACCTACATGCGCAGCTTGAAGGAGTCCTAATTGGAAGAAATCCCCTGTGGTGTCCATCTTGTTTATCCTGTGTACCCCACCTCATCCCTCTCCTTTCCACATATCTCCTGATGTCCCTGTTCCCCAACTATGTTAAATGTGTTGCCTCAACTAAGTGTGTGTGTGTGTGTGTGTGTGTGTATATATTCTCCATTCATATGTATATATTCTCCATTCATATATATATATATATATATATACTCCTTGGTATAGTGTTGCGGTTATGTGAATAAAGGATAACCCCCTTCGTAGGGAGACGCACCATAACATGTAGCCTCGCTGTGGTATAGGTATTTCTTAGTAAATGTAAGGTAGTCTCCTTTCCTGTGTTAGTTTTGCGTTGAGTAGGCCAGTGAGCTTAGGTGTTCTTTTGCGCTGGAATGCCACGTGCTCGGCCTGAACAAGTCTGGCAAGGCCGAAGGGAGGAGCTGCAGGAGGGAGTGGCCGGTAAGCAACGAGCTGCCAATCAGAGCTCGAGGGGAGTGGCTAACCACGGCAATGGGAGGCGGAGCATGGAACATTCGGGTAGGGCCGGGGCGGAGCCATAAAACCCTGTTCCGAGCCCCCTGCCTCAGTTGAAGTGAGAGTTCAGTTCATTCGAGGAGTCAGTCAGTCGCCCAGCCTATGAGTCAGAGTCGGTGTGTCAGAGAACGCAAGAGAACGAGTCGGAGTGTTGGACTTGAATTGCTTGAAATAGCCTCATTGTACACGAATCCCCCGTGCCCTGTGCCCTGCGCTCTGCTGTCTGTACTAAATCGCGCTTGTGAAGACGACCCGTGTCCGGGCCACAGACGCGCGATCTCCTCCTGCCTGCATTTCCCTGCATACGTGCCTTGAGCACCAGACGGCCACGCCGGGCGAGCTGTCCCGGAGCGACCGACGGCAAGGCGCGTTTGGCGCGCGAACTTCATTCCTTCTTTTTCCCCGCATGAGTGAGAGGGCCCTGTGTCTGGGTATAAGTTAACATTGTTTAAGCATCTGCTCTGTGTCCCTTTTCCTTTATCCTGATCACTGTACATTATAATAAATTGTGTTCTTCCTCTTATTTGACCGTTCCCGTCCCTTCCGTTAATTGGCCTAGCATAGTAAGAATAAAACCGCTCGAATCGGGTTCCATAAAAGTAATGGCACGAGTCACGTGATACGCACACCGCTCGAGCGTAATCGATTAGCGTGGCTTGTGCGAGGTCCGGTCCCCGTTTTCATGGCAGCGTGGGTCAAAGGTACGTGCGGCGTCGACCCGATACCCTTTTTCACGCTTGCTGCGGAAGTGGCGATTCGGCCTCGTGGACACAACGACCCAAGGGGAAAAAGGGGTTTAATCCCCCCTTTGTAACATGGACGGGCTTCGGGAGATCCGCAACAATATATATATATATATATATATATATATATATATATATATATATATATATATATATATATATATATATATATATATGTATGTATGTATGTATGTATGTATGTATGTAATGTAATGTAATGTATGTATGTATGTAATGTAAGTATGTATGAATGTATGTATGTATGTATGTGTGTGTGTGTGTGTGTGTGTGTTATATATATATATATATATATATATATATATATATATATATATATATATATATATATATATATATATATATATATATATATATATATATATATATGTATGTGTGTGTGTGTGTTATATATATATATATATATATATATATATATACATACACATATACATACATACGTACATACATACATACATACATACATACATACATATATATATATATATATATATTGTTACAGACGCGGCTTTTAGATGTTATATTGACCGAGCGGTGGTGTATTTAACCGCGTCCGAACAGTTACTCCCCGATTAAAACCCGATTTCACCCGACGTTGACCAGATCGCCCCACGGATATTCAATCGGGAAATCTCTAAAGCGATCGCAAGAGAATGAAAAAGAAGAAGAAGAATACGGAGGAAGAACAGATTTATTATACGCACACCAGCAAAGGATGGAAGAAACAGTGACACAGCGAATCCTTAACTTACCCTATTCATTTTTACTTAACCCCAAGACAACGAGTAGGACAGACGACGTTCACACTTACACGGGGGGATATTGCAGGCAGGTAGGGCTTGAGGTAGATTGCTGGAGAGGGAGGCCAGGCCGGAGGTAGCAGCTCTCAATTCCTCGCGGTTTTTGGCGGGAAAATCCTCCGTCGCGTATCCGCTGCTGTAGACGTCACGCGCTGGCTCGGCACACCTGCTCCTCTTCTTCCTGGTGGAGCCGTCTCCCTCCTTTCAGCGCGTCTCTCCAAAGCTGGTTTCCTTTCCGAGTACCTCTCCTCTTTGGCTTGGAGCGTTTCGCATCTCACCGCCTCTCTTTGGTGCAGCCTCTTTGCTCCTCTCCCAGGGTCATCTCCAGGCTCCAGCTCATCTCTCCAAGCAGTCCCCTGCAGGCGCTTTTATCACCTCGGGCGAAATCAAGCCGCCGACTCCGAGGGCACGCCTACCGGGTCACTCACCGCGGTGTTGATTGGCTGTTAGGGCCGGTTCACTCCTTCCCTCTTCTGACGAGGTGGAGACACACCTTTCTTCTCCAACCTTACCTCGTGGCCAATGGTGGTTGAAGAGAAAAACCGACCAAAATGCGGAAGGCAAATGGAAGGGAGGTTTTGGGGAAATTGGAAGGGCCTACGCTTATTTTGTTTGATACAATGCAAAGTCAATCTAGTGGGAAAACACATACTTAGCCTACATGGAATAAGGAAATACACTATTTAAAAGATATATCGTGACCTGCGTGTATATTCCATGCAATTAACTAGGACGCTGACTGCGACCATTATTTACATTAACAGGGTGGTACCGTACGTTTGTAACGTTCACATTGTAACGTTTTCACATTCGTTACACTTCCTCCAAAATTGTTACACTTCTCAAAAAACCGTTACACACTTCTCAAAATCGTTACACTGCACCCCCCCTTTCTTCAGGTCCGTCCTCGGACCTATTAAACTTTAACTTAGTGTGGCACGTAGGTGTAATTCCCTCTACAATTAACCTGACCCTGAGTGTGACAATTTTAAAACACAAATAAGTATGTCCCCCTATTGCATTGCATCCTGTCTAACAGACTCAAACCCACAGCTAACCGAATTACGGGATTATTCTCAAACTATACATTTACGGTGGGGAGCATTATTTACAATGACGTGATTTCTTATTTACAACGCAACCCAGGACCTGTGTTTTTCTCTTTTTTTTTTTTTTTCTTTTTAGGGAACAAGAAAAAGAAATTCCTGTTGGGAGGGAGGAGACAGCACGCATTGCATCGATGCACCAGTACCAATACCACCAAAGCACCCAAAAGCACCCAAACACCACAAAGCACCCAAAAGCACCATCCGGTGCGGTCACCATGGTTCATAATAAACACAACAAAACAACTGGTGGTGGTCTTCTCTTTCTCTGCTGGGCCGATGTTCTTCCCGACGTCTTCAGGCTTCATGCGGCCTATTTGGACATAATAAAAAGCACAACTTGTGTCCATTTTTATTTAGGGCCTCAGGGGCCAACTAAGGGTGGTCCACCTCTTTGGCATAGGTGCCACCTTACCGAGGTCCGCAAGCAAGATTCCCTGGCCACTATGGCCGGTTTCCAACAGAGGTGCCCTGCCCCAGAACCTGGGGTCCATCAAGTGGTACTTGGCCGCAGAACAGCGGTCCATAAAGTGGTACATCAACGCAATGCATGCTGGTTCTGGGAATCTCGGGCGCACAATGGCCACCTCACGCACGCTCCCATCGGCACCCAATGGCGCACAGGTCATGTGGGAGACAAAAGAAAGACAATTGAGCGAGGGGTAAGGTCACAAGGGTACACGTCAATAAGGCAATGCAAGGTGAAATGCGTACGGAGGCCGAAGTGAGAAAGCTCGTCCCTACCGTACGTCACCCCCCTGTCACCTACCCTACCCTTGTTCTCACCCCATATGTACAAAAATCTACACATTTACAAATTCGTCACTACTGTCACGTCTTCCCCATATTTCCCCTATACCAAATTCGTCCCCACAATCCCTTTACTTCAAAATTTGCCATCACCAAATTCATCATCAATCCTCATAAGGAGGCAGAGATGGAACATCAAAGCACAATGTCACACCCACGTCATGATGCGTCTCACAATCCAAACATTTGCATCATAAAAAATAATCAAAACATGGCATGGTGTGGAGTACCTGTCACCTCAGGTGAGTGGATGCAGATGGTGCGAGGAGATCCTTCATCCTACCTATCCTCTAAATGACTTTAACACACTTTACACTACCCGGGGTCTTTCCCTGCCAATCCATTGGCCACCTTACACTACGGGTTCTAATAACCAATTCCCATTGGCCAAACTGTGGTGCTCCTCAATTTTTGGGGTCTCACTCCCCCGATTCATCTCCCGGTGCTCTAGCACAATTTCTGGGCTGCGACGTGTACCTCTCCCAACAGGTCTACCCACCTGCACACCTCCACCACTGTAGTTGCCACCCGAGCTTACCTAGCTCCTCACCCCAACCTAACTAACTGGGGACAGCCCCTCTCCTGGCTCTGTCACCCCTTGGTGCCCTCTGGCACTGGGCTACCCGGGTCCGTCCTCCGGATCCTCGGGCCCCATCCACACAACTACTACCGGCTCCCAGAGCCCACCTGCGGCCTCACCTGGCCGACATCCTTACAGTGGTGGAGTGCCCAAACCAACTACACACACTAACAGGCTACACGCCCAGCCATTTCCACAACACCAACGCACCCATCCACATACCATTCTGTCACCCGCACCACAGATGCCAATATCCAACCACAATTTACCTGTACCCTCTACCTAACACTTACACTACCCGCCCCGGGTATCCGCGATGGGGGTCCACTCTTCCCCCATTCACACCTTCGCACCATCCACTCCACTCCACAATTTCCACCATTCTCACTCCACGACCATCCATTTCACTACTCCATACCATTTATTCCATACAGCCACATACACCTGTTCTTCATTCACCTGTCGTTGCACACCTGTGCAATCATACCTGGTGCCACCTGCACCCTCCTTTCTTCCTGGACCATTTGGTCAACACAACACGCAATCACCACTACTCCCTCATACACTGCTCCACACACCTGTTCAGTTGCACACCTGTGCAATCACACCTGTTCCATTCTCACCTGTTCAATCCTCACACACACGGCATCATCTCAGCTAACTACTCCCCTCTGAAACTTGCGCTTCCCAGTCGTCCCTTTAAACTATTGCGCTCCCACGTCATTATCATCCATACTAATCTACCTGTGTCCCCACTACAGGTATCAGTCACTAACTAACCTTAACGTCACCTAATGTCAATCTCTTCTAGATCCCTATCATTATCCAAGCCCTCCCTGGCTCGGTTGTCATAGCCACCCCATAAACTATTGCGCATTTGCCCCCACCTTGTGAGGGATGGTGGATTTGCCATCCCACCACATCGGGGGTCTCTCACTACCAATTTCGCTCGTCCAAATCCAACAATTCAAAAATTTTCCATTTACTGCCAATTCTATTCACTTTTCTAAATTTCGTTTTAAATCACTATCACTACCACCATCACCCGTCTACTTATTACATCCTCTCGGTGCGCCAATTCACATCTACAGCCCGGCTTCGTACAGCCGAGCAATGAACGCGGGTCGTTTTGTGCCAGCGGCTGGATACGTCCCGCATTCGGGGCAGGGACGGAGGCTTACCCGGGCCGAGATCCCATGCACCACTTCGGCGTGGAGCCATCCAATGTCCCGATCTCGACCTGCCGGCACGTCTCAATAGAAAGTGGTCGCCATGACGACCCTTCCTATCGAGCTGCCCGCTCCGCCTTGTGGAGCCCGGACGCGGCCGCTCCACGCGAGGCCCAGCGTGGATCGCGCACGGCGGTCCTTTCGAACCCGCCGTGGCTCGGATCTCCGCTGGTTCTCGCGGCACGCGAAGCCCGGCACGCACCGAGGGCCCGATCCGGCTAAAAGTCGACCTAACCTTTAACCCGGTTACCGTCGACGCTTCACCTGCAGGCCTACATGCATACGCTACCTCTTTCTTGCTCATACATGCAGCCGTTCCCATTCTCCTCGTACCTTTTCTTTCACACCTCGGTACACTCATTCCGCTCACCGACTTGGTCACACACCTGACCACCGAACACTTTGGCACACATTCGTTGCTCGCACACCTCACCAATACACCGCTTCGCGCCCCCTCCTCGGTCACCTCCTTTGTGACAATCACAGGTGTGCCCTCACCCGCACACCCAACCACGTGTCTCACTACCAATTCCAGCGTGCATTCCCACTCACGCTCTACCATTCCAGGTGTGCATCCTTCTATTCCATGTGTACATCCTCGCTCACCTGTCACAACCAGCTCACTCTCCTTGTCACTCTCACTACTCTCACCTCCACTCTCGGTCGCGCACTCACCCTTACTCTTGACAGCATGCGCTTTCCCCATGCACCCGTCCGTCACACACCTTTCTCGCGCATCCTCCCGCGCACACTTCTTCGTTACTTCCTCCGTAACACTCACCACAGGCATGCATTCTCCCTTACTCTTGACAGCATGCGCTTTCCCCATGCACCCGTCCGTTACACACCTTTCTCGCGCATCCTCCCGCGCACACTTCTTCGTTACTTCCTCCGTAACACTCACCACAGGCATGCATTCTCCCTTACTCTTGACAGCATGCGCTTTCCCCATGCACCCGTCCGTTACACACCTTTCTCGCGCATCCTCCCGCGCACACTTCTTCGTTACTTCCTCCGTAACACTCACCACACCGCGCTTCCCTGTGCTCCCTCGCACACGCGCTTCGACCAACTCACTCTTGACGGTACACTCACTCCTCGGCGTGCACTTTTTCCTCACACACCCCATGGTCGGACATTCTCGCACACCTCTTTTTTCGCACACCTGTCCTGTCACACACCTCACCAACGGCCTTTCACGAACACCCGGATCCAAACCAATCCCCAAGCCGACTGAAGCTTTCCTCACATCATATACATTGCCACTCACCTCCGTACTTCGTCTCACCTCCTCTGCCACCTGCAAACTCTTTATTTGGTTAGTGAGCATCACATCATGATTTGAACACAGACCTTGTACATATTCCATGACTTCCTCCTTTATCTCCCTCTTAGTTTCTGTCCGTCCCTTTTTAATTTCACTCACCTCTTCTCCCACTTCCTCTAATTTTTGTTTAACCTCTTTTATTTCTCGGTGCGTCTCCTCAAGTTCGTCCTCTAAGGCTACCGTGACCGTTTCTACGTGCGTCCTTACCTCCCGGTCCTTCGTCTCCATTGCTTCTGTCACCTCTTCCACCCTCATTGTCAGTTCCTCCCGTACCATCTGACATTGCCTCTGCGTCGCTATTAATTCGTTTTTAATTTCTTTTTGTGTCGCCTTTAACCCTCCTAGTACCGCAGTGTTCTTTTGAACCTGCTCCACTAACTTAGTTTGTCCCTCTGTCAGCTGTTCTACTCCTTTCGTCAGATCTTCTATTCCCCCCTGTAACTTTGCCGTATTATTTCTCACCTCTTTCTCTATACGCTTTTCGCCTCGCTTTACCTCCTCGCGCAGCCCCGAAACCTCCTCACTTACCCCTCTTCTGATCTCCTCTCCCATCACTTGCATCTCCTGCCCAGATGCCACCCTCATCTGCTCCATTTCCTCCCTGTGAGCATCCAGTTTGGTTTCTACCCCCATTCTGACCCCCTCTATCTGCTGCCCCATTTGGTTAACTTCCCTTTCCGCTTGGTCCCTCATGTCCCTCAATTTGCCTTCCATACTGTTTTCTAACCCCTCTAACCCACTTTTCACTCCCTCTATCTGATTCTCCTGGGCAGCCATTCTATTTTCTACCCCCTCTAACCCCTTTTGCATCCCTTCCATTTGATTTTCTTGAGCGGCCATTCTGTTTTCTACCCCCATTAACCCATTCTTTACCTCTTTTATCCCGTTGTCTAACCCCTCAAAATTTTTGTCTAACTTCCCAAATTTCTTGTCTAACTCCTCACCGGTACCCCTCGCTTCGTCCCTCATTACCCCCATTTGGTTTCCCATTACCCCCATTTGGTTTCCCATTACCCCCATTTGGCCCTCCAATCGCTCACCCTGAGCATCCATCCGGTTCCCCATTTGTCCCATTTTGGCTTCTAGCCTGTCCATAAGGGCCCCCATTTTTCTGCTTTCCATTTTCTCACTATCGTTATTTTTCTGCATTTCCACCATGAATTGGGTCATGAAGGCTTGCATTTGGGTCGCGCTCATTGGTTCCGCGACCGTGGCCCCCTCAACCACGTGCGCGAGGGCGCCATTTTGTGCGTCTGAAACCTCCGCAACCACATTGCCATTTTTCTCCTCCTCCCTTTCCTCCACATACATTTCCCCGAGGTCCTGGGTCGATTCCACCCTGTCTATCTCTCCCACCGACATCCGATCGCCTTGATTGTCCATGGCGCGATCTCAAAATTCGGGTTTTGCTTTATAAAACAAAATAAATTTCGGCAGCTTGTAATTTTGAGCGCGTTAAGCGCGCTTCGGGTCCGATCTCCCTCCTCGACACCAATTGTTACTCTAATAGTACAATTGGTGTTCCAAAATTTGGGCCTAACAAATTTAGTCCCAGGTTCGAATCCAACTCCTCGACACCAATTGTTACAGACGCGGCTTTTAGATGTTATATTGACCGAGCGGTGGTGTATTTAACCGCGTCCGAACAGTTACTCCCCGATTAAAACCCGATTTCACCCGACGTTGACCAGATCGCCCCACGGATATTCAATCGGGAAATCTCTAAAGCGATCGCAAGAGAATGAAAAAGAAGAAGAAGAATACGGAGGAAGAACAGATTTATTATACGCACACCAGCAAAGGATGGAAGAAACAGTGACACAGCGAATCCTTAACTTACCCTATTCATTTTTACTTAACCCCAAGACAACGAGTAGGACAGACGACGTTCACACTTACACGGGGGGATATTGCAGGCAGGTAGGGCTTGAGGTAGATTGCTGGAGAGGGAGGCCAGGCCGGAGGTAGCAGCTCTCAATTCCTCGCGGTTTTTGGCGGGAAAATCCTCCGTCGCGTATCCGCTGCTGTAGACGTCACGCGCTGGCTCGGCACACCTGCTCCTCTTCTTCCTGGTGGAGCCGTCTCCCTCCTTTCAGCGCGTCTCTCCAAAGCTGGTTTCCTTTCCGAGTACCTCTCCTCTTTGGCTTGGAGCGTTTCGCATCTCACCGCCTCTCTTTGGTGCAGCCTCTTTGCTCCTCTCCCAGGGTCATCTCCAGGCTCCAGCTCATCTCTCCAAGCAGTCCCCTGCAGGCGCTTTTATCACCTCGGGCGAAATCAAGCCGCCGACTCCGAGGGCACGCCTACCGGGTCACTCACCGCGGTGTTGATTGGCTGTTAGGGCCGGTTCACTCCTTCCCTCTTCTGACGAGGTGGAGACACACCTTTCTTCTCCAACCTTACCTCGTGGCCAATGGTGGTTGAAGAGAAAAACCGACCAAAATGCGGAAGGCAAATGGAAGGGAGGTTTTGGGGAAATTGGAAGGGCCTACGCTTATTTTGTTTGATACAATGCAAAGTCAATCTAGTGGGAAAACACATACTTAGCCTACATGGAATAAGGAAATACACTATTTAAAAGATATATCGTGACCTGCGTGTATATTCCATGCAATTAACTAGGACGCTGACTGCGACCATTATTTACATTAACAGGGTGGTACCGTACGTTTGTAACGTTCACATTGTAACGTTTTCACATTCGTTACACTTCCTCCAAAATTGTTACACTTCTCAAAAAACCGTTACACACTTCTCAAAATCGTTACAATATATATATATATACATACACATATACATACATACGTACATACATACATACATACATACATATATATATATATATATATATATATATATATATATTGTTGCGGACATGAGGACTGTAATTTTTTTATTGTGTGTATTATTATGATTGTTTATTCTGGCCCCTCCTGCCTCCGGAGCTGTGTAAAGGTCAAAAGGGCATCCCATAATTAGTCCATAAAGCATCCACACCACAGCTAATCATAGAATACCCCTGTTCAACAGTTATATCTTATTATGTGTTTTAGGGTAAGGCTGTGTCTCCCATTAATTGAAATACTCCATTGCACCAGTGAAAGAGATAGATTCCCTTCATTCCCACTCCCAAAACCTCCATTCCCCCTCTCGTCGATTGGAAACTACCTCCGCTCCAACTATTGCCGCCATTGGCCACGAGGCAGGGTTGGGGAAGAAAGGCGGGTCCCACCTCGTCATAGAGGGGAGGAGTAAGTCAACCCCACTCAACCAACCACGAACAAGGGGTTGGACTTGGAGAGGGTGTGGAAAGAAACATCGAGGAGGTTCGCGAAGGTTGAGGGGTGGGGCCTATATAACCCACGGCAGGGCGTTTCCCAAGCAGCAGACAAGGGAGATGAGCTTTGACGACAGAGAGACGAGAAGAAGTCCAGGGTTGAACTGCAGCTCGAGCCACCGAAACTGCACTCACTGCAGCTCGAGCCACCGAAACTGCACTTGCTGCAGCTCGAGCCACTGAAACTGCATTTGCTGCAGCTGGAGCAGCCGAAACTGCAGCCACAGCAGCGTGAGGCCTGGACGGCAGTTTGGAGCAGGGCCGCGAAGGAGCGGCGGCTGCCCACGAGTCGATCAGCTGCAGAACTAGTTGGACCTCCCTATCCCGCCAGCCATCCACCAGCCACCCACCTGCCATCCCTATCATCATTCCCCGTGTAAGTGTGCTCGTAGTCTGTCTTTTGTCTTGTCCCTGGGTAGTAACAATAAGTCTGTATAAGCTAGTATTTTCACTGTGTCACCTGCGTCTCATGTGCTTGTAAATAAACGTGACTGCTGTCTTTTTGCTTATGTGTGTGAATAGTAAATAAATTTAGTAGTATTTCCAAACCTTTCTTTGCCTTCGTTTTCCTCTTTGCATTCGGTCGCTTTAGAGTTTTCCCGATTGAATAGCGGTGGCGCGATCCGGCCAAAGTTTGGGGCAAATCGGGTATTAGTCGGGGAATAACTGTTCGGTCGCGGTAATACCAACCGCTCGGTAAATAACATCTTTAACCGCGTCCGTAACAATATATATAAATATAATGTTTTCCTCTGAAGAAACTTCAAGTCTGAGTTGGAAACAAGTTAATCTTACTATAATTCACCAAATGTCTGTCCGTCTGTCCGTTCCCAGTTACCGCAAAAACGGCTGAACCAATCGCAAGGAAATTTTGGGTGGGTAATCCTGGTAACCCCTGGAGTAAAATAGGCTATATTGTTTTTCCAATTTTTTCCCAATTTTCCAATTTTTCCAAACATGATGGAATAATATTTACCGATATGAACAGTGATGTGGTTTTTATTGAAATTCTACAAATACTGTTTAGATTTTGATGATTTGCGTGTGATAAGATTTAACGGATGTTTATATAAGTCGTTTAAAATAAAAAAAAGCCTTAAATTTCTGATATTTTGCCATTTCATTTTGGCCTCCCAATTGAAGCCCCGCCTGTAGGACGGGTACCGTTGCCAGTACAAGTTAATGTGCAATTTCTTTTGAACACAGAATATACTCCTCTTGCCATATCTCACTTTTCTAAGAGCCTCAATCTTCAAATCGAAAACACATATTGCATCACTTTTATACTTTGGCACTTTATCCTTGACTATATCATGCATGAAATGTGTCAATCTTCTTCTTGGACGAGGCCATATAATCCGGCCATATTTTAATATGGCAAGCTCAATCGCACAATAATATTGCATCAAAAAGTGTTCCGTCTCTCAAATGACCATGAGTTGTCAGCCCATTTACCAGCATTGACTTGTGGTTGATGGTAAATATCCCGTGGTGTATTTTACAAAGAGTTGGCGAATGATGCTGACACACTGGCCAAATTCCAAAAAACCCTGCCCTAACGAACTTGACAAAGTCCAATCCACAAGTTGGGGCTCTAGCACCCTTTCAATTAATGTGGAACAAAATGGTCGATGGTCAGATCTTGACATGCTTGGGGTATGCAACAACAACATCTCTTGTTTGTTATATTTAATAGAAATGGCTTTTCGTTGAAGCAACATTGTGTTCCAATTAGTAATTTAGCATGTTTGAATTGAGTTGAGGCACATCTCAAAGGAAAACAATTCTAAACAATTTGCAAAATGGGATGGTTTTGCAAGGGATGCATGTAATTTACTGATTGGCTTGTGGAGGAAACGCACAAACTTGCAACCCGGTTTAATTTCGAGATAAAAGGTGAGATAATATCAGAGCCTATTTATTGCTGTTCTGCAGCACAATCGACATCGAGTCGCATCCTCCATGCTTCACATTGTTGCTACATTTTGGTTTTGCTTTGTAGTTTAATAAAGGCATTTCTTTTTGCAAACAAGCGTCGTTATGTGATCTGTCGCCCATGTGTCCGACCTTTTAGCATGTTAATATACCAGCATATGTTTAACTATTCATGTCATTGGCTCGGTAATCGTGAGTGCGCAGCGCACAATGATCAAGCTTTCAATGCATCATCCCAAATGGCGTGGTAAAACATTCCCAATGCCCCATGGATTGTATGGACCATTAATCACATAGCAATAAAATAAAGTTAAGATGCCCCCAAATAACAGACCTGATTATGGAGGATTCCGAACAGCAGTGTTGTGAGATCCTGTGGGATCTTTTAGATAATGATAATTGCAGACAGAAAGCATCTCTTCTGAATAACTTTGCTGAAGCAAACTTGATAAGCAATAGGAAGTTTGACTTTATCCCTACCCAAAAAATTATGGCTGAAAACCTCACCTTGACATTTTCCTGCAGAAAGGTTTTCATATCCAGTGCGACATTCACACACGTACTTCCCAATTCCATTTACACACAACGTGCTGCTCGGATCACACTCGTTTGTGCTGCTGCTTTCACATTCATCAACATCGATGCAAACCAATCCATTGCCAGTAAATCCTTCCTTGCAGGCACAGTTATGGCCACCATCCGTATTGGAACAGGTTGCATTGGAATGACAATCATTGTTTCCGTTGCATTCATCCACATCTGTGAAACATGAAAGGAGATTTTTCAAAATAATAGCAGAACATTTTAATTTCCTGAATTTAGTTATTTTAACATGAATATGTTATTTAACAATACCAAGAATAAAGATGTTATTTTAACATTTCCTCGTGATATTATAAATGCAACAACCAGGATTTTCAACGATTGTGAAAAAAATTATTTTCAGGCTGACAGAATAGGTTGCTGAGAAACAATAGGGGACTTGCAATGACTCAGAATAGGGTAGTAAATTTCTTCTTCTTTAATGGCCACAATTATTCCCACATTTATGTGTGGTTGGCTGGGGGAAGATTGGTTCAAGTCATTCACGAAATGACTGGCCAGGCCTGACGTTCAACAAACGTTACGGCAGGAATTTGGAATTTGTCCATGGTGTTTGCGATAGACACCGCGGGATCTTTAACATCCATCAACTAATGCCAGCAGATGGGACGCCCGGCTAACGTCCATCCAAGGGATAGCACACATATTGATGAATCACCCTGCCTGTGAAATACCAGGATGACAGTTTGTCGCTGGAACGAGATTTGGACACAGGCTAGACAGGTTAGAGGCAAGTGTATTGGAGTAGTAAGTATAACAAGGAATAATAGCTCGACACATGAGGTGGCCATTCGGACCATCATGTCTCTGCCACACCAACACCAGATTGATTAAATCCATCAACACAAATTCAACTAATTGGGAAAATGGGCGAGGAGTTGGAATGTGAAAGTTGTGGCAGGCGCAGTGATAATACAAAGGTATTAAAATTAAAATGGGATTTTTTTGTGTGTTTAATTTACTTATTTGGTTTTTCTTTGGGTGCGGGGTGGGTGAAAGTAGTTTTATCGTGAAGGATATACAACACCAACCACACACTATCCCTTGACGAGACCCTCTCATAGCCATCACACTCAGCACAGATGTACACAATCACCCAGCCATACGCAAATTATCTTCAAGTCCTGAAAATGTATCTGTACTCCTTTATCCCCAATGCTTCTGAGTACCAATCTAATTCCAATATAAAGCTATCTACTGTTTCTGCTGCCATTACCTTTCCAGGGAGACCATTCCATGCATTAACTGCTCTCTGAGTGACAGACCCTTGTCTTATTACGGTCTTAATTCGCCTTTTCTTTACTCTTAGGCTAATTCCCCTGGTACTATCACTGTCTGTTCTGCACGTATTTTGTCCACACAATTCCCTTCAATATCGAGAATATCTCCATCATATCCCCTCGTAATTGTATAATGTGTGTGATACATGAAATACAATATATATATATGTATGTACATATATCTATCTATAAATAAATATATATATATATATACAGACTTGGCATTTAATATGGAATATTTTTTTTTTCTTGACGGGTTTACTTTCTTAACTCAGTATATCAATCTGGTGAGTTTCTTTTACACTTTGGTGATTTATTTGTTAAAAGAACCATGTCACTGATTGTCTGTTGCAGCAAGAAGTCAACAACAGGATTATATCACAGGTGGCGTGGCAAAATGTACGGACAGGTGCATTTGATGATTGGCTTCACAGTCGGGTATACAAGGGTTGTTGCGTTCTGTATTAGTGGAAAACAACTGCTGCACGTCTCCAAAAGTTATTGCCGCTTCCTCTGGAGATGGTCCGTCAACTCGACAATGCTGTTTGTCATGGAGTGGTGGCTTTCCGAAATTACGGCATGAAACAGCATGCTATTGCTCGGCAGTATGGCATCACTCAAGGTCAGGTGTCAAAGATCCTGAAACAAAATGTTCAGAGGGGTGTCCCTACTCCAATACCGAGGCCAGGACGTCCCCGCAGAACCACAAGGAGGGATGATCGCCAGCTGCACCGGTTAGTCCGCAATGGCCGTACCAAGTCAGCTAATCGCCTTAGGGCTGAGTGGCAGCAACTGAAAATGTGCCTGTATCCAGAAGGCTAGTCAACCAAGGACTGGTTCAAGCAGGCTATCGTGCCAGGCATCCCCTGAGAAAGCCACGCCTGACCAGACAACACCGCCAGCGCTGATTGCAGTGGGCCAGAGAGCACCGTTAATGGCAGCCAGGACACTGGAATCACGTGATCTTCAGTGACGAGTCTAGATTTCTGGTCTATCGTCAAGATGGCCACATCCGAGTGCGCAGACAAGTGCATGAAGCCTACAACAAAGATTGTATAGTGCCAAGAGTCCAAGCTGGAGGTGGTGGGGTGACCGTTTGGGCTGCTGTTCATGCAGGGGGCAAAACTGACCTGGTTGTTCTGAATGGAAACCTGAACCAGTTCAACTACAGAGCCATTCTGGAAGAAACATTGCTTCCATTTGCTCGTGCAGCCTTTCGAGGAAACTTTGTCTTCCAAGATGACAATGCACGGCCTCATCGTGCTCGCATGATCCAACACTTTCTTGCTGACCGTGGTGTAGAGCATATGGAGTGGCCTGCCATGTCTCCGGATATGAATCCGACAGAGAAATTGTGGGCAGAATTAACGCGTCAAATCGACCACTTGGACCAGCAGCCGACCTCTGTGCGTGAATTGCAGCAGGCTATTGTCACTGCATGGCAAGCGATTCCTGTCCAAACCTTGGCAAATCTCGTGAACAGCATGCCTCAACGTGTACGTGCTCTCCTGAATGCTCGTGGGGGTTACACGAAGTACTGAACTGTAATTTTACTGTCCATAATCCCAGTCGTAATTTAACTTTTGTTTTTGTTAAAAAAGAATTTGGCTAATGTGCAAAATGAAGAGCTACTTCTGGAAAACGTACAGAAGTTTAACACAGTACTGTCCATTAATTGAGTTTGATATCAGTTTACATCACTTTCAAGGATCAATTTATTTGTTTCGAAATGTCAAATGTGTTTTTTGTTTCTTTTAAAGGTCACATTAACAAAATCTAGAATAATTTCAACATAATTCCAATGAACTTTTGGTTCTAAGGCATCTTGAAAAGTAAGTTCACCCCCACAAAAAAAAATTCCATATTAAATGCCAAGTCTGTATATATATATATATATATATATATATATATATTGTTGTGGTTTTGAGAACCCACACTTGTAAATAAATATCACATCAATAAAGGTTAAAGGTAGTACCCCATAGGTAGGCCACAAGCAACACGTATGTCACCATAGGACGTCAGTTATTTCTTAATATGTGTTAGATAAGGCCATCTTCCAATAGTTGAATCTGCGTTGCATCAATCAAATAAGAGTAGGTCCCCACTCGTCCATTTTGCCAGCCTCCCCTCCAAGCGACGCCATTAAGCGCTAGCCATCGCCCTCGCCCTTTAGGGCCAGCGGCGTTTGCAACCTCGCTGGGCTTCTGCCCAAACCACGCCTTCGCTGCCCTTGAGCTTGCTCAACACCGCCATAAGCCATGAGGTGAGGGCCGGAAAAAGGGGCGGAACGCCAGGGAGGAGGTGTGGCCACGTCACCCAGCCATCAGGGCGGGGCTGGTAAGCGATAACCAGCCAACTAGGGCTGGAGTGATATCGTCTGACAGGGCGTGGTTGGGGTTTGTGGAGCGATCGCTGGCTTGACTTATAAAAGCCAGCGCACAAAGCCCTTTTACAGGACTAATGCGATTACCAAGCGAGGACTGCAAGGAATCGCGCTCGGTAAAAGGACTGATCATTGTGGAAAGCGCTGATGCGATTGTAAAGGACTAATGCGATTACCAAGCGAGGACTGCAAGGAAGCGTGCTGATTACAGAACTGTGCACAGAGGAAGCTCATGCGCTTGATCAAAGAGGGCTCGCTCTATAGGTATTTCAAAGCAGGACATTGGAGAGGGGGTGCTTGGAGCGAGTAGTGCGCATACTACGGACGCAATATACCAGCCTTCCCCCGTCATTATAATTGTCTGTTCGCGTTACGATACGTGAAGAGCTGCCTGCCGGGTTTTTCGTCTGCTGGACCGGAGCCGGACTGGAGCCTGGACGCGCTGGTGACCATCAACCTGTTCATCTGCAATCCCCGTGTGAGTGTGTGTGTGTGAGACGGGCCCGTTTGTCCAGGGAATAAGTTAAGACTGCAATTAAGACTGCCCTGTGTACTTTTCCTTCCTCTTTCTTTCATGTACATTTCTTTTGTTTCCTCTTCTCTTGTACATTTGTAATAAATTGATCTGTTCTTCCTATTTTCCTGGTTTCCTCTAATCCGATCGCATCAGTCTTTTCTCTAATTGGGTAAGCGTGGCACGATTCGGAACTGCTACAATCGGGTCTAGTCACCTGTTAACAGCTCGGGTCGCGGATTGCTATCCGCTCGGCAATATTCCATCCATATCCGTGATTCGAGCGGGAGTTATTCCCTCGTTTCCGGTCGGCGTTAGTACTGAGGTAGTAGCGAATCCCTAGGCCTAACAAACCCGACCTAACGCCGCGCCGAGAAGGACGTTATAACTTCCAGGACTCCCGTCGGCCAGATAAAAGGACAAGGGGATTAACCCCCATCCCCCCCCCCCCCCCTTGATAAGGGGAGAGCCGACGTTTGGAGATCCGCAACAATATATATATCTATATATATATATATATATATATATATATAACACACACACACACACACACACACACACACACACACACACACACACACACACACACACACACACACACACACACACACACACACACACACACACAATACAGACTTGGCATTTAATATGGAATTTTTTTTTTTTCTTGACTTGGGTTTACTTTCCTGACTCAATATATCAATCTGGTGAGTTTCTTTTACACTTTGGTGATTTATTTGTTAAAAGAACCATGCCACTGATTGTCTGTCGCAGCAAGAAGTCAACAACAGGATTATATCACAGGTGGCGTGGCAAAATGTACGGACAGGTGCATTTGATGATTGGCTTCACAGTCGGGTATACAAGGGTTGTTGCGTTCTGTATTAGTGGAAAACAACTGCTGCACGTCTCCAAAAGTTATTGCCGCTTCCTCTGGAGATGGTCCGTGACCGTTTGGGGTGCTTTTCATGCAGGGGGCAAAACTGACCTGGTTGTTCTGAATGGAATCCTGAACCAGTTCAAGTACAGGGCCATTCTGGAAGAAACATTGCTTCCATTTGCTCGTGCAGCCTTTCGAGGAAACTTTGTCTTCCAAGATGACAATGCATGGCCTCATCGTGCTCGCATGATCCAACACTTTCTTGCTGACCGTGGTGTAGAGCATATGGAGTGGCCTACCATGTCCCCGGATATGAATCCGATAGAGAACTTGTGGGCAGAATTAACGCGTCAAATCGACCACTTGGACCAGCAGCCGACCTCTGTGCGTGAATTGCAGCAGGCTATTGTCACTGCATGGCAAGAGATTCCTGTCCAAACCTTGGCAAATCTCGTGAACCGCATGCCTCAACGTGTACGTGCTCTCCTGAATGCTCGTGGGGGTTACACGAAGTACTGAACAGTAATTTTACTGTCCGTAATCCCAGTCGTAATTTAACATTTGTTTTTGTTGAATTTTTTTTTGTATAATGTGCAAAATAAAGAGATACTTCTGGAAAACGTACAGAAGTTTAACACAGTACTGTCCATGAATTGAGTTCGATATCAGTTTACATCACTTTCAAGGATCAATTTATTTGTTTCGAAATGTCAAATGTGGTTTTTGTTTCTTTTAAAGGTCACATTAACAAAATCTAGAATAATTTCAACATAATTGCAATGAACTTTTGGTTCTAAGACATCTTGAAAAGTACGTTCACCCCCACAAAAAAATATTCCATATTAAATGCCAAGTCTGTATATAGGAATGTATTTTCTGTTATCAAAGTATTGAAGGAGATTTATTATAATGCAACATTATGAATGAAGCAATGAGATGAAGGCAAAGGACAGAAGTGATATAAAAGTGCAATAAAGCTAATGTAACACAGTGACCAATTTACCAAAATAAATATGAGAAGCAAATGCCAAATAAAATAAATACAGAATGGTTTGAAGGTTGTAAGATCAGGTTTTAACTAAACTAACACAGACCTATCTCAAAATAATTAACTACAACCAATCCTCGGGTAGCTTCGGGGAACATCAACTCGGTTGAAGGCCGCATTTTAAAGCTTTAGTCTTAGTATAGTGTTTGTACTGACAGTGAGAATTTCGCACAGATTAAAGCACAATAGCATGAATACATATTATTTCAAGACCTAATCATTAAATGTGCTCGGGTAATTTGATGTATGACAGGGAATTTGATGTATGTTTATTTTATAAAAAGCTGAGATGCGAATTAGAGAAGAACTTACCCACACAGGGATCTCCTTCGTAGCCTCTCTCACATGAGCAATTATGTGAACCGATCACGTTCAGGCATATTGAGTGATTTCCACAGACCTTTTGAGTTGTACATTCATCAATATCTGATATGAATGAAATTCAGAACAAAAATATTAAACTCATATCATCATATTGTCCCAAAGAAAATCATCATCAACAACAAAACATGAAGAAATGTCCTCAGACAGAATGGAATGATGAAACAATACAAAACCATCTCAGACAATACCATCTGTCCCATAAAATCTGTTGCAATAAAAAACGATTATTGAGAGAAATTATTAAATCTCTCTTGTATAATAAATTATTAATTAATTCAATCTGCACAGCAGTCTTTCCATGGGATAAGTCATTCAGGGTAAACAGCTCCCAACTATGAGTAACAGATTAATATGAAAATAAAATAATTCAGCACAGGAATCAAACCAACACACACACCTTGGCAGGAAATATCACCGTTTCCAACAAACCCTTCCCGGCAGATGCAGTTGTAGGTTCCATTCAGATTGATGCACTTGGCATTTTTCACGCACGCAGTTGAATTGTCACATTCATTAATATCTGTTGGAAAAAGGAAACGAGTTTATAAAGTAGCCATATATTTTCAGACTTGGAGTGAATTAAATGTTGTAGCCACAGAAGCTGAACGTTGTTCGAGGAGTTGATAGCAGTAATTCTGGAAATCCGGATCACGATCTCACATGCACATTCAGATGAGGATATTTTGCCCCTGAATTCAACAATTAATCTTTGTTTATAAATGAACATATTGATTGTTTCATTTTGGATGTATTAGGGTTCAATTAAGGTGGTATAATTCCACAGTTTTACAATTTGACTCCATAGAAAATTGTCAGTATGTTATTCTATCACATTATTTCAGATGTACATCAGTTTGACTCATTTATTCACCAACTGTTTTGAATCACTCGATTAACGTGTGCTGGAGGATCAATCCCGATTTGTGTCTTTTGCATCTGAGGATCTCATTTAACCTCACCCATTACCTTTATGACAGTCAATATGTGAATTCACATGCAGATCTACTTTCATATAGATCGTTCACTCTCGATTATAATATAATCTATACACCCTGGCGAGGCACTGCCATTGATTCAATGTTCCGTCTTGTTGCTGTTGAAAAAGCCTTTAGGCCAAGGGCCACTCGTCTCTATCATTCAGTATTGTGACCATCATCGAGTAACTACTCAAATGGATAGATATATTGCAGCTGAATTGTTGCTGAATCTATAATGACTGGTTGTAACTTTGACAATCCTGTCGGAATTTGGTGGAGTCAAAAAAGCACCTTTTTGACATTTTGCCTATTCATGTGAATTTTCTGTTCCGTAACGCTTACCCAATGAAACTCATTCCAGACATAGACGCTGTTACTTAGTTCCAGTAGATAAAGTTTCATGATGCTGACATGATTAGTGGCTGAGATATAGGTAATGACAACAGGTGATTTTCTTTAATTTATCTCATGTTTCATTGCATTTTAGTAGAAGTAGCAAAGCTGCCACTCCACGAATGTTGTTCCTCTGGATATGAAACTTCATTATCTTGGAGACATAAACATCGAGTTCATGCACAGTGGCTATAGAAAGTCTACAACCCCTTTCAAAATTTTCACCTTTTGTTGCCTAAAAGCCGAAATTAAATTGCATTAAATCAGACTTTTTCCACCTTTATTTACACATTGTCACCCAACGTTTTCCAAGTGAAAAGCAACTTCTACTAATTGCAGAAAATTAATTAAAAATACAAAACTAGACGATCTTCGTTGGATCAGTGTCCATCCCCCTGAGTTAATACTTGGTGGAAGTGCATTTGACAGCAATTACAACTGTGGGTCTGTTTGGATAGGTCTCTACCAACTTTGCACACCTTGATTGGGCAATATTTGCCCATTATTCTGTACAAATACACTGGTCAAGCTCATAGAAGTGGTGTGGAAAGTGTTGATGGACAGCAATTTTCAAGTCAGGCCACAGATTTTTAATTGGATTTAAGTCGGGACTCTGACTGGGCCACTCAAGGACATTTATCTTTTTGTTCCTTAGCCATTTCAGTGTAGCTATGGCTGTGTGCTTCAGGTCGTTGTCATGCTGAAAGTTGAACTTCCGTCCCAATTTCAGCTTTCTTGCAGAGGACAGCAGGTTTTCCTCTTGGATTTTTCTGTATTTTGCTCCATCCATTTTCCCTTCCATCCCAAAAAGTGCCCCAGTCCCTGCTGATGAGAAACATCCCCATAATATGATGCTGCCACCACCATACTTCACAGTAGGGATGGTGTTCTTTGGGCAATGTGCAGTGTTGGGTTTGCGCCAAATGTAATGTTCTGCATTTAGCCCAAAAGGTTCCATCTTTGTTTCATCAGACCACAAAACTTTTTTCCACATGGCCTCAGAATCTCGAGTGGTTTTTTCCATACCTCAAACGGGACTCAAGGTGGGCATTTTTGAGTAATGGCTTCCTTCTTGCCACCCTACCAAACAAGCCAGACTTGTGGAGTGCTTGGAATATTTTTGTCACATGCACATAGTGACCAGTCTTTGCCATTAAGGCCTGTAGCTCTTTAAAAGTTGCCATTGGCCTCTAGGTGGCCTCTCTTATCAGTCTCCTCCTTGCTTGGTCATCCAGTTTGGTGGGACGGCCTGATCTAGGCAGGGTCTTCGTGGTACCATATGCCTTCCACTTCCTAACGATTGGCTTGACTGTGCTCCAAGGGATATTTAAGGCCTTTGAAATATTTTTTACACCCATCCCTAGATCTGTGCTTTTCCACAACTTTTAAAAGTTCCTTGGTGCTCATGGTTGAGTCTTTGCTGTGAAATGCACTACCCAGCAGAGGAAACCCACAGGAACAGCTGATTTTATTCTGAAATAATCAGAATCACGACAATTTAACACAAGTAGAGGCCAATTAACTTGGTGTGTGATTTTGAGGGTTATTGGTTACACCTGAGCTAATTTACAATTGCTATTATAAGGGGGGTAGACACTTATCCAACCAAGATATTCTCGTTTTGTATTTTTAATTAATCTTCTGAAATTTGTCTAATTTGTTTTTCACTTGGAAATTGTAGGTTATGATGTGTAAATAAAGGTGGAAAAAGTCTGATTTCATGCAATTTAATTCCAGGCTATAAGGGCGACAAATGGTGAAAAGTTTGAAAGGGTGTGTAGACTTTCTATAGGCACTGTACAGCAATACCCCGGCCTACGTCATTAATTGGTTCCATAAGCCATGACGTAACTCGGTTTAGGACGTAAACTGGGCGTAATGCCTTAAAAATGCTTTAAAATGAAGACAAACACCGTAAAACTAGAGTAAATAACTCGCAAAAGTATATAACTATCGCTAAACCTTAAAGAACACTAAAAACACATTTTAGTCATATTTTTTAATGAGTAATGAACACAATTAATAAATGAATTTGTAAAGAATAATAAATAAAATTAATAAAATTATGTTATTCACCTTAAATTTGGCGTCTCTTCTGAACACAAAAAACACATTTTAGCCATATTTTTAAAAGAGTAATGAACACTATATGCGGGGCTTCTTCGGCGACTCATCAAAACTAGTAGAGGCCTTGCGTTTCTCGACATTAAGTAGGAACTGATCCAAAGTCCCTTGAATTGTGCGCTTCTTCTCAGGTAAGATGGTCCTATACGGGAGAAAAAGGTCACTGGTGCCATTCATCATTTTTGCAAAACGCTTGGCGTTTGGGTCTTGTGCCTCAAATATTGGAAGACACTTGGAGAGGTGATGAAAACCTTTCTGCATTTCGGCTACGGTGAATTTCCTTGGCTCTGGTTCTGGAAGCTCATCCTCTTTGCGGCGCTCTTCCTTCAACACCATTAAGTCCTCATTAGTTAAAGGCTGCTTGTGTGCCACGATCAAACCGTCGAAATCCTCCTCCTCCAACTCCATCTCCAGGTCAGCGCTGAAGGAAACCAAGTTTTTAGACACAGCCTTGACTGGCGCATCAAACCCCGTGAAATCATTAACAAGGTGGGGGTACAAACGCTTCCACACCCCATTTATCGCCGACTGCGTAACCTCCAACCATGCAGCATTGATGTTAAGCACTGCCTGGTAGATGTTATAGTTTTTCCAAAACTGCCGGATGTTGATGCCTTCCTCCTCCGACGTTGCATCAACAGCCTGACGAAGAGTGCGGCGGAGATAGTAGCGCTTAAAAAGCGCTATCACACCCTGGTCCATAGGCTGGATGAGCGATGTGGTGTTGGGTGGCAAGTACACCACCTTCACATTGGGGTCGAAATCACTGAGGTTAGTGGGATGGCCAGGTGCATTGTCCAAAATCAGCAGCAATTTAAATTGATTTTTCTTCTCTCGACAATAGCTCTTGACAGCCGGGATGAAATGATTGATGAACCATTCTTCAAAAATTATGACGGTTACCCATGCCTTCATATTATTCATCCAAATGATGGGAAGAGACGCTTTCGGGATGTTCTTAAGTGCCCGGGGGTTCGCCGCATGATACACCAAGAGCGGCTTCAGCTTGAAGTCGCCGGTGCAATTACCCCCAAGCATTAGTGTTAGCCGCTCCTTCGCGACTTTGTAGCGTGGCATGGTCTTCTCCTCCTTCGAGATAAAGGATCTGTCGGGCATCCTCTTCCAAAAAAGGCCCGCTTTGTCGATGTTGAAGATCTGCTCAGGCAAGAATCCCTCGTCCTCAATGATCTTCTTCAATGTGGCAGGAAATTCCTCGGCGGCTACGGTGTCGGCAGCTGCGGCTTCGCCCTGAATCTTGACGTTGTGCAAGCTGAAGCGCCGTTTAAAGCATGCAAACCATCCAGAGCTTGCAACGAAGGTTGTGTCCGTATCCTCCGGGTACTTCTTCAGAAGATCCTGAAACAAAGACTTCGCCTTCTCCTGTATCAGCAGCTGGCTCGTTGGTATGCGTTCATGGGTCTGGCGTTCGATCCACAACGAAAGGAGTCTCTCCATCTCGTCTAAAATCTGACCCCTCTTCACATTCATGGCAGCAGTCTTCGCCGACGGCGCTTTTTCAGTGACGTATGCGAGAATACGTTTCCTATCATGAATGATGGTCGATACCGTCGACCGTGTCAGCCCTAAGGCATGTGCTATTACCGACACTTTTTCACCTTTTTCATACCTTTTAATCAGATTTAACTTATCTTCCATCGTAACCACATTACGCTTGGAAACACAAGCACTATCCTTCTTAGGACCCATGGCTAACACAGACACAGTAAAGGAATAATCACAAAAATAACAGCGAAAGGCAAAGCAAGCACCCGACTGCAGCACAGGACAAAATGCATATGGCGTCGCCTTTGTTTTGAACGAGAACCAGCAGCTACGCGTAGGTATACTGTACGTACATTTAAAAAATATTTTTAATGTGCCTTTTATTGTATTTTAAATTGTTTTTTAGCTTCTTTTATTGTTAATTTTTATGTACTATTTTATTTATTTTAAATATATATTTTAAGGAAAAATTAATTTTTTTCACGTCCTCCTATTGTGATGTAGGAGTGACGTAAAGTCGCACATAATGACGTTCGCTGAACTGAAATTTACTCTAGAAGAGTGGCGTAAAGTCGGATTTGATGTAGGTCGAAATGGCGTAAAATGGGGTTTTGCTGTATATTCCAAATTTGAGTAGTTCCTTGATCATAGTCACAAAATTCGATTTTCGGCTGCCCTTTGCCCTGTGGGCCCACTGTGCCCGTTCTTGATTTAACAAGTAATGCAAGAAGCTCAATTGGAAAGGAAGCCAACGTAAACTGGACACTGCTCCTTTCCGATTCCATCTCCAGGCACTGCATGACGTCATCGATGGGGACTGAAGGGGGCCAGGCAATGGCGTGCACCAAAAGGGAGTACACAGTTTTCACTCCGTTTTCTTTCTTGTTTATTTGTCCAGGCGATATCTCAGCCATCCTTTGAGAATGGAAGCTGAAATTTGGGCAAAATACTGAGTATGTGCTTTGGCTAAAACAGTGCGCCAAAAGGGAGTACTCGATGTTCACTCCGTTTTCTTTCTTGTTTGTTTGTCCGGGCGATATCTCAGCCATTCTTTGAGCTAAGATACAATTTGGGCATAATAGAGAGCACGTGCTTTGGCTGTAAAGAGTATTTTTGATTTTTTCATTTATTGATTAATCAATTAATTGATTACTTATTAAATTATTATATAATTTACTTAATTAATTTTCAAAAAGTTTGATTCAGATGAAACACTGGTGGTTGAGGTATGCTATTAGCCAATTGATAAAGCAATTAATTATTTTACGATTATAATTTATTTATTTTTATTACACAATTAATCAATCAATTATTGTGCACCGCTCCCTCCCAATTCCGTCTCTATGTGCTGCACTGCAGCATTGCCGGGCGCCGAAGGCATCCTGGCAATGTCGCGTGCTGGAGGATATGTTATTTATTTATTTGGCAATGGGGCGGTGTGCTTTGAATGTAGCTCTACTTGTCTCTTTTAAATTTCCCAGCAAATATATTATCTAGAAATTAGAGGATCAAAGTTTTAAGACTAGAGCTCTCTCTAATGATCAACATTGTATTTGGCAGCCAAAAATTGTTTTCTTTTTTGTGTTACGCATGATGATGGTTCAAAACCACCAACTCAACACTTTTGGTTATCAATGCAGATTCATATTCATCGATGATTAATTATAATTTGTCGTTATAGCACTGGTAAGAACACCCATGGCATGATTCTTGCTTTAATTGATGTGCTGAACATCAACATGGCCACAAGTGAGATAAAGAGAGTGGAACAGTCACCGTTTTTGTAATTATACAGACATGGTTAGTGATGAGTATAAACAAATGCCCAGGTGAAATTTGAACCTAATGAAATCGCTCCTCCTGTGACACACATTAAAACTGTCAAACCAACATTCATATGAAAAATATTATGCACCATTCATCCAACTAACCATATCTTTTAAAACTGCAATGTACCATCTCCTCCATTCAGAAAGCAATTGCCTACCTTCACATTTTGTGAGGTCAGATGCTGAAACGATGTAGCCAGAATTGCAGCTGCAGTTGTAACCACCAAAAGTGTTGGTGCAATTATGCTCACATGTGTTGTTCTTGCAATTATCATCATCTGTAGGATCATAACAAAAAAATCCTTTCTTTGTGATTTATTTCTCATATTGCATGGCATAAACATTGCTGCTATGGAAGTGGAAATATTGGAGCGATTACGTTTTCGTGCTGAGCGACCTGAAGATGTGTTCGGAGATTTTTTATTTCACCGATTGGGCACAAGACACAAGGAAATTTCAACATCGTTAACCACGTGAAACCCAGCGAATGCTTACATCAGGAGAAAATCGTTTTCAGGGTAATCAGAACTGAAGAGAAGTACGCATCAAAACATACTTTATTATAAAGGAAGGTTTACGAACCTGGTATAAACAAGACGTAGTATAGAGGTAGAAATAGGCACTTTGTTGATACAAGTACCAAAGTTAATAGTGCTAACAGAACGAAACTTTTGCAATTTGGCGTGCATGATGCACTTGCACAATCTACTTTTCTTACACAAAGAGACTGCGGCCAAGCACGCTTGGGCATACAGGGACCACGTATGATCGTGAGGCGAGGCAACACACATGCAGATAATATTTCTTGGGGATGATGGTGTACAGAAAACCACACGTGTGTGCACTGTTAGCAGTAGCATTGTATGGAACCAATGAAATACGAATTGCAAAATCCAACAGGAAATTACAGTAAAGCAATTCAAATCAACAGTTAATTGAATGTAGAGATGAATAAATTCATCATGCAAGAAAATCCGGAAATTGTCACTTGAACACCTGTTTTATCTAAGCTTGCGCGTTGTCCTTGCCGTCCTCCCAGCCGTGACAATTGAAGTTCCTTTCGGGAAACATCAAAAAACTCAATCCATCCGAAAAAAACCACGAAGAATAACCTTTCTACTCTACCGTGTTCAATTCTAAAGGGTTCTAAAGGGTAACTTTAATGGGTGCTAAAGGGTAATTCGAAAGGGTTTTAAAGGGTAATTATGAAGGGTTCTCAAGGGTAAATCTAAAGGGTTCTAATGTGTCAGCATCTGGAACTCCTGGAACTTGCATGGATTGCACACATAATGTCAAATTGCATCACTTCCTTCTGACACAGGTGCGATTTTTTTGGAAGAAGAGGGAGGCACACCACCTCAGGACTTGATAGCTATGAACCCAAACCTAACCTCAAAATTACTGAAACTCATTATCTCACATTGAATGAGTATGAATAATCGTTTTAAGGCCATTTTCCTGGCTAGAATGGGGGTTAGCCTTGCGGGCCCCATGACAATCATGGTTCCCTGTTTGAGGCAATGTTTTATGGCCGGATGCCCTTCATGATGCAAACCCTTAGTCGCCTCTTACGATGCGCAGGGATACGGTGTACCTATTCTAAATCATTACCTCACATTCGAGAAACTAAAAGTAAGGTTAAGCAATTGATTAACTTTGTCTGTCGTCTTTTTTTTATGTTGAAGGCTTTATATAGTCCTCGAGGCCAGGCCTTAAATAAAAGAGCTGCATTGATATAAAAGTGTAGAAAGAGAGAATAGTCCAAGAGTTTTTGAGGAAGTAAAAAAGCCACCTTTTTGAAAAGGTGAAGATCTTAAGTGTTTGGAAATACATGAGAAGGTAAAGAGTTGCAGAGTTTGGCAGTGGAGGGGAACAAACAAACATCATAACAGCCCACCTTTGAGTTGCCAATGGCCACACAATAAATTATACAAATGTCACTTTATGATCGAAGAACAACGTAATTTCAATTGAATGTTATAATTTGAACATGAATTAGAACATGAATTAGAACATGAACCTGCAGGTTAACAATACTTTGTCTCTGAATTCATCCCGATCGCATATTCACAGAGAAGAGTGAAATTTTTTCCCTATTTATCTGCTTGAATGACACCAAATTAAAAATCATTCCAAACAGGAAACCTACTGTTTTTAAGGATGTCATGAAGGACACAAATAACAGGTATGAAGAACTAAAGCAATGTGTTAAATAAGGTGGTGTAAAAGACACTGCATTAACAGCAGTAAACATCTGAAAAAGTTATTTTCTGCACCCTTTAAAATCTTTATACTGTATTTTATTTCAATTGAATTATATACTTGAATACACCTTAGAATACAAATTGCCTTCTTGGCACTTTCAAAAACCTTCCGTTTAGCAGTACTTTGGCAAAATTTTACATTATTTAACAGCATGTTGACCAATCAAATTTGCTGCCCGCTGACCCCACCCATGTCCTTTTTCTCTCAAGATTGCATGGGGTAAGGTGCTCTATGAACCCTTTAGTTGGAATCAGTACCTTTGCAGACTTATGGACCATTTCCTTGGAAGCCATGACAGAGAACAAAGTTACAAAAGCACCGTACAGTGTGCTTCAAGGGAAACACATAAGATCACAGCCGGACCATGAACATAAATTGTAGCAAGGGTTCTATGGCTTATTATAATCATTGATGATTTCTTTTTTTATCAGATCATTGGGTAACCTTTGATATGACAGAGTTTCTATTGTGGAAAGTGGAAGTTTTTGGTCAGTTTAACTTGCAACCACGTCCAAGATAGTGTCCCAAAGAGCAAATCAGTTGTCCTTGGATGGCTTGTTTGTTAAAATGACCAATGCAATACAATACGGTAATAACAATACGATAACAATATTCCAGTTGTTTAAACTACAGTAACACTTTCTTGTTCTTTGATTAATGAGAGTAAAAAGGCAATTTGTGGCAAAAGTGTGCATAATAATTTATTTTTTGAGGAAATGCACTTTGTTCGAAGTAAGATAATTAACGATTGCATTATTTAAACCGGAGAATGTATCCAGTTAAGTGGCATGTTGGTTGTGCTGAAACATTCACATATAAGAAACATGACAACTACACAAGATATATATATATATATATATATATATATATATATATATATATATATATATATATATATATATATGTATGTATGTATATATATATATATATATATATATATATATATATATATATATATATATATATATATATATATATATATATATATATATATATCCAAATATATGTGCAGTTCTCCAGCTTTCAATGAGCGCAAGTAATGACGTCACTGCCATGTACATACGCTCTGCCTGTCAAGCTCTCAAGAGAACCCTCATTACTTGCGCTCATTGAAAGCTGGAGAACTGCACATATATTTGGATTGGTTTGCTCCCGGCTGCATCCAGGGGATTCCATATAATGAGTGGATACCAGAGGTAATGTGCCATGTGGCAGATGGCACTTATCACTCCCATTAAGGTACAGCATAGCTGGATGGGATACCTTAATGGCGGTTCACCACTGATGGTATGAAATCGCATTGTGACTGATATATATATATATATATATATATATATATATATATATATATATATATATATATATATATATATATATATATATATATATATATATATATATATATATATATATATATATTTGCCAGGTGTGTACAACATCAGATTGTTTAAATTGCACCAGCAAATCTTACCAAAGCACTTGCTGCCATTCCCAACAAGCCCGGGTGGGCACGAGCTGCAGTTGAAGCCCAATAAGGGAGCTTTGAAGTCTGTACAGTTGACTCCAGGAAAGCATGGGTTGCTTGCACAAGAGTCGATGTCTTCACTGCAGGTTGAGCCAGTGTAGCCTTGAGTGCAATTGCAAGACGCAACCTGCAGACAAGGAAATAGATGTTTGTAGCCGCCAGTGAGGTATACATTTATGCAAAAAAATGGTTCACAAACACAGTAAAAACCTCTTTCTATGGACAACCAGGAAAGGCTAGGGGGGATGTGTGTACACAAACACATACACACGACATTCAGACATTGAACATTATATATTTGGACTTATCAATAAGAACAAGCTCTGCCTACACATCCAACCTGTCCACCAAATTTCATCCAAATCTGTCTAACTTTTTGAGATATCCTGATCACAGGCAAACAGACAGACGGGGTGAAAACATAAGCTCCGTCCACCTTCGGTGGTGGAGGTAACAAAGACAGTACATGACAGACAAATAAACAGGGTAATATTAAACCAAGAAGCTCTTCAGGCTTTGGGCAGACTGACAAACAGATGCTGCTACTCACGATAATAGCCCCCTGTAGGACAGTTAGTGCACAAGTATGAGAAGATTTTACTCCACACCTTTGGTCCAATTCCATGGAGGGAGCATCCATCATCCATGTGTAAACATGTAATTATTCATGGATGAACATCATCAGCATGGAGCAGTCAGCCCACACTTAGCTGGAAGAGTGAGATATATCACTACAGCCGGACTTTTTTTTCACCGTCACAACACTTGCGAGCTTCAATTGAGGGGAAGCATCACAAGGAAGCTGAGACCCAGGCGGTTAGGCCTGGACTTTTATGGTTGTTGTGGTTTTTGAGTCACCAGTAAATCCCAATTCATCCACCCAATCATGCTTCACTTTGAAATTGATGTGTAATTATCATGGCTGCCTGGCTAGGTCTGTTTATGTGAGCAACAAGTTGGGTGATGTGTGTCAGGTACATCCTGTTGGTCACGATCCATATGGCAATAGTCGATGTGGCACATGTTTATTGATCCCGTAACATTTAAAGAGTTTATATTTGATCAACAGGTGTACAGAATTTGATTTCCGATCAAAAATAATGAGCTCCGTACTCAGATAGGAGTACAGAGCAGGAAAACCTAATTTACAATCAATGTGATCATTTTGTGGAAAAGAACATAGGTTTTCCAAATACAACAACAACATGCATTTTAAGGCCATTTTCCCTGCTAGAGCGGGGGTTAGCCTTGCGGTCCCCATGACAATCTTGAAGACAATCTTGAAGACAATCTTGAAGATCTTGAACAATCTTGAACAAAATAGGTTTTCCAAATAAAAACCAAAAATGTTTCTGGGATGTTGTATTTTTCAATATATTTCTGGGTTTCTGATGTTTCTGGGTTTTTAAGGCCATTTTCCCTGCTAGAACGGGGGTTAGCCTTGCGGTCCCTATGACAATCTTGAAGACAATCTTGAAGATCTTCTTGAACAATCTTGAACAAAATAGGTTTTCCAAATAAAAACCAAAAATGTTTCTGGGATGTTGTATTTTTCAATATGTTTCTGGGTTTCTGATGTTTCTGGGTTTTTAAGGCCATTTTCCCTGCTAGAACGGGGGTTAGCCTTGCGGTCCCTATGACAATCTTGAAGACAATCTTGAAGATCTTCTTGAACAATCTTGAACAAAATAGGTTTTCCAAATAAAAACCAAAAATGTTTCTGGGATGTTATATTTTTCAATGAGAACTTGTTTAATCAGTGATTACAAAAGACAAATGGCTGCCAATCAATGGAATACTGCTCTCCCCTCTGGGCTGGTGCTCCTGCCTCACACCTAGCTCGTCTTCACGCTGTTGAAACCAAAGCATTCAGAATCATTGGAATCTCCCATGATGAAGCTACCTCCGAGGGCCTTTCACTTACTCACCGCAGGCAGGTTGGTGGTCTTTCTGTCTTCTACCGACTCCGCTCTGGCCTTGCTCCTCCAGCTCTCTCTGGGCTCTGTCCCCCAAATATTCCCAAAGGTCGCACAAGATCTGCCAGCAACCCTCTTATGGTTAAACTGCCAAAATCAAGACTCTCTGCTCACCTTCACTCTTTCATTCCTCTTTACTCCTGCCTCTGGAACAAACTCCCCCACTCCCTTCAATCCCACTCCTCCCTCCAGGTCTTTAAAACAGCTGTTCACCACCATCTCTTATCTTCCCCCATCCAAAACCTTGATCTGTTCTACCCCCGCTAATTTCACCCCAAATCCTCTTTTTTGAAATACCAACTTCTTTCCTGAAAGTCCTTGGTGTCCTTGTGTTTATACTTTTCCCACCCCCCCCCCCCCCTTCCCATGCCGCCTCCCCCCCAAGCCCTCTCCCTCCAACACATTCCCGATGTCCCTCACAAATGTTGTGCTTTTGTGCTTCCCCTTCTCTCCCCATCTGTTCTCCCACTCTCCTTTTTATACACTTTGTTTGTTTGTCTGTTTGATTTGTTTGTGTGATAAATGTTAGCTCTTTCACGAGCCTCGATTATGTATGCAAAAAAAAAACCAAAAAAAAAAAACCCTAGGTAATTCAAAACAGAAATCAGACATGCCTTGAATGTGCTGTTGCTATCTCCAGTTTCCAATGAAGATTCGTGTTCATAGTCACAAGTTCCGTTGTTCATACAGCCACACACAACGAGACTGAGAGCAAGCTGTCCAGTGACATTGTCTTTATTTGTAGCGAGTATGATGGCAAATGTGGGATCCACCGATGTGGGACGCCATGTCAACAAGCCATTCGCTGAGGTAGGAACAAAATTGTAACAGTGGAGTGTGAAAAAACAAAAGATCAATAAATTCACAACAGAAATATTCTCAAGCCAAACAAAGGCAGTTTTCCATGGATATCTGCCAATAGATCTTTCATACAACACTCAGAACTTACCATCGCATAAAAAGAACATCTCAAAGAACAAGTCTTGTATATGTGTTATAACAAGAAATTTACCGAAATATTTTCAGGATTTTTACCATAATTTTGACTTTTTGAAAGAAAAAAATTATCCTTATTTCTATTCTCTTATACTTCTGAGCATGGCAAACCATGGCGTGATTCAGACACCATTCAGAGGACCACAAACATACATCAATAGGAAGTTCAGTCATGCAAACAAACTCCTGGCTGTCCTATTATCAGACATGATCTTTCTTGGGCAAACCACATTTCCAAGCTGCCCTCCAAAACCATCCTGGGCATTCTGGGCACTGGGCATCCTCCATCGTGCAAAGTCCTTCTTTGGCACACCTGAACTTCTAATCATCGACAGGGTCTTCATCCGCTGCTTGATGGAGTAATGCTCTCCCCTCTGGGCTGGCTTCCCTGCTTCACATCTTGCTCAGCTTAAGGCCGTGGAAACCAAGGCCTCAAAGATAATTGGAATCTCCTGCGCTGAAGCTGAGTCAATGGATCTATCACTATGCCATCGCAAACAGGTTGGTGGTATCTCTGTCTCCTACTGCCTCCTTTCTGGTCTTGCACCCTCCGCTTTTTCCATGCTTTGCCCCACCTCCCCCATAGTTTCTGCAGGGCTCACACAGTCCACTCTCAACAACCTTCTGGTGAACCTATTTAAATCCAGGATCAGTGCTCACCTCCACTCATTTGTTCCTCTTTTTTCCTGCCTCTGGAATCAACTTCCACATCCTCTTCAATCTCATTCTTCCCTCCAGGTCTACAAGACAGCTGTTCACTACCATCTCAGATAGTCACCAATCGAAAATCATGATCATTTATATCCTCTTTAACCTCCCTCCCTGCCTCCCCACCCCACCAAAATCCTTCCTCCTCACAGTTTTCTAGTTTTACCTCCCTTGGTGTTTCCTTCTGGGCCCATCTTGCCGAACCCATGTATGAATGTTTTGCATCCTGCTTTTGTCTGTTACGTCCTGATCCATTCAGTGTACTGGCTCTTCAACGAGCCTCGACCATGTATACAAAAAATACTGTGCAACATCTCCACTGATGCTTGTCCTTGTGAAATATACTGCCATTTTTACCCAACGCACGCGAAACGAAAAGCAGGGTTTTAAAGCAATTGGTTCATGTCCATCCCATCAATCCATCATTGTTTCTGTGTCTATAAAAGTCAGTTTATGATCGAGGAACAACTTATTTAATTTGAATGTTATATTTTGAACAGGAATTGTAACATCAGTAGGAAAGCAAACCTGCTGTTTTACAGTAATTTGTCTCTGAATTTGTCCTGATCACACATGTGCATGGAAGAGTGAGATAATTTTTTTCAGTCTGTCTGCCTGTCTGGCAGTGAAACAAAATTGAAAACCATTTCAAACAGGAAACGTGCTGTTTTTAAGGATGTCATAAAGTACACATACAACAGCCATGGATAACCAATGTAACGTGGTAGATAATAGGGTGGTGCAATATACACTGCTAAAATGGCGGTATAAAATGGTGGTAAATTACTGATATAATTTATTTATACAACTTTTACAATCTTTTTTTTTTTTTTTTTAATCGAATTATATGTTTGAACAATGTAGAACACAAATTGCCTTCTTGTCACTTTCAAGAACCTCCAGTTTATCAGTACTTTGGGCATGCTAAATAGGGTGGTGTATAAGTGTGTCAATTGTGCTAACCTTCTGGAATTTTTCACATGATCTTTAATATCGTTCTTTTATTTAAATTTGAGTATGTATATACTTAAACACCACATTGGGTATCGTGTTCTATGAACTCTCTGGTGTCTGCTGTTGTATGTTCATCAAAATTTATTTGAAACGAATTCAGTGGTACTACTTTTATTATCTTTTCTGGTAAACTATTCTACTCATTAATATAATAGAGTTTAAAATTTCCTTATCTCGTTTATGTCATTCCTCTCAACTTCATATATATGTCCTTCCATGCAATTCCTATTATCTTGTACTATTTCTCAAAAAATAACTTCTTAAATATACATTGCCTATCCCCTTTATTATCCTAAATACTTCCATCCTATCTGCATTCAATCTCTTCCAGAATGTAAGCATTCCTATCTTTTAAATGTTTCATCTGAACCAAACCATGCCAACCCTGGAACCATTCTCGTTTCACGACACTGAACCCCTTCTATTGGTTTCTTGTCATTAATGAATAACCGATCTTTAAGGATGGGGATAATTACCCCAGAATTATGGACAGCATAATTCTCCCAGAATTATAAAGGACGGCATCATTTCCCCAGAATTATAAACGACGGGATCATTTCCCCAGAATTATAAAGGACGAGATCATTTCCCCAGATTTATAATGAACTGGATAATTCCCCCAGAATTGCCGACAGCATAATTTCCGCAGAATTACAGATTGAATAATTACCCCCACACTTATAGATTGGATAATTACCCCAGAATTAAACATGGGATAATTACCCCAAATTTACGGACAGGATAACATCCCCAGAATTAAACATGGGATAATTACCCCAGAATTACGGATGGGATAATTCCCTGAGAATTATAAAGAATGGGATAATTACCCCCACAATTATGGATTGGATAATTACCCCAGAATTAAACATGGGATAATTACCCCAGAATTACAGACAGGATTATGGTAAACTATTTGTTTGTTATGGTAAACTATCCCCAGAATTACAGATGGGATAATTCTCTCAGAATTATAAAGGATGGGATAATTACCCCAGAATTACGGATGGGATAATTACCCCCGAATTCCAGATTGGATAATTACATCAGAACTAATGATGGGATAATTACCCCAGAATTATGGACGGGGAAATTCCCCCAGAATTATTGAATGCATAAGTGCCCCAGAATTACAGACTAGTTCCCCAGGAATTGCCCTATTTTATTGTGATTTGTCACACGCCCTGGTCCGGAAGCGGCTGCCTTGTCATACATAATTACATCGAGAGAATGGGGTGCTCCCACAACCGTGAATCGCTGGAACTTTAAGTTTTATTTTAAACCCACAAAGCTTCCTGTCTACACGCCGAGTATAATCAGAAGTGTTCAAGTCATTCCATCCAGTGGTTCATGAGTACACAAAAGTTAAACAAACAAACAAACAAATACGCAAACACATACTTCTCAAATTACATATACATCGTTATATTTCTATAACAAGAAGCCAATGAAAACCAAATACAATTTTCTAGAAATTGTCAAATCACTTTTCAAAGGGTTTCTATTTTTATTTTCCATAAGTATGAAAATTACAATGAATCCTGCAAAAATATGAATCAAAACACAATATAGATTGAGACAACTCTTACCTGTGATGCTTATCTCGGTCGAGTTTGCTTCCAAAGAAAATGTAACATTTTCATTTTCATGATCAGTTTCATATTTTGTTGAAAATTCATTGTCAATTGGAGATTGAAGTTCGTCTTTACCAGTTATGTTTGGTGGATAGGTATCTGAAAGAGAAATATTTAGTGCTCTCTGGTTATCTAATAAATTAATGGTAAACATCTTGTCTGGTGGTACTATATATGTGACAGGGGTAAAGAGCAAAACCAGTGTGTTTTCAAATAGCACAGAGGACACTCAATGCGGCTGTAATATTAGAGGTAATCAATAAAAGGGGACCACTATTAATTTGTGCAAAATGAGGCTACTTACTGAGTGATAATTTGGTTCTTTCCATTTGCTGTTTTGCTGTTTTTGTGGCTTCTCCAACTTCTGGGTCATTTGTTGTCAGGAAGTCAAACAAGCAGGAAGTGTCATTTCCACAGATTTCTTTTCCTTTTTCAAGGTCAGCAAGAGAGGCATTGCTTATGACATCATCCATGAAGATTGGTGTAAAACGAATCCTGGTTTTTTTCGCAGATTCAGACATAATGCTCTCATTTCCTAAGACCTCCCCTGGAAAGCAAAAAACAATCAAAGCTTTAATGTATTAGTTTGAAAACATCAAGTGGAATATTGACAGATCCATGGGCGAGGTGAACCAGTAGAAGTCCAGAAAGTCCCTCTCAATTCCAAAACTACTTTCAACTGGAACAGCACTTGTTAGAGTGCATGACTCCACCAGGCTGAACACTTTACGTTATGTATCCCACTGATAGGCTGGATCTGGATCTGGACCTGAAAAAAAAAAAATCGAATCGGCTTGTTCTGCTAACATAACGAACTCATCGACATTGTTTTGTCATAACTCATCCACAACTTTTTGAAATGCATTGTTATATATCATTTTTGACCCCTCTCTCAATGCTGACGAATCACTGAATTTTATTTTTTAATTGTATTGTATCCGGATTTGAAAGTCGGATCTTCACCAAATTCAAACCAGTTCATCCTCGTCACACACCCAAGTTTCATCCCAACATCACACACCCCAACCTGTCTACCAAGTTTCATCTGAATCAGTTCTTAACTTTCTGAGATATCCTGCTCACAGACAGACAAACGGACAAGAAATATGTCGTGCATTGCACAATATTTGTGAAATCTAAATAAACAATAGCAGCCATGGAAACAGCAATTGGACAATTTGGAAAATTTGTTTTGTATGTTGGAATGTGATCCATAACAAGTTTGGTTGATACAACAACAACAACAACAACAACAACATGCATTTTAAGGCCATGTTCCCTGCTAGAGCGGGGGTTAGCCTTGCGGTCCCCATGACAATCTTCTCCATTTTGCCCTATTTTCTGCATCTCTCCTTGTTAACCCCCTTGCCCGCATTTCTTCTTCCACCATCTTTAGCCAAGTCTTTCTCGGTCTTCCCCGTCCTCTACTTCCTTCTACATTAACTTCCATCACTCTTCTCAACCAGTCACTTTCATCCTTCCTCAATACATGACCAAACCATCTCAACCTGTTCCTCTTCACAGCATCAATCACAGGCAATATTCCCATCATCTTTCGCAATTCATCATTTGTCTTCCACAAATCTTCCACAATTCATCATAACCATCCCACAGGTTGATACATTTTCTAATTTCCACCTAATAGGTGTTTTACATGTTTTGGATGGCATTGACATTGACCTTTGACTAATTTTAACCAGATTGTATAAGACATATTCTACAAATGCGTACAATTAAGCTGTGTAAGTTTAAACCTGACATCTAGAATAATTCCTGAGGTTTGGCAATAATAAAATCACAAAAATACCCCATTTGATTTATAATGGGGTGAAATTATTAACAAAAAAAAATCCACATGGGATTTTTGCCTATGCCATTAACAAAGATGAGCAGAACCTGAAAAAGAGAAAGATACATTCAATTAACTAATTCTACTTTGCACCCTCTTAGCTTGGTAATGAGGTGGTTTACCAATGGGGGTCCTTTTGATTATCTTAGGGCATTTAATGAATGGTTTTAATGGTGTATGTAGGGTCCACACTCCACAGGGTCCTAAAGAGTCTTCGGGGTCTTTAGGATCTTAAAGAGTCTTTGGGGTATAAACAGTCCATTGAAGGACCCGGCGTTGCCCAGTGCTGTTCCAATCTTGTTGGCATTTTGAAGAAATCATTTTTTGTTGTTATTTTGGTGGGGGACTAACTCACTTCCCTGCACCCACTAATGAATAGGAGTTAGGGATCATTTAATATTACCTTTCACAAAGATACAAAGGCTTAGGCACTATTGAGCGATTACAAAAAAATCTAAAAATCCAACGTGAGTTACTTACATGTAAGTCCAAAATCAAAGTAGAGAGTCTTTTCACTTGGTGGCTCATCTTCATTAAATAGAATTACTCTTCCATTCCGGGTAGTGAAATCATCCTTTTCATTTCCATTAAATAAACCTGAAAATACATTACACCAAATACATCCAAATATTGAAAATACACCGAAATGGTTTGAGAACCATCTAATTACTTTCTGTTACAATGAAGTGGCATTTGAACAAAATTGTCATTGTTTTTAAAATTCCACCCCCACCCTAGCTGTTAACAACACCCTCACAGCCATCAAGTATGATTAGCTCTAACTCTCCATCAAGGAAGTAGTACAGTATATCTTAGAAAGCATTATCCGATACCAAATGTTTTTTTTATTTTTCATTTTTTTGGATACTCAGTAGAGGCTCATACAAGAGCGAACACGGAACATAAAATAAAGGGAGTGGGAGACAACAGGGGGAGAGAGAGGGAAACACAACAACATTAGAGAACAGGGACATTGGGAGATCTGTGGAAGAGAGATTGTTGGGGTGGGGTACACGGGATAAACACGATGGACACCACAAGGACTTTCAGGAAAGAAAACGGAATTTGAAGGATGTGGATTTGGGGTGTATTAACTCGGGTGGAAAAGATCACTGTTTTGGATGGGGGAAGACAAGAGATGGTGGTGGACAGCTGTTTTAAACACCTGGAGGGAGGGAGGAGTGGGATTGAAGAAAGTGTGTGAGTTTGTTCCAGAGGTGGGGAAAAAAAGAGGAATGAACGAGTGAGATGAGCAAAGCGTCTTGATTTTGGCAGTTTCACGAGAAGAGGGTTGCTGACATATCTTGTGCGTCCTGCAGGAATATTTGGGGGACAGAATACAGACAAAGCAGGGGGAGCAAGGCTGGAGAGGAGTCGGTAGAAGACAGAAAGACCACCAACATGCCTGCGGTGAGTGAGTGAAAGGCCCTTAGAATCAGCTTCATGGTGGGAGATTCCAATGATTCTGAAAGCCTTGGTTTCTACAGCTACAAGTTGTTGGATATCGATAATAGGTATGTACGTAGATTGACGAGATAATTAATTCTTACAGAATTGGACTTCAGCAACATTTAAAATTTAATATGTGAATGATGGGCTGATAATATTAAAATGAGGAAAGCATGTTTACTAACTTGTACAATTTTTTGGAATGATATGGTCTGAATTGATATGAACGTGATTATTTCACAAGTGAGTACTGATGAAAATACAAAATGAACAGAGCATTTCATTTGGTGACCATGTTCCTTCCACACTGCACCTGAATTTGCCTCACATACCTAGCAGACCTTGGGTGTTATTTTTGAAAGTAGATGGTAGACTAATGGTGAACTGGAGAGCACCGACTTTAGCTGTAACGTTGACTGAGGCCCCGCTTGGGAAAGAGACTGTCACGTAAGTTGGCGCCGAACGCCATAACGCCATGTTGTTGAAATCAATTTGCTCCTCTGAAAGAAAAGAAAAGAAAATGTGAAATCTTGAGGCCAATCTTCGCAGTCCTGATATGCAGCAGTACATTGTAATGACGAATTAATTTATTAGATTGGACATCATTCTCAAATTAAGAATGAATTAATGAATGAATCTCAAATTAAGAATGTATCAATAATAGATTGAAATGCTGATTGAAGAATTTAGAAAATAGAGAGGGGTGGGGGGAGGGGTAACTCATCTTGCGGGGTTTCCAACATTAGAAATTTCCGCAAGGTTCTTCTTGAAAATCACATCTTAACAATTTTACATTTGAGCCATGATACCACATTGTTGCGTGTGTACTGTGTCATTTCTGGAGAGCTCTTTGATCCGACAATAAACAAAATAATCCAAAGATTCCATTCCATACCTGAGATAGATGGCTCGCATAATTGGGAAATAATTTATGCATCGTTTGCCTGAAATTTCTGTACAACGCGGGCTCGATCCAAGCACCCGTCAGAATGGCAATGCTATCAGGGCACGAGTTGAAATGTGGAAAAATCACCATTAATCATAGACGATCGATTGGGATTTGAATGAGCCATAATATGTTGACTAACTTTATGAATTGGTGTAAGTAGACTGATTTGTGTCCTGTGTGTTTATCAAAGTTGTATTGCCAATGAAATGTTTTCATGTTGAATTTACTGCTCAGTTTTAAACATTGCTTTATACGAACTAATAGCCCGTTAAACTAGATGGTATTCATAGAATACTTGCCCTGCGCAGTCAACTTATTGCGAGCCAACTCTTCTGTTTTTGAACATTTTTTTTTCTTTGATCCAATATGGCTGCCAGACCACGTGAGCGATTACATCATAAATTTATATTCTCCAATATAATTGTTGCATAGATTACGCTCAATAAATTTCAAACTGATTAGACGAAGCGTTGTCCCAGTCGAATTATGACGTCATCATTATGGCATCAATGACGTCATCGTTAACGACACCTATTCCCCATATGGAATTCTTTACAATGAGCCATGCTTCAATTTTTTTCCAGAGAGCGGTTTTGGAGATATAGAGATGCAACGTTTTCTGTTTTTCCAAGATGGCGCCTGTACCACAAGACCTATGACGTCATGATTATCATTAAAATATTCTAAAGGAGGCGCTCCTATGGTGAAAATTTCGTGTCCATCAGACCAACAGTTGCTGAAAAAAATTAATAATGATTGGATAAGTGTTGTATTTGTCGAATAATGACGTCATAACGAAGGCATCAATGACATCATCATTAACATATCTTATTCCCCATGGGTAGTAGTTGACAATGAGCCAGGTCTCAATTTTTTCAATGTAGTGGTTTCAGAGATATAGAGGTGCGAAGTTTTTCCAAGATGGCGACTGTACCACATGACCTATGACATCATAATAATCATTAAAATATTCTACAGGAGGAGGCGCTCCTTTGGTGAAAATCTCATGTCAATCGGATCAACGGTTGCCGAGAAAATTGAATTTTTAAAATGCAGACACGGACGGCACACGCACGCACCTGAATGCTTAACCCCGGATTTCACTTCGCGAGCGCAGGGTAACTACTCAAGTCGATAAAGTGAAACCAGCTGTTTCTGCAACAACCGTCCTACATTTAAATATGACAATTTTATCTCAAACAAAACCTCAGTATTAAAATCGGGTAATTGTCAGACTTGTTTGAGACTTTTATTTTCTTTCTGGCACAGTCAAGTAGAAATTGCCAGAAGTCCAAGTCCATAACCACTGGAGTTGTTTGATAAATGCGTGTGGGACGTTCACTCATGGTTCAAATCTCGTCAGCCATTAAATGCCACGATGTGTTTTTAATCTCAAGCTCAGTAAGCATGAGGGCAGGAATGTGAATAAGGTTGGCAATGCAAGATTAGATTCGTGATAAGAGACTTTAATGGCATTAAATCGTGTGAAGTGACATATAACACGTTCACTTTGTGTCAATAGCAGCACGATTGCTGGATCCGCCAGAGATGTTGCAAAGCCATATGTACCAACAATGATCAGTTTGCCAGAGTCAAAGATCAGCCAGTCAGAGGAAGATAATTGCATGTGACATTTTGCATAATCTTGCATTCAAGTTGCACATTTGGTGTTCAGTGTTTGCATTTCATTTACCTGTGACATTAAATTCTGTTCCATTCAACCAAAGGGTGGTGTCATTTGTTCCATTCAGTTTCCATTCCACCTGAGAAAAAAAACAAAAAAAAACAATAATGAGTCTCTTTTACTATTGCAAGCTCATCCTGAATTCTGAGTCAATGAAGGGAAGATTGTTTTTGACAAGCAGAATGTCACAACAAAGTTTCAGGCTGAAAGTTTTCTGAAACTGCCTCCCGTCTCCCCTCCACCACCACCCTCCCACTTCCTCACCACCACAAAAACCTTAGCCACTCATAAGCTGAAATAAATGATTACCAGTACCTTCCATGTTCTTGCTTCCTGAAATGGAATTGGTATCTCTTCGCTTTAAAGTTCTGTTCAAAATTTTTGCTTCACCCTTTTGGAATATTGATACAAACGAATAAATTTGGTGGCATATGGAAAACGAGTGGCATATGGAAAAAGTGTATGAAACGTTATGTTAATTCGTTCGAAGGTGGACGACACGAAGGTGGACGACAAGAACGACATGATGGACGAGATTGGTGGAAAAATTGTGAAGTTAGCCAGAAGTTTAGAGCTCGAAGTTGTCGTGGAAGAATTGGTGGAGTTTTCGCCGGCGGAGTTATTTAATGAAGACTTAATTGAATTAGAGGAGCAGCAAGTGGCAGAAGAAGAGCGAAAAAAGAAGAGGACAAACCGGAGAAGACGTTCACTGTGAAAGGATTGGCTGAAGCATTCGCCATCTTCAATAAAGGCCTACAGGTGATCGACAGTATGGACATGAATGTCGATCGTTTTGCCAAGTTCGACCGACAACTACAAGAGCCTCGTCGTTGTTATAAAGAAATATACGACGAGAAAAAGAAGCAAACTGTGCAGTCTACTCTCGACGTTTTCTTAAAAGAAAACGACTCCTGCCACCACCCCCCCCCCCCCCCCCCTCTCCCTCTCATCATCTCCCACAGCATCCACCTCTGCCTCACCACTGATGGATGACTGATTAGTGTGTTTATATGTGTTTATGTTATAGGGTACTTCATCACTTCTTATTACAGTGCCACATTATTTGTGTACCTCATTATGTACCTGTATTTTTGTAAGCTTTTTTTTGTACAGTAAAACGCATTGTAATGTCATAAAGTCTTTTATTTCAATCCTTTTATTTATTTTACTTATTGTGCAGTGTATGGATTGGATTGGATTATGGGATTTAGGCTGTATGACTTTTAACAAATGATGCTATGGTGGAATGTGGACTTGGAAATATGTAATAAGTAATACAAGCGTGACTCGGCATGCCTCACCACACGTCGTTTCAGAGGGGTAGGCATCTTTGACCATTTTGGTGTCGTTTGGGTTTCATGGTGTTTTGGGTCTTCAGGGTCTTTTGGGTCTTTGGTGTCTTCAGAGGCTTTGGGGTCTTAAGGGTCTTCGGTGTCTTTTGGGTCTTTTGGGTCTTAAGGTTATTTTGGTTCTTCTTGGTATTTAAGGGTCTTTGGGTCTTTTTGGGTATTCGGGGTGTTTTGGGTCTTCGGGGTCTTTTGGGTCTTCAGGGTGTTTTGGGTCTTCGGGGTGTTTTGGGTCTTCAGGGTGTTTATATCCCCCCTGTTATATCCCCCCAAATATCCCTCCCCCCTGTTTGGGACCATGAGGGAATATAAAGGCTGCTTCTTGAGACTTTCAGCGAGAGCAGATTATGATGAATGCTTGTGCAGCATTATGATCTGTCTCTCCTATGTATACATAGTCATTTTGGGACCAAAGCTCTTATAAATGAATATTTTAATAAAACGATTCAATGAACTTTTGGGTTGGTGGTCTTTCGGGGTAAGACCCTCGAGTTCTCCGTCCACAGTAGTTGCGTAAGGATTTAACCTCAGCTGGACAAAAGTGCTTGAGCTGTTCAGCACTGTACACAATCTGACCACGTGACTGTTGTATCTTTCATGCCTTCACAGTCGTCTCCTCCACAAGATTGATGAAAGCAAGGAAATAACATGTTCAACGGAGACAGAAAAAAGTGCAGCGACCTCCACCCAAATTAAACCAGGTAGGATTGATGCATCACCACTCTGAATGTGACGGTTCACTACCATGGGGAATGAGGCACGACAGCAGTAGGTATACGGCACCAATCTTAAGTATCTCCCTATGGGTGATACTGGTAGGTAGGTAACATACATTGAGATTACGCTCAAGAAAAGTTTCAATGAAACACGATAGAGGAAATGGTTGATACTGGTTTGTCAGGTTCAGATAATGTGAGTGACTCGTTGAAAAAATAAAGCACACTGGTTGTAATCAAGGTAACATATAATGCATACAAACAATCAGGAAAAAATTACCGTCAAACCATCGTCTTCTTTTGCTGCCAAAAGAACAAAGTTTGTAGCCGGGAGGTTTTGGGAAGGCCCAGCCCGTTGGGTACGGCCCTGCATTGTCAAGAAGGTGCCGTTTGTGTTTCTTCCTTGCAGAATGACAAAATCACCAAGACCGTTGAAGGTGTAGCTGACTCCATCCAGAGTAGTGAGATGAGGATCTCCAAAGAAAGAAGCTAGACAACAAGGATATCGCACAAGCAGTCAGACAAAGTTTTTGTGTTTAGATTGATAAAACATAAAATACTAGAACGGCACTCGGTTGAGCGTCTAAGTCCACCAGGCTGAACAGTTTATGTTTTGTATCCCAATGATAGGCTGGATCTGGATTCAGACCTGAAGCAAAATCGAATCGGCTTGTTCTTGTCACCGAACCAACTCGTCCACCAAGTTTAGTCATAACTCGTCCATAACTATTAGAGATATCCTGCTATGTATCGGTTTCATCCCCATCACTCAATGGTGAAGAATCACTTTATAAACGAAATAACTCTCGTATCCGAATCCACATTTAGATCTTCACTAAAATCGAATCGACTCGTCCTTGTCATACACCCAACCTCTCCACCAAGTTTGTCGGAATCCGTCCAAAACTTTTTGAGATATCCTGCCATGTATCGTTTTTAGCCCTATCGCCCAATGGTGAAGAATCACTTAAAAAATTATAGCAGCCGGATCCGGATCTTCACCAAATTCGAATCATTTCGTCCTTGTCACATACGCTACCTCTTCACAAAATTTCGTCCGAATCTGTCCACACATTTTTGAGATATCTTGTTCACAGACAAACAGACAGACAGGGCTGAAAACATAACCTACATACACCTTCTGTGGCGGAGGTGAAAATACATCACTGTAAAATGATTCACAAAACAGCGACCCATGCGTGGTTATAATGAGTGGATCAGTTTGTGTCTTTGGAACAAAACAAAACATTTTGATCATGGATTCAAATGGTGAAAGCAACTTTGCTAATGACCCCAGGAAAGGTGTCTTAGCCATTTGAATCCATGGCTGTTTCGCCTTCCACTCTGAAAACGTAACTCCAGATGCTGTAAGCCAAGATTTAAATCCAATACCCGATGCGGATTAGTCCAGTTACTCCTCAATTCTAATGTCCTTGTAATTTATGAGGTTAAACTCTCACATCTTCCAAAGTCATTCTCCTGCACATTTTACAAGCATATGAGCACAAACAAACTCCTCCATTAACTGTATAAATTGCTCAAAAATGTGTTTTTAGGCAAAACGAGTTTTCAGTCTTGTGATCCAAATGCCAACCACGCACTCATTGGATACCACAGGTTTGATGCAGATGATGAAGTCTTTGACAAAATATGTGATGGCTTAACATTGAATTAAAAATTAACATTCCTCTCAAATTAGTTATTTAACTGTGTTAATTATTATATTTGTACTGTACAATGAAATTGTAACCCATGGGGTTTGTTCGTGCTCTTTCTTGGAAATATTTTATCCTCCAAATGAGTTTCTTGAAATGATGATACATTTGCCTATCAAATAAACCATCTATGAACAGTCTTTAAATCATCGTAAACCTATAGCAGTTGGGCATGCGATGAAAGAAACCATTTATTTGGGGAAATTTGTTTTTATCACCTTTATTAGCGATAAACCATTCGGACCTAAACCACGCGACTGATAGGCTAGCCCTATTCACATTTTATAAATTGTAATAAATTTAAGATGAAAGACCTTCAAGGTGAAACAGATATTATTGGAGGGCATTATGCTATGTGGTCTATGATCTCCTAATTAGTCCGGCAGCTGCTGCGCTCAACCTCGCTTTGGCATCCTAGGTTTTTTTTGGTGGACTTTGCTTGCCACGTCCACCAATTTGAAAAATAAATAATTTTACTGGACTTCTATCAGCAATAAGCAACTTGAGATACTTAGCATAAAACCAAATGGCTGCCAAAATAACAAATGTCTTCCTGAACAAAACAAAGTATTGTCAGGTTGCTAAATAATGTATATTTCACTCAGGTCCTCACTATAGACAAGTTTGAGGTCACATACTCGAAGTATTGTTTGTATTACGTGGCTAATTTTCATAAATTCAAGATTGATAGCGTGGCTAATTTACAACGATTTCAAAGGCTGAAGATGGTTTCGTGTAAATCGTGGTGGACAATTTTGATGCAAATATAGCATCTCATGATGGTAAATTGTCAACCCATTCTTTCGCAGTTCACACTTTCACATGGCATGACTTTGTGTTAAAACACACCAACAAGAACAGGACATACCATGCCTTAAGAAGACAGCGATGACAAAACAAATAGATTATGAGCTTGATGTTGCCAAATACAATGGCCCCAATAAAGCCAGCTCTGCCACCTCAGTTTCTGAAGAAGCAGGTTCCTCTGCTGAGTATCCTTGCCCACATGGTTGTGTCCCAGCAGAGAGTTAGTGAGAGTAACTTTACTTCCCTGACAGGTTGTAAAGAGAGATAACTGTCCTGAGTCCAATGGGTACAATACACGTTTGTGTTGTGAGCAAGGGAAATCTCCTGAGGCTAAAACTAAAGCAGTCTATCTACCACTAATTGATATGCCACCAGCACACCCTGGCACTATCATGACTGCCATGGGCAAAGCACAGAAATTAATTCAACAAAGTGGACAAGATTCCACACTGTTCACAGCTGATCAACCACTGCACAGGGTTGCAGCTGTAGGGGTTCAGTGGGCACATCCACATCTGATTCACAAATTAGGTGGAATGCATGTGCTGATGAATTTTGTGGGTGCCGTCGGAACATTGATGGCAGAGTCTGGCAGAGTCTGGCCAAGCACAGATTTTGGAGTTTGTATTTGGAGATGTGAGCAAAATGCTAACTGGAAAGAAGTTTCCAATGAATATGACATATGCGCAAGGTGGTTGAAGAGCTACTCAGAGATGTTGTCGGGCAAGGACAACTAAAGTGCAATGATCATCTCTTGACTGCTGGAACAGCTGGCATCTAGAAGTCGCACCACAAAGATGTGGGTAGACATCTTTGTAAAACCAGTACTTATAATGATGCTGTATTTATTTATTTATTTATTTTTGGGATACAAGATCGAGGCTCGTGTAAGAGCTAACATTAATAACTCTTGTATCCGAATCCACATTCAGATCTTCACTAAAATCGAATCGACTCGTCCTTGTCATACACCCAACCTCTCCACCAAGTTTGATGGCTGCTTGAAGACAGTGCAGTCGGCCTGAGTGAAATGCCAGACTCATCGACGGTGAGGTGGCTCTCTGAGAATGGCCAGAGAGATGTCCACTTTAACAAGCAAATGATCAGATGAACCGATTGGAGCAGAAGAAGAGCAGCAGACATTTGCAGGGAAGTTTGTCAAAACCAAGTCGAGAAGAGAAGATGCTCTGTTGGCTGAGATCCGGTTTGGGAAATTGACAGATTGTGTCAGTCCCAGTGAGTCACAGAATTCCTTTGCTGAGGGGCCATGGCTGGTGAGAGAGGAACCCACACCCAGCCAGCTGGCATGATGACAGTTGAAGTACTCGCATATGAGGAAGAGAGAGTTTGGATGAGTGGATAGAAGTTGGTCCATGCTGTCAGACAGCGAGATGTAAATGGAGTCATCACTGTGTGGAGGACGGTACAGACACATATGAACAAAAGGTGGGAGCGGAGAGGAAGCCGTAGCCAGAGGTACTCCTGGGGGTGGGGTGGAGAGAGGGCAGTACAAGGAGAGTGAGGAAGAGAGTTTGTGATAAAGATAGCAACCCCACCACCAGGACAGGGCTCAGGTATATCATACTGGAGGAGGGAGTAACCAGGAAGAGATATTAAGAAATCAGAGACATCTTGAAGGAGGAAGGTTTTTGTTCAGCAGATTAAGTCTGGTTTGTCAGAAGCAACCTGAATGGAGAGATCAATCAGGTTTGAGCAAAGGCGTCGGATGTTTGAGGTCCATACCGTGAAGGAAGAGGGAGGGGGAGCATCGGATACAGGACAGGGGAGGGGAGGGGTAGGGTAAGATGAGGGATGAGAGGGGGAGGTAGGGAGAGCTGATGACAGTGTGTCATAGATTTCAGAAGAGCTAGGAGAAAGGGAAGGATGAGGAGGACAAAAGGTTCGATGGTGATGGGATGAGGCACAGTGAGGAGTTGTTTGAGGGGCAGCAGGGTGAAGTAGAAGGTTGGAGGACGTAGAGATATGGGTTGGAAGGGAGAAGAACGGGGAGGAGGCAGCTTTGTGGGGGAGTTAAGAGAAAACTTTGAGGAGGATGGGTGAGAGGGGAGAATTGAAGAAAAATGTTGAGGAGGGAGTTTTGAAAGGGAGGAGTGTGGAGGAGATTTGAGTGGGAGGGGTGAGGAGGGAGATTTGAGGAGGAGGGGTCAGGGGGGAAATTTGAAGGGGAGGGGTGAGGGGAAATTTGAGGGGGAGGGGTGAGTTGGGAATTTTGAATGGGAGGGTGGGTTGGGAGTTTTGAATGGGAGGGTGGGTTGGGAGTTTTGAAGGGGAAGAATGAGAGGGGAGATTGGAGGGGGAGAAAATTTGAGAGGAGGGGTGAGTTGGGAATTTTGAAAGTTTTGAATGATTGAAGAAAATAATATTTTGCGTAAATGTAGCCTAATGTTAGAGAAAGACGTAATATGATATTGAGAGTTACCAGGTATCAGGTGATTTATCACATGACCTGGCAGTGACGTTTAACGGTTTTCACTCAGTCAAGCCTTGGTGCTCACTGTGGAAGAACGCATGTTTCTCGTCGAACATTACATCAATAATGCATCCTTTATGGAATTTCAAATTGCATTGGAAAGTCACTTTAGTGGTCGTACCAAACCTATGAAATCAGTGATTTGGAAACTGGTGAAGCAGTTCAGCAAACTATTAGGTTCCGAACTGATGTAGTTTTTAGTGTATGGGAATTATTTAGGGTTCTCGAATAAAAAAATTGCCCTCGACAAACAATACATTACGATAAAAAAAATTACGATTATGCGACCTCAAACTTGTCTATAGTGAAGACCTGAGTGAAATATACAATATTTAGCAGACTGGCAATACTTAAAGACAATTTGGATATTTTTTCAGGAGATATTTTTATTTTTTATATACAAGATTGAGGTTCGTGTCAGAGCTAGCACATTAAACACACATTAGCACATAAAACACAAAAACAAAAATGGACACAAAACAATAAAGGGAGGGGGAGATAATATGGGGAGAGAGAGGGAAGCACATAAGCACAACAGGAGAGCAAGGGTGGCCATTTTGGTTTTTCCTAATTATCTCAAATTGCCCAATGCTGACAGAAGGCCAGTAAACGTGTTTTTCAAACTGGTGGTCTTGGCAAGCAAAATCAACCCAAAAAAAAAAAACCTTAAGATGCCAAAACAGAAAAAATGCTTTGAAGAGAAACAGATGGAGATAGTTTGGTCATGTGTTGAGGAAGGATGAGAGTGACTGGTTGAGAAGAGTGATGGAAATTGATGTAGAAGGAAGTAGAGGACGGGGAAGACCGAGAAAGACTTGGCTAAAGATGGTGGAAGAAGAAATGCGGGCAAGGGGGTTAACAAGGAGAGATGCAGAAAATAGGGCAAAATGGAGAAGATTATCATGGGGCCCGCAAGGCTAACCCCCGCTCTTGCAGGGAAAATGGCATTAAAATGCATGTTGTTTGTTGTCTTAAGATGCGAAAACAAGGTCATGCCCTTGAAACATAGTTTGGCTGAGAACTAAATTGACGAGATGGTAAACATCTTTTGAAATGGTGGTAGCACCTTGCATTGGCTGTTACATTTGTTGTGTCATAAAAAAAAAACATTTAATTAATTAGAAGAGTCCATATTATGTAAATTATTTTATGTAAGACAAAATCTCTTCTTTTTTTTACCATGATCCAATAAATTTGCTAATTTTACCATCATCTCATTGGCAGCTTTAATTCCTAAAATCCAACTTTGGCCTCCACAGTCAAGAGTGAGTCTTCTGCACATCACAATAACTTGTGTGGACTGAAACAATAACATACATGGATAAATGACTACTCACCAATGAAAGGAGGCCTATAACCGAAGCAGAAGTCACTTGGACGCTTTTCTACGTAGTAGCGGCAGAATTCCCTGCTATTTGATTTCATGCAGCAGTTGTCAAACGGATCCAATTCACTTTCTATGATGGAAAACAATCATTACAAAATGTATACATTGGTAACTTTTGTGAACAACATATAAATATTGCAGAGTAGGCTAAAAATGGATACTATTTCTTTGAATCCATTTTGCCTGCATTTTTTGGATTATTTGTTTACAAAGTCTATGCTTAAGAAGGAGCCGGATTATTACCAGCTCTGAGTTGGTTAAAAAAGGAATTGTGTACACATGAGTATATTGTAGTGTTTTATATGAATTGGTACACTCAAGGTGTGCATCAAAATTGAGAGAAAAACTTTTTCCAGGACTCCTAAATCTGCTCATCTGATGCACAATATCATCTGTTTGACATCGCAAGTACTGAGTTATTGGTAAATTTTATAAATATTGGACAATGAACACATACCATAGTACTGTTGTCGTTTTTCACTTAGCCATGAGTCCCTTCCTGCCCATGAGTATGTTCTGAACCAGCCTCTCCACCAACTAAAGTGCCAAAACACAGGTTGATTCCAAGGAGTAGGAAGAACTTTCTCATGCCTTCCCATTGAAAGTGATCCCCAGAAGTTGTAATAACACCGCACACCACTTCCTGTCCAGCTGGGCCATCTGCTCTGCAAAGTCCATGGAATTCCTGGAAGGCAAAGTCTCACCCATAAACATTTCCAACAATTTCACTATAATTGTTCGGAGAATTAATAATAATAATAATAATAATGCATTTATTTTATATAGCGCTTTTCAGGGAGCCCAAAGACGCTTTGACAGAGTGCAAAACATAATGCATAGCAAAACATAAAAACAATTGCAAAAAACAAGAATCAATAGGGAAATACCCATAGCAAAAAGGAGGGAGAAGGAGAAGAGATAATCATGGCTTTAAATGCTGTGGGTTAAATGTTGAATGCAGTGTTGAACAGGTGGGTCTTGAGTGATGTTTTGAATGTGGTGAGTGAGGAGGAGTCTCTGATGGTGTGAGGTAGTGAGTTCCAGAGGGTGGGAGCAGCGATGGAGAAGGCCCTGTCCCCCCAGGATCTGAATTTGGTCCGGATGGGGGGGGGGGGGGGGGTCAGGAGGTTGGTACCAGCAGAGTGGAGGTTGCGGTTGGGAGTGTGTCTGGAGAGGAGGTCAGCCAGGTAGGATGGGGCCAGGTTATGGAGGGCTTTGTAGGTCAAGAGGAGGATTTTGTACTGGATTCTCTGGGAGATGGGGAGCCAGTGAAGCTTGTAAAGGACGGGGGTGATGTGGTCACGGCCCGGGAATGGGTGAGTAGACGGGCAGAGGAGTTCTGAATGTATTGGAGTTTATTGGTGATTGTTGAGGGTGAACCATAGAGGAGGCTATTGCAGTAGTCCAGATGGGAGGTGATGAAGGCGTGGATGAGGGTTTCTGCAGCCATGGAGGAGAGGGATGGACGGAGACGGGCGATGTTTTTCAGGTGAAAGAAGGCTGACTTTGTGATCTGTTTAGTGTATTTGTTGAAGGAGAGGGTTTGGTCAAAGATGATGCCAATATTCCGGATGTGAGGGGAGGTGAGTAGTGTAATAATGTTGCTTCTGGGACACCTCCGTTTAACATGGGAAATCCCTATCTAATGTCATTTACCCCCTTGTCTTTTTCAAAAATCATAAACACCTCTATTTCTCCCACCCTCATCTTTATGAACCTTTTGTCTGTAGTACCTATCCTTAATGTTGTTCATTAGACCACTCAAACACTACAAATATTTGTTTTCTCTTATAGACCTATCATCCTTCTTCTACATATCATCTGGCAGATTAATCTTTGACCCATTCACTTCCATATTAATTCTTTCCCTCCCTCATTGCCCCTAAACACCTATATTTCTCTCACCCTGTTCTTTACGAACCTTCTAACCTTTTGACATGTTATCCTTATTCATTAGACCACTTAAACACCTGTGATCCTTCTGACCTTATGGACCTTTTAACCTTTTACTCTTAATATCATCTGGTGAATATAACCCACTCAAACAACGACCCTACAAATATTTGTTTATGCGTGGGAAATAATTTAATTCTCTTGCCACTCTCTTCACCATCTAATATATTAACAAAAAATATGTTTGAGTTTGGTTCTTTATTAAGATATTTTAACTGAGCTAAGATAAAATGGTAAACCTCCCTCAATGTTCTTATTTGAGCGCCTCCAGTGCCACACACTTTTTGGTAGGCTCTGCCCACCTTTTGTTAAGCTCCGTCCACTTTTTGGAAAAACCCCGCCCACTTTTTGGTAAACCACGCCCATTTTTACTAAGCCCCGCCCACTTTTTGTTAAGCCACGCCCACTTTTTACTAAGCCCCGCCCACTTTTGCTAAGCTCCGCCCACTTTTGCTAAGTCCCACCCACTTTATAAACTCTTCAGCATTGTATCATTTCCAGGTAATACATAACATCATTTTCAGGGAATTTCCATCACATCATTTCCAGTTAAGACACGCCCAGGGAATTTCCACAGGAAATGACACACACCCAGCCCTTCTTATAAAAGGCACCGACCACACAGGCTTTTTCAAACACGCTTTCTGCTTCACTTGAGAATGGACTCCTATGCCGAAATGGAATGGGATAACTTTGCTATTCCTTGGAGTCCTACTACCTGTGTAGCGCTCAACCTTCAGATTGATGAACTGGACTCGAACCTCTTGTCGATGGAGGAAATTGTATCTGAGCTACGAAATGAAAATTCTACTTTTAACACAACTTGGGATAAAGTTATTTTTTTGTTTGAAGATCTTTTGAACAACCAAGACCCACAGAACGAGTTCTACCTTGATGACCCAGCCAAAGAGTTATACCTTGGAGATCCACAAAATCCTGAAAAAGAGTTCTACCATGATGATACTTATTGTGAGTTATCAAAACAAAACCCACTGAACGAGTTCTACCTTGATGACCCAGCCAAAGAGTTATACCTTGGAGACTCACTAAATTTGGGAAAAACAAATTATGAGGTCTGCCTAGATGGTTCTAACTGTGGAGCCTACCTTGGAGACTCACTAAATTTGGGAAAAACAAATTATGAGGTCTGCCTAGATGGTTCTAACTGTGGAGCCTACCTTGGAGACTCACTAAATTTGGGAAAAACAAATTATGAGGTCTGCCTAGATGGTTCTAACTGTGGAGCCTACCTTGGAGACTCACTGAATTTGGGAAAAACAAATTATGAGGTCTGCCTAGATGGTTCTAACTGTGGAGCCTACCTTGGAGACTCACTAAATTTGGGAAAAACAAATTATGAGGTCTGCCTAGATGGTTCTAACTGTGGAGCCTACCTTGGAGACTCACTAAATTTGGGAAAAACAAATTATGAGGTCTGCCTAGATGGTTCTAACTGTGGAGCCTACCTTGGAGACTCACTAAATTTGGGAAAAACAAATTATGAGGTTTGCCTAGATGGTTCTAACTGTGGAGCCTACCTTGGAGACTCACTGAATTTGGGAAAAACAAATTATGAGGTCTGCCTAGATGGTTCTAACTGTGGAGCCTACCTTGGAGACTCACTAAATTTGGGAAAAACAAATTATGAGGTCTGCCTAGATGGTTCTAACTGTGGAGCCTACCTTGGAGACTCACTAAATTTGGGAAAAACAAATTATGAGGTTTGCCTAGATGGTTCTAACTGTGGAGCCTACCTTGGAGACTCACTAAATTTGGGAAAAACTAATTATGAGGTCTGCCTAGATGGTTCTAACTGTGGAGCCTACCTTGGAGACTCACTAAATTTCATAAAATTAGGAAAAGAGTTTTACCTTGGAGACTTTGAAAACTGGTTTCGTTTTGGAGACTCGGAATGGGGGTTTTGTTTTGATGACTCGGAATGTGATACCTATCTTGGAGGCTCAACAGGAATGTGGTTATACCTTGGGAACTTGGAAAGTTGGTTTTATTTTGGAGACTCTACCTGTGGGGTTCCTCTTGGAGACTCTTTGGATTCTAAAGCAATGAACAATGTTCTTTATTTAATGACGCTTGATTTAAGCAATATCAAGAAAGTTCGAGGAAGAAAATGCTGGAAAATTCTTTCTTCCCATTTCTACTTCTTCAAACTTAAAAGCCTTGAAAGACAGAATTGGAGGAAGAGGAAAAAAAAAAAAAGAAATACGTATTTAAAAAAGAAGAAAAGAAAGATTATGTTAGGGTTTGGGTGGGATTTTGAATGTGAGGGTTAGGGATGGGGTTGGGTTAGGGTTGGGATTTTGAATGTGAGGGTTAGGGATGGGGTTGGGTTAGGGTTGGGATTTTGAATGTGAGGGTTAGGGTTGGGGTTGGGTTAGGGATGGGGTTGGGTTAGGGATGGGGTTGGGTTAGGGATGGGTTGGGTTAGGGTTGGGATTTTGAATGTGAGGGTTAGGGTTGGGGTTGGGTTAGGGATGGGATTGGGTTAGGGTTGGGATTTTGAATGTGAGGGTTAGGGATGGGTTGGGTTAGGGATGGGGTTGGGTTAGGGATGGGGTTGGGTTAGGGTTGGGGTTGGGTTAGGGATGGGGTTGGGTTAGGGATGGGGTTGGGTTAGGGATGGGGTTGGGTTAGGGATGGGGTTGGGTTAGGGATGGGGTTGGGTTAGGGATGGGTTGGGTTAGGGATGGGTTTGGGTTAGGGATGGGGTTGGGTTAGGGCTTGGGTTGGGTTAGGGTTTGTATATTATTATGACTCACTCGCACATACACACACACACAAAAGTTAAGCCCCAACTAAAAAGTTGTGGGATTCTGTGTTTGGGGTTCACAGATTTAAAAACGTATCCCCATTATACACACACAAAAGTTAAGCCCCAACTAAAAAGTTGTGGGATTCTGTGTTTGGGGTTCACAGATTTAAAAACGTATCCCCATTATACACACACAAAAGTTAAGCCCCAACTAAAAAGTTGTGGGATTCTGTGTTTGGGGTTCACAGATTTAAAAACGTATCCCCATTATACACACACAAAAGTTAAGCCCCAACTAAAAAGTTGTGGGATTCTGTGTTTGGGGTTCACAGATTTAAAAACGTATCCCCATTACATTTTATTTATTTATTTATTATTTTCAAGGGTATTATCTGCTTACTTGTGTTTTTTGTAATTCTTGTGAGTAAAATGAACCCAAGATTTCTTCTCCATTTAAATCATATAATTTGTAGGTCCAAGGGACTGTATCCATTACATCAATGATTTTAAATAATTCACGAGTCCATTTTTGTGTATAACCTTTCTCAAAATGACTTTTCCATTTGTATATTCTTACAATATCACCAACTTTAAACTTGGGCTTTCTCAAATTAATCTCCTTTTCATATTCTAATTTTGTAAATGTTTCTGATGGTTTTGATTGTGTTGATGAATGAACTGTATTATTGTAATTATCTACAATATCCTGAATTAAATACACCCATTTTTGAGAACCGAGTTGTGTGAATTTTTTATATAATTTCTCTTTTAAAGTACGATTAAAACGCTCAATAACAACTGCCTTTCCTTCATTAAAGGTGCTGTATAATTTAATACCCTTCCCCTTAAGAAATTTCATGAATATTTTGTTATAGAACTCTGTTCCCTCATCAGTCCATAACTTCTTTGGTTTCCTTTTATCCCGATCAAATATTAGCTTAAAGGCTAACATTAAAGTATCACCCCTTTTATTTTTTAAAGGGACAACCCAGGCAAATCTACTCCTCAAATCAATAACGGTTAAAGCATACCTGTATCCCCTGTCATTATTCAATTCAATTAAATCAGCGGACCATATGTGGTCAGTGTATTTAGAATAAACCTTCCTTCTTTTAAACTTTGTGATTATAGGTTTGTGTAATTCTTCAGCCAAAAGCTCCTCAGTCTTGATGGCATCATTAGAGCCTAATAGTTTTTTGAGGAATAACCAAGACCAAGTTTCAATTTAGCATTTATCAAATTTCTCACAATAAACCTATCAACTTTCTCTCTCAACGTTGGATTTTGTATCAAAGACAAATTATACAACATTTCGCTGTCGGCTTTATGTTTTTCAGTCAACGTAGTGGTTTTCCCATAAGCAATATCATGCTTCATACACACTTCGTCAACCCTATTTGTAGGTTTAGACCAAGGTTTAGGATTGTCAGCCTCATCTAATCTTTTATCCAAGTTTGTTCCTGGACCACAGAAAGAATACCCTGGAAGGTGTAATTCCCCTGGAATTCCAGTTGTTGTAAATTTACTTCCTGACAGAAACTTTTGTATGTCTCCTCCTCTTTTAGGAGAGATGAATTGGCACTTTTTAGAGCCACATACTTGACATATTCCTTTTTGATAAACTCTATTATTTTTAGCTTTAACATAAGAGATATTTTTAGATTTAGTTTTCTTTTTACATTTGAAACAATAACTCATATTTATTTATCAGAAAAATTCCGACAGAGTATCAAAACCTTTTTGGTTTTCAACATATACATTTCAATCTTTATTTTTAAAACATAAAGAATCCTAAGGAATGCCTTCACTCTCTCCTCCATTTATTTACAAATAAAAACTAACTAAAGTCAATGACACCAACATCATCAATCACATAATCTTTTCCTTCTTCTTCTTCTTCTTCTTCACCACTTTCGCGTTTAAATCTCTGAAATTGAAGACATTGACGTTCTTATTTTTGAAACCATTATCTTCATAAGAGTTGTTAATTCTTTAATTTCCTCTTCGGTGCGTTGAGATTGATTTATTTGCTTTAATACACTCAATCTTTTATGAATCTCAGTGATTTCCATCTTTTTATATTTTTCCTCCCTCTCTCTTTGCTCCCTCTCCTCCTCCTCCATTTTCTCCCTCTCCCTTTCCTCCTTCTCCTTTTTCTCTCTTTCCTCCTTCTCCCTTTTCTCCCTTTCCTCCTTCTCCTTTTTCTCCCTCTCCTCCTTCTCCTCCTTTTTCTCCCTCTCCTCCTTCTCCTCCCTCTCCCTTTCCTCCTTCTCCTTTTTCTCTCTTTCCTCCTTCTCTTCTTCAACTCCTTCCTCATCCCTTGCTACCCTTGAGTTTGAACCCCAAAGAATATTATACATATACTCATCTGGATTTTGAGATATTCTTGTATCTATAATTATTTTTCTCATAATAGGATACCAATAAGATTTGTTGACGATTTCTAAAAGAGTTTTATATTTCATAACTTTGAGAAGTTCATTTTTATTTAATATTTTAAACAAGTCTCTATTTGTGGGTTTAACAATATCAGTATAAGGCCAGTTTTTTATGACAAAATTCCCATGTATATGCTCCAAATCATAAGGTATGTAATACCGAGCACCCTTTTCTTGTAGGTATCCTTGAATACAAAAATTATAATTCTCTTGTAGTCTTCTTCCTGCCATTTATGTATCAGAAATATATGTGAGATTAATATTATGACAGGTAATACCACCCCATCTTCCCACTACCAAATCGGTTTGTATTCCTCGGCTTTCTATCCTTATCTCATTACCTTCCTTCTTTGTCATGCGAACCATCGCTATACTATCATATATTTTTATTTTCTTAAAATCACGTATTTGTTGTTTACTAATTGTACTTCCACATAAATCCTTATCTTCACCAAGTGGATAATATTCTTCTTTACGAGACTGATTTAAATCATGTAGGTCTTCTATGTTTATTGAAAAAGACCAATTATACCCTAAATCAGGCATATCATACCCCCATTTATTAATTCGCATATTAACTAAATGTCCTTCTTTATAAAATTCAATTGTAAGCAGGTAGTTAAATTCAATGAGGAAAGGTGTATGGTCAGTATAACCAGGTGTTGTGGTTGTAAATTTTACTTCTTTCACAAAACGTGCTGTTTTCTTTAAAAATATATATTGTGATAAATCACTTAATCTAATTAAGTCATTCGCATCTGTAGGGTTTGGATAATTGATTAATTTATAAGTATTCTTCATATTAATATTTTTACTTACACTATATTTTTGTCGTTCAGCCTGTGCCTTTGTATAATAATTTGATAAATCAATATCCTGAGAGGATTTTCCAAAGATAGAACCATCTTTTCCAACATAAGTCATTTATATTAGATTAAAAATGATATCATAAAACTTTTCATTATTGTTGAGTTGAAATAATACATATAAACATAATTGACCACAACATTTAGAATTAATTTCTTGAACTTGAAATGTTTGATAAACACCATTCTGTAAGAATTGTATTACTTCAACAGGTGGTGGCATACCATAACTATCAAAATAATATTTATCCTGACTATTATGAATACAAACCCAATGAGAACCATTCTGTGTGTCTAAATTCATAATAATATTCTTTGTATTCTTATTTATATGTATTAATTCATCTCTCATACAGATTACCACATTATCAATTTTTAGTGTTTTACAATACTTGGCTAGTTCTATATTTGACGTTGTATTCTTTCCAAATTGTTTAAACCATTTATCCATTTATTTATGAGAAAGATACAATCCATTACCCCGTTTAGTTAGTTTAACACCCGCTTGAGCGATAGAGGAAAGCATATCACCAACCAACAATCTAGCTTTATCAGGTAGACTTTCAAGTTTTTGAGCAAAATCTACAATTACACCACTTCCACTAATTTGTTTCTCCAACTCCTTGTTATGTCTTTCCAATTCTTTTTGAGCTTTTAGTTGTGCCTTCCTTTCGTTAGCAGTTTTTACCGCTGCTGAAATACCACCAGTCAATGCTCCCGCCGCACTTAAACCAGCAAATAAAGGAATTAGAAACGGGAGAAATCCTCCTCTTGACTCGTCTATTGAATATTTCTTTAACATAGGTTTCGTCATTTTAATTTTAAGTGATCCAACATCATTTAGTGTTTTTACTTGTGTGTGTGTGAGTAAAACATCAATTCTTACAGCTCCTTTTCTTTGAATTGTATTAACATTAATAATACAAGGCTTTTGATTTTGAATACAAGATGTTAATTTATTAAGATTGATTTGATTAACATATACCCCAACCATTTATTTATGAGAAAAAACCTATGTGATATTAATCATAACACCATTATCTGTATTAATCTGTAATTCTGTTTCCTCCAAAAGCAAACAATAAGCATCAACTTCTTCATTCTCCCCTCTTTCAATGTATAGAGAAGTATCCACTCGATTAGACTTTATAGTTTCCTTTTGAGAACTCAGGTCAATTGCGTAGATTGTATATAAACCTTTAAATGCAACCATATCCAAAATAGGATCATTATTACCATTACTTTCACACACCTTTTGGTAGGACTTGTAGGCTTCCGCATAATCATTTTTTTCCCAATCAATTTCCAATCTATCTCGCGGATAAAATGTGCCATCAAGAGAAACCCGAAGTTGTTTCACCTTAGCATTATCACTCAGCGCATTATTCTTATTAGTACCGTCCTCTCCATCTGGTTTTTTAAAAATGAGCCAGAGGTATCGTGGCTTTCCTTGAAGAACACCCAAATTCCAAGTGTAGGTAGTGTGTTCCAGTTTAACGTGTTGACATCTTCTTTTAAGGTATGATACATTTAGCGGTTTCTTTGAGTTAAGTCTTCTATTTAACATCTCTTCCGTTTTAAGATTAGGAGTATATTCACTGATATACCAACACAAATCATTAATGACAAATTTATTGTTGTCTCCAAAAGCATTTTCATCCCCAAAAAGCAACCTATTTACATTATCATTCCTTTGTAGTTGAAATCTAATTTTAAGACCATACAAAACTTTATCATAATCGCAAAATCCAAATATACCTTTAAGAGGTACTGCTACGGTAAAACTATTCACTGCTTTTGTTTCATCATTATACATTGACTTCCTTTGACTATAACCAGGGTCTGCGTTTGTACCCGTTGACATATCAGGAATAAAACCTTCAACAGCTCCCTTACCCATTCTATCACTAAACGAATATAGTGTAAATTTCATCATTTCAGATGTAGCAGAGACATAATCAACCGCTTCAACCTCTTGTGTTCCAATATACAGGCGGACACTGTCAAACATTTTCCAGAAGAAATCATTTACGAGTGTAGCATTAGTATTATTCGCAGCCTTAGTGAATTTAAATTTACACAGCAAGAAACTATCAGCTATATTCAAGTAAGTTTGTTGATTATTTATTTCAAAACTTTTTGTTCCGTTTGAATTCCAGTCTGTTCCTGTTATAGCATTTACCTTAAAATAGTCTTCCTTTTTAGTGGAGTTTGAAATGATAATCGTATCATCCAAATCATAGATACTATCAATCGCTTCCATACTTGTATTTATATAGCATTAAAATTGTTGAAACCCTGACCCAAGTATTTTAATGATTTTTTGTCGTTCTTGTGAAGATAGTTGAGTTTTACCTTTTTTTATTTCTTTGATTGCTTGTAATTTATGAGACTCCTTTTGAGCATCTTTTATACTCTTTATAGCACCCGCAACGGAGCCCACGGCAGAAGCAGTTGAACCAATTAGGTCTTTATGTTTAAGGATGGTTGAACCAATACCCATTAGAGTATCAATTATCCCATCTCCTTTATTTCGAAATTGATGACCTACACCTCGTTGTCTCTTAGGTTTATAGTATCCTCTACCCACATACCTTGTATAGTCTGGTGAAAGGAACATGCCCTCCCCTGTAATTATTTTATATTTTCCCAACTCGTGTTTTCTCACAATAACCATTATTTATTTATTGAAAAACTTCACGTAGGTGAATTCTGATGGATATAATTTCATCATTAAAGGATATCATACGATTATCTTGGTCGGTTATCCTAAAATTTACTCTGTATATGGTTTTTCCTGACACAGGTAAATAGACAAGATTTTTTGGTTCCATATTAAATTTATAACCAATCGGGGTTGAGTATGCACTGAATGAAAATATTGTATTTGTTCTTATTCCATCGTTATAAGCACCATCAATCAAATCACAATGAATTAATACTGAATTTATACCGGAGGATATTTGGATAACATTATCACTGTAAAACGTCCCGTTATTTTCAATCTTTTTTGAAGAGAAACCCAATAGCTCTCTAAACGAATTTTCAATCGTGAAATCAACTTTATAATTATTTTTAAGTTTAATAGTTGATTTTGAAGTGTGTTTTTGAATATCTATTACAATATTTTTTGGTTCATCACCTTTTTCTTTCATAAGGCGAGAGACTTCTGAAGATATTTGAGAAATCTCGTAAGCTCCAGGTGAAACAGTTATAGTTTTGTAGGCAGTGCCTGGATTATAACTAAACTTGTTGTTTTTCTCTGTGATATTAAAAAGGGTATTGTAAGTTTCCATTGACAACAAAGATGCCTCATATGAGGTAAGGGGGTCAAGTTGTAGTGGGTAAGGGAATGAAGCTGTGTAATCGCTCGTTGTGAAATTAAAACTAAGAATTGTGCTTCTCATCTTATTTAATATCTAATAAAATATCTTTGTATTGACATTTATTAATTATTTTCATATTCATCAACTGATCTAAAATGGCTGAGGATTCATTAAAACAATTGTTGTTTCCAGCCTTCTTACTACCTAACAACAATAATAGCCTATTAACTAATTGTGATGGGTCATTTGGAAGAAAACTAACACCTGAACCAAGTTTACTTAAAGCATCAATAATATGTTTCTCCTTCTCATTCTTCTTACTTTTACCAGCAACAGAAACTCCATAATCAAGTGCATTTAACAACTCAATATATACCCTATCTTCCTCTCTTTCCATATCAAGTGGTTCCTCAAAATATTTTGAACCGCTGAATCCGGGGTTTGTTAGAAGAAACATTAATCTTGGAGTTAATTTAACATTTGGTTGAGTAGAACTCAAGAACATCAATTCATCATTAAATATCAATACCTTTTCTTCCACAAGATGAAACACTGCTGGTTCTTCTGTTGGAATGAGACCTGCTCTGGTTTTTGAACCCGCCGAATATTCATTGTTTTGAAGAGCTTCCACAACATAATTAGGGGGTTGATTTACCTGCTCAAGTTTCCGAAATAATCCCTCGTCATCATATTCTAATTCACCAAGTTCTTGTTTTGTTATCTGACTAAAATCTTTGAGCATTTGAAGTTTTTTCGGAGTAAATTCTACCGTGGGAACTGTAGGTGAGTGTTGAGTTTTCAAAAGTGGTTTAAAGAATTTCTCTTGTTTTCTTTCAAAGGCTTCTTCACCAGTTAGTTTCTGTCTCCGTTTCTTCTTTATCTCTTCCTGTTGTTTAACAACTTTTGAAACTAATTGTTGATGTTCCTTAAACTTTCTTTCTCTTTCTTCGGTATTCATTTTCTGTATTTATTTATTGAAAAATATCATTTAGTATCTCATCTTGTTTCACAACAATATATTTATATTTTCCAATCGTGTGTTTCATATAATTTTCAAATTCTTTTTTACTACATAACGTAGAGCAATTATCTCTCCAAAAATTATTTACATCTATTGAATTTAACTTAAATAAAATAAAAGTATTGGCATTGTTTCTTATTGAGCGTCGAGGGAGTTGAAAATATGATTGACTAAGATATATACAATTACAAGAAGAATGTCTCCCTCTTGTATAGTAGCTATCCATTACTGTTTGGTTTCTCTCATTAACACAATCATCAAAGATGACGAGGTTCTTTTTTGATTTATCTAAATCTTGAGGTGAAGGTATATCATCCGTATTATCACTGAGAATACAAGTTATGGGTTTCGATTTTGATTTCTGTGTATCACAAAATAATTGTATTATATCTTCAATATTATAATCATTCAGTTTGTTTTGAAGTTTAAATAAACCGATAATGTCTTCCTTTTTAAGACCTGCATTAAAACCCTGTGAGAGTAGTTGATACTCGGGTTGAAAACTTGACTTTGTAAAAATTATTAAATTATCATAATCTAAAAAATTAGGACCAAGGAGCATCTTTAAAAGTAAACAGGTTTTCCCACATCCGCTTGAACCAACTATTAGACATCTCAATGAATTTGGAATGTTTTTATGGTTATTAAACTTTATCTTATTTTCCCAAACGGGTAAAAAATCATTCATTTATATATTTGGAAAACAAGTCATCTAACTTTTTTTGAGCTATTTTAGAAACTCTATATTTTATCCTGAGTTCGGGTTTAATTTCAAAATAATTCATTATTTTATTTATATAGTATCTTGTATTAACATTTCCATTAAAATTATTTTGAATAATAAATATCATTAAACCCTTATACATTTCCTCAATACAAAGAGTCTCTTTCCTTGTAAGAAATGGTGTATTATCACCATAATGCTTAACATTCATCTCTCTTATTAATCTTGTAAAGTAATTCATTTTTGGTTCTAATTTAAAAGAGTTATATGTTTTTTTATATTTCTTATTATCATTAATTAGAATATAATCACAGAATAAACATTGTTTATATGAACCCTCATTATTAAGCCCTATTCTATCACAAGCTGGACAATTCTCTAATTTATCATATGGAGAGTCTGGAAATTCTAAATATCCTTCAGAACTTATCATATTTATATAGTAAATTTTTACTTAAACTAAACGCAAGTTTATTCATTAATAAATACAATGTTTCAAAGCACAAAAGACAAATTTCAATCAATCTCTACTTCGGTGGAAGATATAGAAAAATATGTCAAAGATGTTAAATTGAACAAAGATAAATATGGAAATTTTTGGGTAAAACCAGTTATGGAAAATAACATGAGCCCCTCTATTTCATTTAAAGGAAGAGCTCTAACTATACCTGGAAAGACATCCATTAAAGTAAATCTAACAAAAGTTTCTCCTCTACTCCTGGCAATTTATTCAAAGCTTGAAAAAGTGATTGACCACGATACTTTGAAAAAGAATGATAAGACCATTAATAATTCTAGAGGAGACATTTGTATTTTCTTTAATAATCCAAAGGGTGTAGATCTAAGTAAAATGAATGATGTTAATATTTCTGGTGAAATGTCATTTCGTTCTATGATAGTTAGAGATTATTTAAAGATAACTTTTGATATTAAAAATGTAGAGATTGAATCCGTTAATGAAAGAAAGTATATTGGTATAGATGGAAAGGTTTTTTCTGCTAATTAAATATGAGTCATTACAGCAGTGAAGATTTTACTATTTCATTGAACTCGGACGATAGTGATGATAGTATTTCATTGAACTCGGACGATGGTGATGATAGTATTTCATTGAACACAGATGATAGTTATGATACTAATAGTTTGTGCTCAAATGATAGTTATGAGAGTAGCTTTATTGATGACTCTGAGTATGATTCTGAGTATTCATGTGATAGTTATGACTTAGATGATTCTGAGTGAAAAAGTGTTTTAGTTTAAGCACAGCGATATATATAAAACGGAGCTGTAAAGCTCAAAAGTGTTTTATTTTAAGCACAGTGATATATATAAAACACCACGTTTTCTCACGCTATAAATATGGTTTATTGTGATACTTGCGAGAAGGAAGTAAAATATTATAAACAACATATTCTCACCGCAAAACATACATACAACATTTTAAACAAACTTTCCCCTCTTCCACCTGAAACAAAACACTGTTCTACATGTAATAAAAATATCCTCAAGAAAGGCTTCAAAATACATCTTAAAACAAATCTACATTTATCAAATTTTATCACAACTAAAAACTCTGATGGAGCATTCAAAGGACATATTAAAATAAGAGTCTTTAACTTCAAACCTCCTGAACCAGAGTCTATAGTTGATGCTGTAGAAATAGTTAAACCTGCTGTTCAAACGTTGATTGAAAAAACACTAAAGGAAATGAAACCACTTAAATTTTATATGGGAGTAAAATTAGAAATGACAAAGGATGAAGGAGTTATAGATGCACCATACATGAGAACTGAGCCACACTTTATATCTTCATATCAAGATTTTAAAACATCAGGAGTCTATGATGAACTTATTAAACAAGAGCAAGATGTGGATAATTCAATCGTAGGAAGTGGATTCAATATAGGAAAAATTATTTACATAGACATTCATATTCTTAAATCAGATCCTCTAAAAGCTTCTTCTTACATTGATTTACCCAGTGTTATCAAAAATAGAAAAGCAGTTATCAATATCAAAAATAAAGACAATAAATGTTTTCTCTGGTCTATTTTAGCACACTTACATCCTCCACATTTTCATGATGAAAGAGTATCTCATTATAAAAAATATGAGAATACATTAAATACGAAAGATCTAAAGTTTCCGATGACTTTAAATGATATTCCTAAATTTGAAAAGATGAATAATTTATCAGTTAATGTTTATGGTCTAACAGAAACAAACAACATTCAGGTTTTAAAGCTTTCTGACAATTGTAAACAAACTCATATTAATCTTCTATATTTTAATTCAGACGAAAATTCACATTATACATACATCAAAGATATTGCTAAATTAATAAAACCACAAGTCTGTAAGAGAACAAATAAAATATATATTTGTTTGCGTTGTCTTAACTTCTTCAATTCACAAGAAAGATTAGATAAACATTCAAATTATTGTGGCGAACATAAATCAACGGTAATCAATATGCCTAAAGAAGGCTCAAAGATCACATTCAAAGATGAAAATAAAAAGATCAAACATCCATTTGTTATATATGCTGATTTTGAAAGTATTTTAGAAAAAATTGATACTGCTTCTCCAGATCCAAAAGAATCATACACAAATAAATATCAAAAACATACTCCTTGTGGTTTTTGTTATTATATCAAATCATCCGTTGGTGATAAATATAACAAGTTAGAGATGTATAGAGGCTCAAATACCCCAGAGGAGTTTGTGAAACGACTAGAAAAAGACTGTGTTCGATTAACCAAGATAATGAGAGAAACCAATAAACCAATGTCCTTAACAAGTAAAGAAAAAAGGGAATTTATAAAAAACAATGTCTGTCATATTTGTGAGGAGAAAATTGGTAAAGGTCTAAAGGTTAGAGACCATTGTCATCTCACTGGTAAATATAGAGGTCTGGCTCATCAAAGTTGTAATATTAATTATCAACTCCCCTCTTTCATTCCTGTCTTTCTTCATAACAACGCTCATTATGATACACATCTATTTATCAAGGAACTCTCAAAGACTTCTGGAAGTATCTCAGCAATTCCAAACACGGATCAGAAATACATTTCATTCACAAAAACAATTCACACATCTCCTATTACTCATATCAGATTTCTTGATACATTTAAATTCATGGCAAGTCCATTGGTTAACTTGGTTCAAAATCTAAAAGAGTTTCCATGTCTTTCAGAGTATTTTTTAGATAAAGATTTTCTAACACAAAAGGGAATTTACCCCTATGACTATATGGACTCATTTGAGAGATTCAATGAAACACAACTTCCTTCAAAAGAAAATTTCTATAACAAATTAAACAACAGTAATATATCTGATAAAGATTATGTACACGCACAAAATGTTTGGGAAAAATATAACATCAGGAATCTTGGCGAGTATCACGATTTGTATCTCAAAACTGATGTGCTTTTATTGGCCGATGTATTTGAAGCCTTTAGATCTGTTTGTCGCACTGGATATGGATTGGATCCTGCTCACTACTACACAGCTCCTGGATTGGCCTGGAGTGCGATGTTGAAAATGACAAAACAAGATTTGGATTTGATAACCGATGTTGATATGCTTTTGATGATTGAAAAGGCAAAAAGAGGTGGAATTTCACAAGTCTGCTCGAGTAGATACGCAAAAGCAAATAACAAATATCTTCCAAATTATGATCCAACGAAAGAGAGTTCTTACTTGATGTACTATGACGCAAACAACCTGTATGGCTGGGCAATGTCTCAGGCTCTTCCTTATGGAAAACTTAGATGGGTAAAGGAAAAAGACTACAAAAACGTTTTACAAGATGTATGTATCTCTACACAAAAAGAATTGGATGAAGAAAAAGTTGGTTATTATTTTGAAATTGATTTAAAATATCCAGAGGAACTCCATAACCTACACAAAGATCTCCCATTTGCTTGTGAGAAAGAAAGTCCAAAGAAAGAATGGTTGAGTGATTATCAACGATCGTTTGATATAGGTGAATCAACAGAAAAATTACTTACTACATTATATAACAAGAAAAATTATGTTCTACACCAAAGAAATTTGCGACAATATTTATCAAAAGGTCTAAGAGTAGAGAAGATCCATAGGGTTCTAAAGTTCAATCAAAGTCATTGGTTAAAGGGGTACATTGATTTTAATACACAAAGAAGAACAGAGTCAAAAACAGATTTTGAGAAAGACTTTTATAAATTGATGAATAATGCGGTCTTTGGTAAGACTATGGAGAATGTGAGGAAAAGACAAAATATCAGATTATCAACATCTTGGGAACAAGCATCAAAATTAATTAATAGACCGAGTTTTACTCGAGCTGAGGTCTTTACTGAGAACTTTTGTGCGATCCATTTGATTAAAGAGAGTATTGAAATGAACAAACCTATTTATATTGGGACAACAATTCTTGATTTATCAAAGTCATTAATGTATGATTACTTTTATAATAACTTGAGGAAGAAATATCAAAATGATGTTAATCTACTTTATATGGATACAGATAGTTTTATTTTGAAAATTAATACCAACGATGTTTATTCAGACATGAAAAGAGACATTAATATCTATGACACGAGTAATTACAGTCCAGAGAGTGAGTTGTTCTCTTCTAAAAATAAAAAGGTGATTGGAAAGTTCAAGGATGAATTAGGAGGAAATGTCATGAGTGAATTTGTGGGATTGAGGTCTAAGGCTTATGCTTATAAATACATTGTGAATAACGTTGAAAAAACTGATAAGAAATTAAAAGGTGTAAAGAAAAATGTCATTAAAGAAACAATAAACTTTAAGGATTATTATAACTGTTTAACAACAAAGAAAGAAGAGTTTAGAAAGATTAATGGAATAAGAAGTTATAAACATCAATTATATTCAGAAGAGGTGAATAAGAAAGCATTGGGGGCTTTTGATGATAAGAGGTTTATTTTAGAAAATGGAATTGATAGTCTCCCTTATGGTTATATAAGTATATAAGTGATAAGATATATATAAGTGATAAGATATATATAAGTGATAAGATATATATAAGTGATAAGATATACATAAGTGATAAGATATATATAAGTGATAAGTTAAAAAGGGGGGGTTGGGGATTTTAACGGGCTACCGCCGCCTTTTTTACTATTATATAAATGATAGAACCAAGTATCAACCAGACTAAAGAGTGGAGGTGTAATCAACCTTGGTATATAAATGGAAAACATAATGAATGTGAAAAATATCAAATAGGTATAATTGAAAAGGCAACTGGTAAAAAAATTCACAAAACAAATAAGAGAATTAATTTAAATACCGGTGAATTGGGTAAAAAAGATGGAAATATTTTTGAGTGGACGGAAAACTTTGATGGTTGTCAGGAAAATATATACTTTAATTTTAAAATGGTATGTGGCACTGGAGGTGCTCAAACAAGAACATTGAGGGAGGTTTACCATTTTATCTTAGCTCAGTTAAAATATCTTAATAAAGAACCAAACTCAATCATCTTTTTTGTTAATATATTAGATGGTGAAGAGAGTGGCAAGAGAATTAAATTATTTCCCACGCATAAACAAATATTTGTAGGGTCGTTGTTTGAGTGGGTTATATTCACCAGATGATATTAAGAGTAAAAGGTTAAAAGGTCCATAAGGTCAGAAGGATCACAGGTGTTTAAGTGGTCTAATGAATAAGGATAACATGTCAAAAGGTTAGAAGGTTCGTAAAGAACAGGGTGAGAGAAATATAGGTGTTTAGGGGCAATGAGGGAGGGAAAGAATTAATATGGAAGTGAATGGGTCAAAGATTAATCTGCCAGATGATATGTAGAAGAAGGATGATAGGTCTATAAGAGAAAACAAATATTTGTAGTGTTTGAGTGGTCTAATGAACAACATTAAGGATAGGTACTACAGACAAAAGGTTCATAAAGATGAGGGTGGGAGAAATAGAGGTGTTTATGATTTTTGAAAAAGACAAGGGGGTAAATGACATTAGATAGGGATTTCCCATGTTAAACGGAGGTGTCCCAGAAGCAACATTATTACACTACTGAGGTGGATACTGGGATACCGTCGATGTTGAGGGCAAAGTTGTTGGTGGATTTTATGAGCGTTTTAGGGCCAATGATGATTATTTCAGATTTATCATAGTTAAGTTTGAGGAAGTTAATTTGAAGCCAGGATTTTATTTCAGTGATGCAGTTTGTCAGGATAGAGTGGGTGGCGGTGGAGATGGACTTGGTGGAGATGAAAAGCTGGATGTCATCGGCGAAGCAGTGGAATTGGAGACCATGACGGCGGATTAAGTGACCAAGGGGGGACAGGTACAGGATGAAGAGGAGGGGGCCAAGAACTGAACCTTGGGGGACACCTTGGGGGAGGGGAGGAGTGGGGGATTTGCAGTTATTGATGGAGATGAACTGGCGTCTGTCAGAGAGGTACGATTTAATCCAAGAGAGGGCAGTGCCGGTAACGTTAAAGGTGGTTTCAAGTCGGGTGAGGAGGATGGTGTGATCGATGGTGTCAAAGGCGGCGCTGAGGTCGAGGAGGATGAGAATGTTGAGGTTGCCAGCATCAGAGGAGAGGAGAAGGTCGTTGGTGATTTTGAGGAGAGCAGTTTCAGTACTGTGGTTGGAGCGGAATCCAGATTGGAATGTTTCATACAGGTTATTGGCAGAGAGGTGATGTTTGAGTTGAGTGGCTACAGCGCGTTCCAAAACTTTCGACAGAAAGGGTAGGTTGGAGATGGGTCTGAAGCTGTTTAGGGTGTCAGGGTTTAGTCCAGGTTTTTTCAGAATGGGGGTAACAGCAGCAATTTTGAGGGATGGTGGGACGATGCCTGTAGACAGGGAGGAGTTTATTGTTGCAATGATAAGTGGAGAGACAGCAGGAAGGGAGGCCTTGACAAAGCTGGAGGGGATGGGGTCAAGAGTGCAGGTGGCAGTTTTCATTCCTATGAGGAGATCAGAGAGGTCAGTAGGGGAGATTGGGGAGAATTGTGACAGGGGATGGCAGGATACGGGGGGGCAGGTGGTTTGAGGGGGAGCGGGTACGGCGGTGGTCAAGCTGTTGTAGATGTTTTCAACTTTGCATTGGAAGAATGAAAGGAAGGAAATGCAGTTGTCTGCTGTGCATGACTGGGTGGTGGTGTTCAGGGGGTTGAGGAGTTTGTTTATTGTAGAGAAGAGTGCTTTTGGGTTTCCAGAGCCAGAGTGGATAATTTGAGAGTAATAGGCGGAGCGGGCGCGGGAGAGGGCATCTTTGTAGTGTTGTAGGTGGTCCTTGTAGGCTTGGGTGTGAATTGTGAGATTTGTTTTATTGCGGAGTCTTTCAAGTTGGCGAGCACGAGTTTTCATCAGGCGGAGTTCATGGGTAAACCAGGGAGCAGAATGGGTGAAAGAAACTGTTTTGGTTTTTATAGGCGCAAGTTGGTCAAGGCAGGAGGAGAGAGTGTGGTTGTAGTAGTCAGTGAGATCAGAAAGGATGTGGAGGTCAACGAAGGGAGAAGTGGACATTTTTTCAGAGAGGGTGGATGAGAATGAGGTAGGTGAAAGAGCGTTTAGCTTACGGAAGTCGATAGTGCGATAATGCCTTGGTGCTGGGGTGGGGATGTTGATGGTCATAGTGATGGCTAAGTGGTCAGAGACGGTGAGGTCGGAGCCAGAGAGATGGTGCAAGATTAATCCAGTAGAGCAGACAAGGTCCAAAATGTGACCACGGTTATGGGTAGGAAAGTTGACATGTTGAGTGAGGTTAAAGCAGGTGAGTAAATCAGTGAAGTCAGTGGTTATTGTGGAGTCAGTGGAGTCCATGTGGATATTGAAATCACCAAGGAGGAGGATTGAGGGGGAGAGGGAACATAGCTGGGTCAGAAAGTAGGAGAAGTCAGACAGGAATGATGGGTGTGGTTTGGGAGGGTGGTAGACAACAGCCATGACTGACTGAGTGTGACCAGAAAGTTTAAAAGCCAGGTGTTCAAATGATGGAGCAGATGCGATGGAGATGAGGCTGGTCCTGATGTCTTGTCGGTGAATAATGGCAATTCCACCACCTCGGCCCTCCGAGCATGGTTTATTGATGTAGGAATATCCATTGGGTGTGGTGAGGTTGAGTGCGAAGTAGTCCAGAGGTTGTTGCCAGGTTTCAGTGAGACATAGAAAGTCCAGTTTATTTTCCAGGATGTAGTCGTTGAGGATGAGGGATTTGTTGTTGAGGGACCGGGTATTGAACAGGTTGAGCTTGATGTTGTTTTGTACGGCGGGGACGAACTCAGGTGATTTGGCCAGGGTTCGCAGACAGGAGGTGCGATTGTGTGCGTTGCTGTGACCAGGTGCGCTGGGACGATGAGTGGGAGTGCGCTGAGCCGACCTGAGGACGGGGATGGAGTGACCTGATTGTAAATGAACAAACTTACGACCGGAGCCATGGTGAATGTACCTGGGTCGTCGCAGGAGTCCATTGGATTTGATTGCAGAGATGCATGATGGGGTGGAGTGAGTATTGAGCAGAAGAAGCCTTGCGGCGGAGTACCGCAGAGCCATGCCAGGCAGGAGCGAAGAGACGAGCACGAGGGCAAGATTGAGGAGGTGAAACAATGGCCACAACCCACGGGAGCGGGCCCGAGGAAACAGCGAAGGAGCCGGGCAGGTGAGGCCAGGAGCAGAGCCAGGACCGAGCAGAGGGCAGACAGGAGCGAAGAGACGAATACGAGGCCAAGGTTGAGGAGGCAAAGCGGCAAATGCAGCGGCAAACGACCGCCGCCGCTAATCAAGATCACGGCGGCACACTGCCATCACCACCGCTGCAAACAATGGCCACAACCCACGGGAGCGGGCCCGAGGAAACAGCGAGGGAGTCGGGCAGGTGAGGCCAGGAGCAGAGCCGGGACCATGGAGAGGGCAGACCCAATGGCCAAAAATCCGCCACGACCACCAGAGAAGAAAGCTAAAGACAATGGCCCAGTCGGAGAAGCGGCGAGCAAGCGACGCCAGCGTCCTCTCCAGACCGGACCGGAAGCGGAATTGGTAGGAGGTAGGAGGTTTCAGAAATTCCTCAATACAATTGTATGTTCAAAGTGTTTTACTGGCAATGACATCTGTGTATATAATAAAACTCAGAATGCGATTATTTATAGTAATTGTCACAACCCCACCCGACAAAGCTCGATTTGTCAACGGCTTTCCGACCATTAAACAATGATGTTGATCAAACCATAAACTTGCTATAATCTGTATCAATCAATATAATGTAATGTTGAGCAGAATGGAATAAACACAGGGAATCATTTGTCGATGTTAATTATTACGATTACAATGGCGTTTGTCTGTCCGTATGTTCCCAAAAAAATACACCAATCAGGGCTGAGGATCTGGTCACATGACAGGGGGACAGCATTTAGTACCCATCACAGTTACATATTTTACTAAAAGGAAATATAATAACCTTCTGTGGCACGTTTTGGAGTCCCAGCGGATATCATTAGGAAGGTAGGAGGTTTCAGAAATTCCTCAATACAATTGTGATTTTGAAATGCCATCGACACGGACCTTGCCGCCGAATCCGGAAGGAAACAGATGATGACGGTTCGCTGGTTTGATGTAAATACAATCGTGATTTAAAATTAGATTTTGATATATTAACACTGGAGTATAAATTTGTGAATGGAATGATGAATGATGCTGTTTGGAATGAAAGTATAGCGAACCGGCTGTCCATGCCTGACGTTCGACTGAAGGTGGCACAGGCATGTGGAATTTATTGCTTCATCATTTCCCGTTCATCGTTTTTTTTTTTTACCCAAGTCCTTCACGAACCTGCTGCCTATGCCTGGCGTTCGACTGAAGGTGGCACAGGAATGTGGAATTTATTGGTTCTTCGTTTGTCATTCGCCGTTTTTTTTTTTAAACGTTTTCATACATTCACGAACTGGCAGTCCATGCCTGAAGTCAAAAAAATTAATACTTACATTATTTGCTAACTACTAACTGGTATTCCATCCAGGTCATACTATCCTCTTCAACTAAAGTATCAAACAAGCCCGGGTATGCCATTGTTAGACTACTGGTCTTGTTTTATACATACTCTCACCTGGTATATGAGGTTCCTTAAATCCATACCATCTCAGATTCCAGCCTGAGGTATACCAGGGGTCAAAAAATCCCTGCCATAAGGTGCAAGGGCAAGGAGGATTGAACCAGGAAAACCAGGGAAAGCCCTCAGATTGGTACCAGTTCCAGCAGTCTTTCCGTGGATTTGTAAACTGATTCACGTTGTTATTCTCTAGTCTGAATGCCCAACGGCCCTTTGCTCCTGGAAAACACAATGATCATGTGATATTGAGCAGAATTGAATAAATTTTCACTTTCAAAGCAAAAAGTGTATTTATTGACAAAAACTCCAAAATTACCAAACAAAAAAATATTTATGGAAGAGCAGGGTTTGCAGAGGCCATAAAGAAAGATACTCAAAGTGGGGCCACATTTGGACACATCAATCAAAGGATAAATCAACAACCAGGAAAGGAGGGTATGAAATGCAATAACCTGGAGGTTAGAGGGTTGTGTTAGGTATGGTGAAATAGACGAGTAAAAATTGTTGATGGCGAGGTGGTGGCATTGAATATTTGTTTTATTTGACCATGAAAATAGACAGTCGAGTTCATTTGATGATCCTTCTGGAGTGACTGGGTGAAACTGAGATTTGCCTCGATTGAAGGTCACCCATTTGTTGGAAAATAATATGATTCATTCATTCCATATCAGCAGAGAGTGGCACAGTTGAAGCCTGCATGTAAGTGGGACAGGATACAGTGCGATGCAATGTGGACTCATGTCCAAAAAGAAAGGGTTTTCCAGAACATTGTAGAAGTCGTTAATGCAGATGAGGAACAACAAACAACATGCATTTTAAGGCCATTTTCCCTGCTAGAGCGGGGGTTAGCCTTGCGGTCCCCATGACAATCTTCTCCATTTTGCCCTATTTTCTGCATCTCTCCTTGTTAACCCCCTTGCCCGCATTTCTTCTTCCACCATCTTTAGCCAAGTCTTTCTCGGTCTTCCCCGTCCTCTACTTCCTTCTACATCAATTTCCATCACTCTTCTCAACCAGTCACTCTCATCCTTCCTCAACAAATGACCAAACCATCTCAGCCTGTTCCTCTTCACAGCATCAATCACAGGCAATATTTCCATCATCTTTCGCAATTCATCATTTGTCTTCCTCTCTCTCAACGATACTCCGCACATCCATCGAACCATTCGCATTTCCACCCTTTCCAGCCTTCGTTGCTGCTCTACGTTCATTACCCATGTCTCGCTCCCATAAATCATAACACTTCTCACACATGCAGCATACACCTTTCCCTTCAGCTTCAGCGACACTCTCCTCCTCATCAGCACGCCACTCAGTTCCCGAAACTTCTTCCATGCACAGATGAGGAACAAGACGGCCTAATATGTAAACTGCCTTCATTCCAGCCTCCATTGGGAGAGGAGAGGGTTCCCTTGTTTGCAACACATTGACGGAGTAAGTGGAGGAAGTCAGAGCACGATGTGTCATGATGGCCTTGTTTATCACAGACAGTGAGCTTGGCATGCAGAGCAGGCTGACGTCAGACTGGGTCTAATGCCCAAGAAAATTGCATTATAAGCAGTATGAAAATATATAATTACATAACTACCAGAGGTACAGGTTCTCACCCATTTCGTTGTTGGTTCCCTGAGTCACAATTCTTCCAGAGAACTTATCCGGCTGATATCTCGTACTGTCACTTTCATGAATAATGCCATCATTGTAGTACAATCCATTGAACAAACCACTGCAATGCAATACATAGAAAATACTCGTTTAAAATTACATGAAAAGCAGATATAAACGTTTCTGGAAACTTCAACAACATTTCCTTTAATTCTTGAAAGTAATTTCTTTATGATGTAGGTATTTCTAATATTTATACCAAAACTACTATTGGTGCGTAGTGCCAGCAGAAAATGTTGCATTGTGTTTGTTACTTAATTATGTTTGGTTACTTAAATGGTTAAAATGTTTGGTAACTTAATTATGCTTTTTTTTTTTGTTTTTTGTCTTTGTTTTATGTACTATGTCAAAGCGTCTTTGGGTTTCTTGAAAAGCGCTATGCAAAATAAATGTATTATTATTATTATTATTATTATTATTATTATTATTATTATTATTATTATTGTGCAGCAAACAATAATTTGGTGAGGGTTTTTGAATGTAGTTTGTGAATGTGAAAAATCTCAAATATCTCTTGAAAAATGTGAGCCAAAGAATGCCGTTACCGTGACCAAATTATTTGCTTGGATCAGCTGTATAATTGCATAATTACACAATGTACCTGCAGAAGATGTAGTATTTAGTAGTCATGGGATATCAATTTGTCACAACATATATATTTTGGACCAATTTCAGGCAGGTGAAACCTGTTCCTCGGTTGCCTCATTGTGATGCATCAACGATGGTGTTGATAGAGCATCACATTAGCGCTTCAACCACAATGGATTAATATGTTCAAAACTGTCTCTCGGCTTCGGATAATTCAATGTCATCCAAAAGCATTCTCTGGAGAGGGTATGCCAGGATGATTCATTGGTCAATCTTTTTCGTAAAAACGTTTGTCATGAGATCTGCTGTCATGAGGTTTACAAAAATATTAGTCCACACATGAAACTAGCGATTACAGACTACTGCTGAAAGTGAGGATTTGATTTTTAAATACAGTAACCATTCGCCAGATGTTGGTGAAGCCTTTTTTGTATACACCATTTATTGATCATGAAAGAGCTTCAAACAGCATCGCCACAAAATTAAACACACTACACGTGTAATTCACTTGCAGGTTTGACTTTTGTTATGAAATCAAGTCGAGACCTCTTTTCTAGATATGAGGCTTCATCGAAATCTATCTCCACATTCCCTATAACACAGAATAAAAGAATAATATTAGAACTACAGAGAAAGAACGAAATAGCAATTTGCATTTCGAAAACAACGAAATAGCATTTCGGAAATGCTATTTCGTTCTTTCTCTGTACTTCCAATATTATTCTTTAATTCTGTGTTATAGGGAATGTGGAGATAGATTTCAATAAAGCCTCATATCTAGAAAAGAGGTCTCGACTTCATTTCATAACAATTTATTGAAATCCATCTCAACACTCAAGTGCCATGGATAAACTTCTCAAACCAGAGTGGTTTAACAGAGAGCCAAATGCCAATGATGCCGGAAGCCAATGGATGCACTGGATAAGATCTTTAGAACTCTACATGCAAGCAGTACCCGACGTCACGGACCTACAGAAGTTGAATGTCCTCATTTGCAACGTCTCCAACACTGTCTTTGACTATTTCTCCCACTGTGAGACCTATGACGAATCTGTGACAGCCTTGCGAGCGCTCTATGCTAAGCCACGAAGTGCTATCTACGCTCAACATCTGCTCACTATGCGCAGGCAAGAACCGACTGAGACATTGGAGTAGTATATGCAGGTGTTATGACAACTCTGCAAGGACTGCAGGGTGCCGGCTCGGACGGCCGTCGAAGGCGCCGATGATCCAATGCGAGATGCTTTCATCACTGATCTCCAATCGCCTGCTATTCATCAGCGAATGCTCGAGAATTAGGCTATGACCTTCCAGGTTGCGTACAAACAGGCCAGGGTTTTGCAACTGGCCCAGGTAAGATCTGAGACGTACGGACGTCAATATCTGACGGCGAGCACCGCGACTGCCGAGAAATGCTTGGAAGCGGTTTCCGTCGCGGAGCGAGCTCCTGAGTGGGCTGCCGCTTGCCTGGCCCTCATCAGCGAGAGCCATGACGCTGAGGAGAGCGGCCCGATTACCACGGCTGCGACGACTCCTGCAGAGGGGACGGCAAAATGTTTTTTTTGCGGGAATCGCTGACATCCAAGGAGCGGTGTCCAGCTCGAGACGTGTTGTGTAATTGTTGTGCAAGAAGGGACCCTTTGCCAAAGTCTGTAGATCGACGAGGAGACGAACAAAGCTCGCGGGTATGCGCGCATCTAGAGCTGCACCTGTCAATGGTGTCGTGCCTCGCGGCCTGGCGAGTGCGGTGATACCTGTGGTGATTAATGGTGAAGCGGCAGACGCTTTGATCGATACTGGGAGCAGTGAAAGCTACGTCAGCCAAGATCTTGTCGGCAGACACGGATGGCCCACTGTTCCGGCCACTCAGCACGTGTACATGGCATCTATGGCACTATGAATGAATGATCGTTTTTTTTAAGGCTATTTTCCCCGCTAGAGCGGGGGTTAGCCTTGCGGGCCCCATGACAATCATGGCTCCCTGTTTGAGGCAATGTTTTCTTTTTATGGCCGGATGCCTTTCCTGACGCCAACCCTTGGTCACGCTCTTACAATGCGCGGGGATACGGTGTACCTATTCTAAACCGGGGTACACACCGGGATCATTCATCCCAGGTCTGTCTGTTTGTCCGCACAGAATAAATATGATTTTCTCTGCAACCGTTGGTCCGATTGACAGGAAATTTTCACCACAGGTGTGCCTCCTCCTGTATAATTTATTAATGACAATTATGATGTCATGGGTCACATGGTGCAAGCGCTATCTTGGAAAAACAAAACATTTGCATCTTTATATCTCCGAAAGCACTCCATCGGAAAAATTGAGACATGGCTCATTGTAAAGAACTCTCCATGGGAAAATAACATTTGTTAAAGGTGATGTCATAGGTTCCTCCATTATGATGTCATAAACCGACAAATAGGTGCGCCTCATACTATATAATTTTATAATGATGATGACGTCGTAGGTCACGTAGTATGGGTGCCATCTTGGACAAAACGAAAAACTTTGCACCTCTATATCTCTGAAAGCGTTGCATCTTACTATAATTCACCAAATGTCCGTCCGTCTGTCTGTCTGTCTGTCTGTCCGTCCGTCCGTTCGTTCGAAGGTACCGCAAAAACGGCTGAACCGATCGCAACGATATTTTGGGTGTGTAATCCTGGGATGTCCTGGAGTAAAATAGGTTATATTGTTTTTCCAATTTCAGCTTTGGCCTCCAGAATTTTCAGGTATGGACTCCCGCATAACGTTATTTTCCCGGGTGCCGCACAAACTGCTGCACCGATCACTGCACAGCTACACCGATCGGCTGCACCGATCGGACTCGGTGACCTCGGACAAAGACCTTTTATAAGGACATGGGTTGAATCCCTGCTTGAGAGAATGCCAACTCCCTCCGTGCCATCACGGTCGTCTCTCCAACTCACAATCCCACGTCAGTAGGGATCACGTCGGTACGATCCCTACGATCCCTACGTCAGTAGGGATCGTGCGGAAAGGACGACCCAAAACCAATTATCTTCTTTTTGATTCGTATATAAACATCATTAAAAGTAAATAATGACCTCGGCCAAAGTTCAAACGACGTGAGTTTAATCTCCACATGAGAGAATTCCACATAGCTATTTGGGCGGTGTATACGCTAACAGATCGCTGTCTCCATCGATCTTGCCAAGGCCGTAACACCTATCGGCTCAAAATCCTTTTAACTGTTGACTTGGTAGTTTTTACAATGAAGGAAACATTAACAATGTTGTTAAAAATTTATTTTGTGATTAATTTGTGATTGGAATTATGTTGTTTGGAATGAAAAAAGAGATATCGAGTTCAAGTAAATGACGACATGCCGACATGATGGTTTCTACTTTCCAAACGTGAACTTTGTGGATCGCCATATGCAGATTCACCACGGACCAACGATCGATGTTTCTATACGTGAACATACCCGTTTGTTTGCGAACGGGTACGTTTTTCATTGAAGTCCTTCACGAACTTGCTGTCCATGTCTGACGTGCAACTGAGGGTGCTACAGGAATGTGGAATTTATTGGTTTCATGCTTTCGCATTCGCCGTATCTACATTGCCTGTTTGCTTCTGGCCTCTCACCCGTGCATAGCACGGGTATCTCACTATTAGAAAAAAAATGAGACATGGCTCTTTTTAAAGAACTCTCCATGGGGAATAACATATGTTAATGATCGTATATTAAATGTTAATGAATGACAGATGGTAATGACCTTCTGTCGTATATTATAACACCTTTTTCTTCTTTAAAAGGTTGTTTTCGACTTGCTCACCAAATCTATTCATTCCAAAAAAAAATTCCATCTCTTACAGTTCCTATTTCCTACATTCCCGAAACTTATTGGCACTCCACCCCCCCCTCCAGCGTCCTCAAACGTATCTTTGACTCGAAGGTCACAAGAAACTCATTTTGCAATAAATGTTCGTTTCCCATTAATCTTACAACACATTCTAGAATCCAAACACACCCTTCCCCTCCAAATCTCCCCCATCACCCATCCCTTTCAAGTCTCGCCCCCCCCTTGCCCCTTCCCTCCGAAATTCCCCCTGCAACCCTCCCCTGCTAAACTCCCCCTGCACCCCTCCCCTCCAAGACTCCGCCATCTCCCATCCCTTTCAAATCTCCCCCCCACCCCTTGCCTCTACCCTCCTAAACTCCCCCTGCATCCATCCCCTCCAAGACACCCCTTGCCCCTCCCCTCCTAAACTCCCCCCTCCCCTTCAAATCTCCCCACCCTCATTTCTTCTCCATTTCCCCGCTCAAACTTGACTGATCTCTCCATACAGGTTGCTTCTGACAAACCAGACTTGATCTGCTTAACAGAAATTTTCCTCCTTCATGATGTCTGATTCCTTAATATCTCTCCTGGGTTACTCCCTCCTCTGGTATGATAGACCTGAGCCTCGTCCTGGACGTGTGGTTGCTATCTTTATCAAAAACTCTCTTCCTCACTCGCCCTGCACTGCCTTCTCTCCACCTCACCCCCAGGAATACCTCTAGCTACGGCTTCCCCTTCTCTCCCACCTTTTGTTCATATGTGTGTTGTACCGTCCACCAAACAGTGATGACTCCATCTACATCTCGCTGTCTGATAATATGGACCAACCTCTATCTACTCATCCCAACACTCTCTTCCTCATATGTGGTGATTTCAATTTTCACCATGCCAGTTGGCTGGGTGTGGGTACCTCTCTCACCAGCCATGGCTCCTCAACAAAGGACTTCTGCGACTCACTGGGACTGACACAATCTGTCAATTTCCTGACCCGGATCTCAGTCAACGGAGCATCTTCTCTTCTGGACTTGGATATGACTAACTTCCCTGCAAATGTCTGCTGCTCTTCTTCTGCTCCAATCGGCTCATCTGATCATGTGCTTGTTAAAGTGGACATCTCTCTGGCCATTCTCAGAGAGCCACCTCACCGTCGATGAGTCTGGCATTTCACTCAGGCCGACTGCACGGTCTTCAAGCAGCCATAAATCATCTGGACTGGTCTCCCATCTCTACCGCCTCTGAGATCAACTCATCCTGGGAATTCTTCCAAAGTAAATTGCTCTCTCTCATGCACAGATTTATCCCATCTCGTCTTCAGTTGTCACACCCTTCCTCCCGTCCTTGGTACACAGAATCTTGTGGTGAGGCTGTTGCCCAGAAACAACTTGCCTTCACCTCCTGGAAAGCAAATCCAACGGAAGGAAATCTCATTTCCTTTCACAAAGCCTGAAACAAGTGTGTGTCCACCCTCAGGAGAGCCAGGAAACAATATCTCTCCATTCTCAAGACCAAACTCTCAAATCTGTCTCCCTCTTCCAAATCCTGGTGGCATCTGGTCAAATCTGTTTCTGGTATTTGTTCCCCCTCCATCCCCTCCATTACCTCAAACGGCTACACAGCTGACTCCGCACGTGAAAAAGCGGCATGCCTCAACTCTGTGTTTGCCTCTAAATCTTGTGTCCCAAACCCATCCCTCTCTGTACCCACCGTACCCAGTCGCTCCTGGACTCTGTGTCCTTTCCTCCTGACAAGGTGGAAAAGTTTCTGTCAACCCTCGACTCTGTTTCTGCAACTGGACCTGACGGCATCAGCCCACGGGTCCGAAAATCCTGTTCTGCCGTGCTTTCACTCCCTCTCTCTGTTCTCTTCACCCTCTCTTTTGCTCAAGGCTTGGAAATCAGCCAACATCACCGCTTTACACAAAAAAGGTGCAAAAACAGATCCTAGCAACGACAGACCAATCAGCCTTCTCCCAATTATCAGCAAAGTCATGGAATCCATCATTGCTTTGGATATGAAATCTTTCCTCTTCTCCAATGGCTTGATCTCTGATCATCAATTTGGTTTCAGACCAGGTCACTCTACTCTAGACATGTCGCTTCTGCTGTCTCAACATTGGATGGAGGTCCTCAATGTCAAACAGGAAATTAGAGCTGTCTCCCTTGACATATCATGTGGCTTCGATACGGTCTGGCACCCCGCTCTGCTCACCAAACTCTCCTCCTTTGGTATCCATGGAAATCTCCACGCATGGCTGGTGGGCTTCCTCTCTAGTCGTAGTCAACATGTGGCCCTGAATGGGTTTCTCTCATCTCCCCTTCCTGTTCAGGATGGTGTTCCCCAAGGCAGTGTTCTGGGCCGTGTGCTTTTTCTGGTCTTCATCAATGATCTCTCTGACTCTCTTGAAAATCCTCTCTATCTCCTTTCTGATGACTCCAATCTCTGCCGCTCCATTCCTCATCCCTCAGTTCGGCAGTCTGCAGCCTCCCCACTCTCTGCAGACCTGGACAAAATAACAGACTGGTCAAACAAGTAGAACATGTCTTTCAATCCTGACAAATCTCACACTCTTACTATGTCTCTCCGAAAAGACCGACTGGACAACCCTCCCATCTACTTTCTGAATAATCCTCTCCAAGAAGTTCTGTCACTCAAGCTTTTGAGTCTCACTATCTGCCATGATCTTTCCTGGGAAAACCACATTTCAAATCTGGCCTCCAAAGCCAGTCGCCGACTGGGCATCCTCAATCGTGCAAAGTCTTTCCTTGGCACACCTGAACTCCTCACCACAAACATGGCTTTCATCCGCAGGTCAATGGAATACTGCTCTCCCCTCTGGGCTGGTGCTCCTGCCTCACACCTAGCTCGTCTTCACGCTGTTGAAACCAAAGCTTTCAGAATCATTGGCATCTCCCGCGATGAAGCTACCTCCGAGGGCCTTTCACTTACTCACCGCAGGCAGGTTGGTGGTCTTTCTGTCTTCTACCGACTCCTCTCCGGCCTTGCTCACCCAGCTCTTTCTGGGCTCTGTCCCCCAAATATTCCTACAGGTCACACAAGATCTGCCTGCAACCCTCTTATGATTAAACTGCCAAAATCAAGACTTTCTGCTCACCTTCACTAATTCATTCCTCTTTTCTCCCACCTCTGGAACAAACTCCCTCACTCTCTTCAATCCCTCCCTTAAATCTCTCTTCAATCCCACTCCTCCCCCAGGTCTTAAAAACAGCTGTTCACCACCATCTCTTATCTTCCCCCATCCAAAACCTTGATCTTTTCTATCCCCGCTAATTTCAGCCCAGATCCACTTTTTTGAAATACCAACTTCTTCCCTGGAAGTCCTTGCAGTCTCCTTGTGTTTTATACTTCTCCACCCCCTTACCCCCACCCCCTTCTCACGCCTCCTCCCCCCCAAGCCCTCACCCTCCCACAGATCTCCCGATGTCCCTGCTCTCAAATGTTGTGTTTGTGTGCTTCCCCTCCGTCGTGTGAAGGGGAAGCACACTCCCGATCTTGTATACCGCTCCCCTTATTTTATACTTTGTGTGTCTGTTTGATTTGTTTGTGTGATAAATGTTAACTCTTTCACGTGACTCGATTCTGTATCCCAAAAAAATAAAAAATAAAATAATGATGATGTCAAAGGTGCCTCCATTATGATGTCATAATTCGACAAGTAAAAAACTTAATTTGATCAAGATGAAATTTATTGAGCATCATCTATGGATAAATTGGTGGAGAAAAAAAAATGATGATGTCATCGGCCATGTGGTTCAGATGTCATATTTGTTTTAACACAAAAACTTTGATTTTGACATCACCATAAACAAAAAATCTTTCTTCCATTTTCTTTTCTCAAAAAAGTTTTTTCCCTTCTCTCATCGCGGTCCCCGCCCACGACCACATGCGTGTTGTCCCGCCCCACCCCTTTATCTCCTTTTTCTTCTGCCTCTCCAGCTGATAGTCACCTTTCCAATTCTAGTTTCCACCATACTCATTCAACCCCTTCTCCTTCTTTCTCAGATCCATGCCCTCACTTCAGGGATTTTTCCCAGATTGTTTTACACTGTTTTGTTTAAATATTGTTTAAATATGTTTAAACTTTCCCCTGCAGTGTTTTATTCAATGGTTTATAACAACACGCTGTTTTTCTTCCTACTTGAAAGGCTTTTTTCAATTTCCTCATCAAGTCATTCCATTTCAAAAAAAATTCAATATCTCTCAGTTCTTCCTTTCTACATTCTCCAAACTCACTTTCATCCACCCCTCCTTTATCGTTTTCAAACAGATCTCTGACTTGAAAAACACAATAAACCCAGTTTGCAACAAATGTTCATTTGTCATCAATCGTTCACTTTCTAAACTCTCCCTCACCCCTCCCCTCCCCTCCTAAACACCCCCTCACCCCTACCCTGCTAATCTCCCCCCTCCCCTTCACATCTCCCGCATCACTCCTCTCCATCAAAACAACCCCCCCCTCACCCCTCCCCTTCAAAACTACCCCCTCCCCTTCAAAACCCCCCGCCACACTCTTCCCCTTCTACTCTCTCCCCCTACCATATTTCTCCAATTCTCCCCCCTACCCCCTCAAAGCTGCCACCTCTGCATTTCCTCTCCCTTCCATCTCATACCTCCACCTCCTCCAACCTTCTACTTCACTCTGCCCCCCCCCCCAAACAACACCTCACTGTGCCTCACCCCATCACCATCAAACCTTTTGTCCTCCTCATCCTTCCCTTTCTCCCATCTCTGACACACTATCAACAGCTCTCCCTACCTCCCCCCCTCACCCTTCATCTTACCCTACCTCTCCCCTCCACTGTCCTGTACCCACTGCTCCCACTGCACCCTCTTCCTTAACGGTATGGACCTCAAACATCTGGGGCCTTTGCTCAAACCTGATTGATCTCTCCATGCAGGTTGCTTCCGACAAACCAGACTTGATCTGCTTAACAGAAACTTTCCTCCATCAAGATGTCTCAGATTCCTTAATATCTCTTCCTGGTTACTCCCTCCTCCAGTATGATAGACCTGAGCCTCGTCTTGGTGGTGGGGTTGCTATCTTTATAACAAAAACTCTCATCCTCATTCTCCTTGCACTGCCCTCTGTCCACCCGACCCCAGGAGTACCTCTGGCTACGGATTCCTCTCCGCTCCCACCTTTTGTTCATATGTGTTCTGTACCTTCCTCCACACATGCCAAAATCAAGACTCTCTGCTCACCTTCACTCTTTCCTTCCTCTTTTCTCCCGCCTCTGGAACAAACTCCCACCCTCTCTTAAATCCTAATCCTCCCTCCAGGTCTTTAAAACCGCTGTTCACCACCATCTCAATTCTTGCCCCATCCAAAACCTTGAGCTTTTCTACCCCCGTTAAAACACCCCAAATCCGCCTCTTTCAATCCCCAACTTCTTTCCTAAAATTTCTAGAAGTGTTCATTTGCTTTAACCGTGTACCCCTCCCTCCTCCCCAGCCCTCCTCCTTCCACAGATCTACCGACGTCCCTGTTCTCTACTATTGTTGTGCTTGTGTGCTTCGCTCTCTCTCTCCCGCTCCCTTCATTGTATGTTTTATGTGTCTGTGCATGTTTTCATGTTCAATGTGTTCGCTCTTACACGAGCCTCGATTCTGTATCCAAAATAAATAATAATAATAATAATTCATTTATTTTGTACAGCGCTTTTCATGAAGCCCAAAGGCGCTTTGACAGAGTGCAAAACATATGCATAACAAAACATGAAAACAACAATTGTAAAAAGACAAGAATCAATAGGGAAATATTTAAAGCAAAAGGAGGGAGAAGGAGAAGTGATATTCAGGGGTTAAATGCTGTGGGTTGAATGTTGAATGCAGTGCTGAACAGGTGGGTCTTGAGTGATGTTTTGAATGTGGTGAGTGAGGAGTCTCTGATGGTGTGAGGTAGTGAGTTCCAGAGGGTGGGAGCAGCGATGGAGAAGGCCCTGTCCCCCCAGGATCTGAATTTGGTCCGGATGGGGGGGGGGGGGGGGTCAGGAGGTTGGTACCAGCAGAGCGGAGATTGCGGGTGGGAGTGTGTCTGGAGAGGAGGTCAGCCAGGTAGGATGGGGCCAGGTTATGGAGGGCTTTGTAGGTCAAGAGGAGGATTTTGTATTGGATTCTCTGGGAGATGGGGAGCCAGTGAAGCTTGTAAAGGACGGGGGTGATGTGGTCATGGGTCCGGGAATGGGTGAGTAGACGGGCAGCGGAGTTCTGAATGTATTGGAGTTTATTGGTGATTGTTGAGGGTGAACCATAGAGGAGGCTATTGCAGTAGTCCAGACGGGAGGTGATGAAGGCGTGGATGAGGGTTTCTGCAGCCATGGAGGAGAGGGATGAGCGGAGACGGGCGATGTTTTTCAGGTGAAAGAAGGCTGTCTTTGTGATCTGTTTAGTGTATTTGTCGAAGGAGAGGGTTTGGTCAAAGATGACGCCAAGATTCCGGATGAGAGGGGAGGTGGATACTGGGATACCGTCGATGTTGAGGGCAAAGTTATGGGTGGATTTTGTGAGCGTTTTTGGGCCAATGATGATTATTTCAGATTTATCACAGTTAAGTTTGAGGAAGTTGATTTGAAGCCAGGATTTTATTTCAGAGATGCAGTTTGTCAGGATAGAGTGGGTGTCGGTGGAGACGGACTTGGTGGAGATGAAAAGCTGGATGTCATCGGCGAAGCAGTGGAATTGGAGACCTTGATGGTGGATTAAGTGACCGAGGGGGGACAGGTAAAGGATGAAGAGGAGGGGGCCAAGAACTGAACCTTGGGGGACACCTTGGGGGAGGGGAGCAGTGGGGGATTTGCAGTTATTGATGGAGATGAACTGGCGTCTGTCAGAGAGGTATGATTTAATCCAAGAGAGGGCAGTGCCGGTAACGTTAAAGGTGGATTCAAGTCGGGTGAGGAGGATGGTGTGATCGATGGTGTCAAAGGCAGCGCTGAGGTCGAGGAGGACGAGAATGTTGAGGTTGCCAGCGTCAGAGGAGAGGAGAAGGTCGTTGGTGATTTTGAGGAGAGCAGTTTCAGTACTGTGGTTGGAGCGGAATCCGGATTGGAATGTTTCATACAGGTTATTGGCAGAGAGGTGATGTTTGAGTTGAGTGGCTACAGCGCGTTCCAAAACTTTCGACAGAAAGGGTAGGTTGGAGATGGGTCTGAAGTTGTTTAGGGTGTCAGGGTTTAGACCAGGTTTTTTTAGAATGGGGGTAACAGCAGCAATTTTGAGGGATGGTGGGACGATGCCTGTAGACAGGGAGGAGTTTATTGTTGCAATGATAAGTGGAGAGAGAGCAGGGAGGGAGGCCTTGACAAAGCTGGAGGGGATGGGGTCAAGAGTGCAGGTGGCAGTTTTCATTCCTATGAGGAGTTCAGAGAGGTCAGTAGGGGAGACCGGGGAGAATTGAGACAGGGGGAGGCAGGATAAGGGGGGGGGGCAGGTGGTTGGAGGGGGAGCGGGTGCGGCGGTGGTCAAGCTGTTGTAGATGTTGTCAATTTTGCGTTTGAAGAAAGAAAGGAAGGAGATGCAGTTGTCGACTGTGAATGACTGGGTGGTGGTGTCCAGGGGGCGGAGGAGTTTGTTTAATGTCGAGAAGAGTGCTTTTGGGTTTCCGGAGCCAGAGTGGATAATTTGAGAGTAGTAGGCGGAGCGACAATTGGTCTTCAAAATTTAATTAAATAAATTAAAAAGCCTTAAATATCACCAAAAGCACATCCTGGTGAGGGTCTGCAATCTCTGATTGTTCTTTCTTGTTCAATGTAACACATATGGTTGTCAATTTTTTAGAAAAGGTCTCTTGATCAGCATCAAACCTGTGGTATCCAATGAGTGCATGGTTGGCCATTGCATGACGAGACTCAGGCCTCCAGAGCATCATTCCTTCCATGAATTGGATCAGGCAGAACGTGTTTATGCCGTCAGTTGCCAGAATGGCTTGGAATGTGTTTGTCTGGAAGAAATAATATAGCGTGTGAAATCAAAACAATATTTTGCTGTGCATTGTGGATAATATTTTGAAAGAGCTCCGCAGACAGATGGAAAATATTTCTTACTTAACACTGTTTGCAGATGTTAAAAAATATACCACAAGTCGCTCAACACTGCACTGTAAATGTCAGTTTCTTATACTTCCTGCAAAGAAGGTTAAGAGCTACAAGCACGTACATTATCCAAGTTGCTGATGGCAGGCATAGCTGGTACTCCATCCCATGTAATCTTGAGTATCCATGTGGCATCAAAAGCATTGGTGAAGTTTTTCTGCACTTGCGCATTAACATTCTGCCTCAAAACACTAGCATCTGAATTGCTTTGGCCACGGTGGGTTTTGCCAGTGAAATCATATTCCTGTAAAGTTGAGAATCATGCAATGAAAAGAAAAGAAACAAATTTGGCAACTTTAGCCTCATTTCTCGAAGCAAGTTAGCAAAGCGACAATTATTAAAGAAGTCACTGTAGTAAATACCTGATAGTAAATTGATCCCTCATTGTACAGGGAAACATCTGCATCATCCCAGAACACAGAAATGGTCGGAGTGTAGTAATAAGGTGTAAAACCCTGCGTTGGTGGGTTTGGGAAAGCATAGCTTTGGTCCCAATTTCTCATGAAAATGATTACACCATTGTCGGTAAACTGTCAGAAACAAAAAACAATACATAGCTTTCAAAGAGATGTTATACACAAAGTACTCATGGGTCTGAGACACCAAATACGGTTTGCAGGAAATGCTTTCGAGAAAACATGAACAAAGGAGACAAAAACAAAATTATTACACCTGAACAAATGTTAAGGATATGACAGATTTTTAAACAACCATCTTCATGTGCATTGCAAAACATTTTTATGAATAGACTTACTGAAAGGAAGATAAAAATAAATAAAAGCAATGCAAAAACGAATATGAGAATTTTTTCAAAAAAATTACAACAAATGAACTTAATGATTGGCATTTGAATGCATACAAACGACTGGAGACTTGGTAGAGATAGCATAAGGGTGGATTAAAGGGTAGGATTTAAGGGCAGCAAATGTATTATTCTACTTACGTAGAGCCGGTAAAATATGGAATTGCCGAAGGGGATTCCAAATGGAGGAGAGAAGATTGGTGAAGTGTAATCGTCTGTGTTGATCCAGCACGGTTGATCCCCAACATCCAATCCATAAGGGAAAAGGCGAATCTCTGAAATAACAAGTGTTTCCCACAACTAAAGTTATATTAGCTACAAATTGTAAGTTCACTTTCCAGCATAACTTCAGCAGTTTTTGTAAACATCTTGATTGCTTTTCGTGGTTGTTTTTTGAAGTGTTAAACTCGTGGTCAGTAAAATGCACACAGTCAATTCGAACAAGAAATTGCATTATCTATGCAAGTAAACTGTGTATACAGTTAATCAACAATTTTGCATCTCCTCAGTATAATAAGGAAACACTCATTGGTAAAAAAAAAACCTCTTATTTTTCTCCAGTTATACTTCTCAGTCAAACTTGTTGCCAAAGCAAAATCAGCATTTATCAAAATCTTCTTTCAAAAAACAAAAACAAAAGGACTTCCTATCTCCTCTCTCACCACTTCACATCATCATCAAACATTGAAGACATAATTAATTCCTGTCACTCTCAAATTCAAATACGAATGTTTTTGAACTTCCCCAAACTGGATGCTGCTATAAGAGTGACCGTGCTGGTCCTTAGCCCCTCATCCATCCTTTCATGGTTTCCCCCATGCCAAGTGCCACTGCAAGAACAGCAGAACCATGTAAAGGGGCCTTGTTAAGCCTTTATCACTCCATGGTGGTATAGAGGTGCATCTGTGCATGGTCTTCAGCCCATGCCCGGTGGTGGCAGGCCTTAGAAATTGACCTCACTCAGTCAGGTTGGCACACGCTGCCAATATTATGTCCATAAATGATGACAGTCAAGCCCTGTTATAGCTAGTCGGGGATGTGCCTGATGCTCGTGCATTGCCATACAGCCCTGGGATTCCCAAAAAGCTTCCATCTCAGATCGTGAAACTTTGGGGTCACCATGACCTGATCTCCATTTCCATGGTCCCATGCTAGAAGTCACTATGAACTCAGTTCTTTTCTTTTTTTCAGCACATTACTAAAATCTGTAAATCTATTTTCTTCTATCTGCTCAATATTGCCCAAATATTCTCTTCCTTTAAACAAAGTACGACTGAAACTCTTGTTCATGCTCTCATAACGTCACACTTTGATTGCTGCAGATTACTGTTAACAGTCTTGCTTGCTTATTCCCTCAAGTCCTTACAATTCGTTCAGTATATGATTACCAGGCTCATAGTTCAGGCTTGTAAGCTTGATGACATCACTCCAATCCTCAAAACACTTCACTGACTCCCAGTACAACAGTGTGTAGCTTTTCAAATTTTGCTGCTAATATTGAAATTGAACCATAAATTGGTTCCTTCCTACATTTCTCCAAGAAAGCCACAGTCTACCAACAGGAATCTCCTGCTAGTTCCCAGGATGAAGACATTTAATGATCAAGCATTCTTCAGATATGCTCTTACACTCTGGAGCACTCTGCCTTTTAAAATTCGCACACAGTCTCATCAATTACAGTTCACAAATCTCTTCTAAAATCTCATCTTTTAGAGCTCTATTTTCTTAACTTCCACTTTTCGTTCCTCTCCCTTATTTATAAACTGTTTTGAGATTTTGCTTCTCAATGAAAAATGTGATATAAGAAGTTTCATTGATTAAATAGAGAAATGTGAAAAGACAATGAAAAGTGGGATGTAAGAAATTTGATTTTATTGAAATTTTTTAAAGCTGCCATTTCCTGGACTATTGTGAGAAACTCTTTGTGGACTATTTGTATACTCCACATGTGTGTCTTGTAACGTTCCTCATAACAAATGGAATGTGTTGCTTAAAATTTCCACACAATCATTTTATGTTTGTAATACTTAGTAATGTATCCTAATTAAAGAGAAAGTGTGTGTGTGTTTGTGTGTGTGTGAGTGTGTGAGTGTGTGAGTGTGTGTGTATGTGTGTGTGTGTGTGTGTGTCTCCACCATAACTCCAAAACTATTAAATATAGCAGCAAAAAACATTGCATGCATACTTATCGAACTCCAGGTGAGTGCATGAATGAAAACTGGGTATTTGGGTAAATTTAAACACCACTTTTGAGGATAATTAACAAGGTGATCATCATGAAAAAACCCAAAAAGCACCTTTCCAAGATGGCGGTGCACCATCTTGGTCATCCCGCTTTCACCTGGCAGTGGTCTTAAGCTACCATTTTGTTTCGGCCTGCTCAAATCTTTTCTCTTTTTCTCTTAAATGTGTTTGTGTGCTTCCCCTTCTCTCCCCATCTTGTCTACCGCTCCCCCTATTATATGTTTTATGTGTCTGTTTGATTTTTTTGTGTGATAAATGTTAGCTCTTTCACGAGCCTCGATCCTGTATATAAAAAAAATAAAAATAATAATGCCTCGACTTGGAACAGACCGCAATGGTTTATGTACGATAAAGAGCTCAAAATGTAGTTTTTCACTCTCCTCACTCATATCATCGAATGCCTGATCTTCATACCTAGAAATGGCTGTTTACATCTCCGCTCACAATCACATCTGCTATAGTTTTCAAATTAGGAGCTTGGAGAGATGTTATCTATATATTCTTATAATATAATAATATACATATAAAAGAAAGTTTTTGTTTGTTTGTTTGTCTGCACGCGCTAATCTCCTGAACGGTGAAAGATAGGAGGAAACCTCTGAAACAAAAAATGTCGGGACGGGCCCCGGGAAGGTTATAGGCTAGGTGGCGAGGCCAGTTGAGGCCGTCTCAGCCGGGCTGGGCTCATTTCGCAATAAATCTTCTTCTTCTCCCAAAATTCTCTTGAAGGACAACTTATGCACTTAATAGGAATATCTGACTGATTGCAACACATGCTTTCAAAATTTTGTCTCGTGGGGCCCGACAGAAGAACAAGGAATCGTTACTGATACTGGGCTCGCGTCAGACCAATATACAGAAGATTAAATTCATTCAAAAAGAACCCGGGCAACGCTGGGTGCATTCAGCTAGTCTTCCATATAAAAGTGAATGAAATGTTGCTACTTGCAAAAATCGAAGATTTATCAAGTATTGGTCTTGTGCGTGGTTGTGCGTGGTTGGTCTTGTGCGTTATTCTGTCTGTTTGTGTGTCATTCGCCTACAGGTCACAATTTCAAAATGATATTTACGAGACTTCACCAAAGGGTAGATTTGGTCATGAAGAAGAAACCTATAGATGGTCAAAAGGTCAACCTAGGCCAAAGGTGAACAACCATTTCAAAATTTCTAAAATCCTCAATTTTCATCCGATTGACTTGAATTTGAAGAGGATTTACATAATCAGGTCACTGAATTCAACCACCAATTATTTTGAGGTAAACATAGGCAAAAAGATGAACATAGGCCAAATGTCAACAACGTATTTTAGGGATTTCGCAAGTAACGTGTTCTGCACGACATATTTCTCACTTGTTTGTTTGTGACATTTGCTCCTCTGAGCTCCCAAGGTTAATCAAGACAAAACTTTATGGGATCACAGTTTTTACCACGATGCACCTAACTCAGGGTTTTAAACAGTCATTTTCTCACAATTCATAACTTTAAATACACGAGGCACCATCTGCCGCCATCTCCGAGGGTATATCCATAAATACAATGCTTTATTGAAAGAAAAAAAACACATTTTTTGGATTTCAACCCATATACCTGTATAATTTGTGAGATAGTGAGCTCCGATCATCAAATGTTATCACATATGTAAAATAGCTGTTAATTAAGATGTTATAACGATTGGTAAGATCGATGAATAAGGAGTCATGTGAACTCTCAAATGCGCTACTCGCTAAAAATTAAAAAATTGAAAAACGTACAAACACAACCTATATATTAATGTGAAGGCAATTTTACTGCTCATATAATGCCACAACTGTAAAGGGTGAAAGAAGGGTTTGTATAAAAAAAGATTACCACCTTAGCTAAATTCTCCAAATACACATCCTGCAAAAATTCATTTGTGGGAGGAGGGAGTGAAATGGTGGAGGTGGGAAGGGGGTAGGGAAGGGGTGGGAAAGGGAGTCCAGAGGGAGGGGGTGGGGTCAGAGGAGGTGCGAGGAAGGAGGGGAAGGGGTGGTGTTAGAGTCTGGTGGGAGGGTCCAACTAGCTACAGTAGCTTTCAATTGCAAAATGGTGAGTCTGCTTTTGACTGTGTGAAGACCTTGCTTTAACTTTGAGCTCTGTTTGTTCGAAGAAACACATATTCTGAAACTGTTTACAAAGAGGAAAGAAGGTGTTGCATCATATTAGCAGGCTTGAGTGTTAACTACTGTACAATAACACAACAATGCAGACAATGGAACAGAGGAAATGTACCGTTGCAGGTGATTCCATCTCCATTATAACCGTCCTTGCAGGTGCAGGTGTAGGAGCCATCAGTGTTGGCGCAAGTAGCCCGGTGGAGATTGCAAGGGTGTGAAATGCACTCGTCAATATCTGTGGCACAGACGAAATATGTGCAGAGATAAATAATGACACATTTCAATGAGAAAATAAAGTTTAGTGGCAATTCTATAATCAAAATAGCCACATTTTTGGTTTATCCTCCTGGAAGTAAAATAATAATACAAGATAACAACGCAATTAATGCACACATATCCATCGGAAAACACGTCCCTAATTATATATACATATGAGGACGGGGAAATGGGAAATATAAAATAAAAGGAGAGAAAGGAGAAAAAAAACCAGAATGAAAGGCAAGGCATAAAGGTGGAGAGCATGTGGCAGCAAGGATTAGAGAAGAAATTGATTACAATCAACGAAGAGAAGTGGGGAGGTATGAGGGTAGGGGTAGAGAGTCCAATAAAACTTTGGCAATTTTGTGGACACAATATATTTATGTGCCCCGAGTTAATATTAAACTTTAACATTTCGTGTAAAAGCCTTTTTATAAATGTAATAAACTCACCTTGTAAGCAGTTACTTCCAGTCCTTCCTTTTGGACAAATGCAAGTGAATGTGTTTGCACCATCTACGCAAGTTCCACCATTGTGACAAGAGCCTGGTGTGCAGTCATCCTTGTCTGTATAATGGGGAGGAGAAATAGTAAGTTTCAAGTTGATTCCAAAATCACTATTAAAACAACACTTACACATAATTCCACAGAGAAGTGGGTATTATAAGTTAATTTACAGGCTATTTGGGTAAAATAATGTGTGAAGCAACAATGGTACTCACTTATGCTGCAGTATGTCCCGGAAAATCCAATAGCGCATCTGCACTCAAAAGCGTTGGTCTTGTCAATGCACGTGCCACCGTTCAGGCAGTTAATATTTACACAATCATCAACGTCTGAAATGGCAAAAATGAAGAAAACATCAACATGGGTAAACCATAAGTGATTTATATGCACCACTCAGCCAACTTAACAGCCATTTCAACGACCCGGTGATATGAACTGCCTGCAAAGCATCAAGATAATAGTTTGTAGTCAGGTTGGGAATTATAGTCAGGAAGAGACGAAAGAGGATTACCAATTGGTCTGAGATTCATTCCCGAATCTAGCTTGCTGGTTGCATCATTATGAAGAGTGACTGTGCTGTTGATGCAGTGCCCCTGAACATCAGGACAAGAGCTTAGCCAGGGCGTTGAAGATGACCCAATGAATCGACATCCAAAGATACCATGGCATCTTTAACCTCCATCAGCTAATGTTAGTGGATGGGACGCCCAATTTAACGTCATTCTGAAGGATGACACAGTCATTGATACAATGCTTTGTCTGTGAAGTACCAATCCTGATACTTCACTTCACATGCATGGAGCTGTTTCAATTTGACATTTATATCAGGGTCAATAAATCAAACCCAAACTAGATGATTCAGAGATGAGTGCACCACCTCAGCACCATCTCCGTCATGTGACAGAAACAGCAGTTGAAATGACATATGTATATCCTACTATATAAAATAAGGCAACTATTTGTGCATATGTATGTCTGGAAATCATAGAAAAATAACAGGACTAAACCGATCTCCACTAAATTTTGCATATGTGTTGGTAGTACCCTGGGTGAGGTCATGGACACAAATCCCCCCTCCCCACACACACTGCAAGGAGGGAGGAGGGGGAAAGGTGAGTTGCAAGATGACTTACAATTTTGGGGCACCCAGTGGCAAGATGCCTTGAAATGTTTGCCTGTACATGTGCCACAGTGCATGTGGTTTCCTGACCCTGCTGCAGACAGGGGGGTTATATATTTTTGTGTCGTGGCTAGTAATCCACCATGGCTGCAGCAGGGTCAGCAATTGGAGGAGAATTATTCAAGTTATGATTCAGGAGCAGACGTTTTTATTAATTTGGTCACAATCTGAAAACTACTCTAGTCGTAGTCAACGTGTGGCCCTGAATGGGTTTCTCTCATCTCCTCTTCCTGTTCAGGCTGGAGTTCCCCAAGGCAGTGTTCTGGGCCCTGTGCTTTTTCTGGTCTTCATCAATGATCTCTCTGACTCTCTTGAAAATCCTCTCTATCTCTTTGCTGACGACTCTACTCTCTGTCGCTCCATTCTTCATCCCTCAGATCGGCAGTCTGCAGCCTCCTCACTCTCTGCAGACCTTGAAAAAATCACAGACTGGGCAAACAAGTGGAACATGTCTTTCAATCCTGACAAATCTCACACTCTTACGATGTCTCTCTGAAAAGACCGACTGGACAACCCTCCCATCCACTTTCTGAATAATCCTCTCCAAGAAGTTCTGTCACTCAAGCTTTTGGGTCTCACTATCTGCCATGATCTTTCCTGGGAAAACCACATTTCAAATCTGGCCTCCAAAGCCAGTCGCCGACTGGGCATCCTCCGTCGTGCGAAGTCCTTCCTTGGCACACCTGAGCTCCTCACCACATACAAGGCTTTCATCTGCAGCTCAATGGAATACTGCTCTCCCCTCTGGGCTGGTGCTCCTGCCTCACACCTAGCTCGTATTCATGCTGTTGAAACCAAAGCATTCAGAATCATTGGAATCTCCCGCGATGAAGCCAACTCCAAGGGCCTCTCACTCACTCACCGCAGGCAGGTTGGTGGTCTTTCCGTCTTCTACCGACTCCTCTCTGGCCTTGCCCCCCCAGCTCTCTCTGGGCTCTGTCCCGCAAATATTCCTACAGGTCGCACAAGATCTGCCTGCAACCCTCTTATGGTTAAACTGCCAAAATCAAGACTCTCTGCTTACCTTCACTCCTTCATTCCTCTTTTCTCCCGCCTCTGGAACAAACTCCCTCACTCTCTTCAATCCCACTCCACCCTCCAAGTCTTTAAAACAGCTGTTCACCACCATCTCTTATCTTCCCCCATCCAAAACCTTGATCTTTTCTACCCCCGCTAATTTCACCCCAATTCCACTTCTTTGAAATACCAACTTCTGTCCTGGAAGTCCTTGGTGTCCTTGTGTTTTATACTTCTCCCTCCCCCCCCCCCCCCCCCTTCCCATGCCTCCTCCTCCCGGGCCCTCTCCCTTCCACACATCTCCCTGCTCTCGGATGTTGTGTTTGTGTGCTTCCCCTTCTCTCCCCATCTTGTCTTCCGCTCCCTCTTTTTGTGTATTTTTTTTGTCTGGTCGATTTGTTTGTGAAGTAAATGTTAGCTCTTTCACGAGCCTCGATTCAGTATCCAAAAAAAAAAAAAAAAAAAAAAAAAAAAAAAAAAAAAAGTAGGTCAAGGACACTGATTTGATTAAACATCAGGGGCAAAAAAAAAAAAATTAGGTCAAGGACTGATTAAACATCAGGGGCACAACATCAATGCAGGTCCACGATTATGATGCAAGAACATATTGGAAGGTCGTGTTCTTTAAGATTCTGCATTCGCAAAATTGAATGATGACAAAAAATGGGGGTTATTTTTAGACCGCCATCCTCGACAACATTATTTTTTGAAGACCGCCATTCCACGACATTATTTTTTGCAGACCGCCATTCCACGACAACATTTTTTTTTTGCAGACCGCCAGTTGACCTTGACTTCGGAGGGGCATGATGTAAATGAAAGGTAATTGTGCCTTGCTCTAGGCCATCTAGTGAGGGGCAATTTCGTTCCGATCGGACAAAGCTTAGTCGCCTTTCAGTGAAAAATGTTAAAATGACTATAACTGAGTCATCACCTTAAGATTTGGTCAAGGTAAAAAAATGTCAACCTGCAAACTTTTGATTCCTATTATTGATGCAAAATTTCAGACATTGGCATAAAAAAAGAGAAAAAGAAATGGTGGTATAGCACTGCTGGGGGTGAAAATGAATGAATGAATGATCGTTTTAAGGCCATTTTTCCCCGATAGAGCGGGGGTTAGCCTTGCGGGCCCCATGACAATCATGGTTCCCTGTTTGAGGCAATGTTTTTTATGGCCGGATGCCCTTCCTGACGCCAACCCTTGGTCACGCTCTTACGATGCGCAGGGATACGGTGTACCTAATCTGAATCCGGGTACACACCGTGATCATTCGTACCAGCAAGCTGGTACTCAATTTGCCGACCTCGGAAGGATGACAGGCTGAGTCAACCCCCCTGGCGTTAATTCAGCAATCGACCTGGATTCGAACCCAGGATCCCAGGATCCCAGGATCCCAAGCTGGCACCCTAACTGCTAAGCCAACACCGGGATAGCACTGCTGGGGGTCTAAGAAACTATTGAGTACAATATAAAAATTAGGGGTACTAATTGTAGAAACATATCCGACAACAGCTATAAGCCTCCTCCTATGCTGTAGGCATCGGCTTAATAAAAGGGTGGGAGTGAAAAAGAGGAATGAAAATACAGGAGTGAAACTCAGTCCATCTGAGGAAATTGAATCTCCAAGTCTCGTTTTGGGGACCGGAGGATTCGTTAAAAAAGCAAAATGATGGTGAACTCCCTGATTCACAACAGCCATAAGTAACCACTCACACCCAGATACCAGTTCACACTGATTGACGATAATATTCCCTGTGACAGATCCGAAAACCGGACTGATGAAACTGCCCCCAAAATCTCTCTCACCAAATAAATAAACAAAGAGAAATAAAGACAGATTATTCAGACCGGAATGAAAGAGAATGTTTCGGAAATTGAAACAAACCACACAATGTTACACAATCCTGTTTGCTCACCGTGAATGCAGTGGAATCCTCCTGCGTCTTCCCAGCCGCTGTTACAGACACATTGGTAATCGTTGACCATATTCTCACAGGTTCCATTGTTACACGAAACTGCTGCACAGTTGTCAATCTCTGAAAAACAAAGAATGTTTTCACGTGAAGGAAAAATAAATGTTTTAATAAAATGATATGTTCAAATTAAACATTTTTTTTATGAGGTGACTCCGTGGTGTAATGGTTAGAGAGTCGGTGGTGTAATGGTGCGAGACTCGGTGGTGTAATGGTTAGAGACTCCGTGGTGTAATGGTTAGAGACTCGGTGGTGTAATGGTTAGAGACTCGGTGGTGTAATGGTTAGAGACTCCGTGGTGTAATGGTTAGAGACTCCGTGGTGTAATGGTTAGAGAGTCGGTGGTGTAATGGTTAGAGAGTCGGTGGTGTAATGGTGCGAGACTCGGTGGTGTAATGGTTAGAGACTCCGTGGTGTAATGGTGCGAGACTCCGTGGTGTAATGGTTAGAGAGTCGGTGGTGTAATGGTTAGAGAGTCGGTGGTGTAATGGTTAGAGACTCCGTGGTGTAATGGTTAGAGAGTCGGTGGTGTAATGGTTAGAGACTCCGTGGTGTAATGGTTAGAGACTCGGTGGTGTAATGGTTAGAGACTCCGTGGTGTAATGGTTAGAGACTCCGTGGTGTAATGGTTAGAGAGTCGGTGGTGTAATGGTGCGAGACTCCGTGGTGTAATGGTTAGAGACTCGGTGGTGTAATGGATAGAGACTCGGTGGTGTAATGGTTAGAGACTCGGTGGTGTAATGGATAGAGACTCCGTGGTGTAATGGTTAGAGACTCGGTGGTGTAATGGTTAGAGACTCGGTGGTGTAATGGTTAGAGACTCGGTGGTGTAATGGTTAGAGAGTCGGTGGTGTAATGGTGCGAGACTCGGTGGTGTAATGGTTAGAGACTCCGTGGTGTAATGGTTAGAGACTCGGTGGTGTAATGGTTAGAGAGTCGGTGGTGTAATGGTGCGAGACTCGGTGGTGTAATGGTTAGAGACTCAGTGGTGTAATGGTTATACTGGGGGGGGGGGGGGAAGGTGGTGTAATGGTTATACTGGGGGGGGGAAGGTGGTGTAATGGTTAGAGACTCCGTGGTGTAATGGTTAGAGACTCGGTGGTGTAATGGTTAGAGACTCGGTGGTGTAATGGTTAGAGACTCCGTGGTGTAATGGTTAGAGACTCGGTGGTGTAATGGTTAGAGACTCGGTGGTGGAATGGTTAGAGACTCGGTGGTGTAATGGTTAGAGACTCGGTGGTGTAATGGTTAGAGACTCGGTGGTGTAATGGTTAGAGAGTCGGTGGTGTAATGGTTAGAGAGTCGGTGGTGTAATGGTGCGAGACTCGGTGGTGTAATGGTTAGAGACTCAGTGGTGTAATGGTTAGAGAGTCGGTGGTGTAATGGTGCGAGACTCGGTGGTGTAATGGTTAGAGACTCAGTGGTGTAATGGTTATACTGGGGGGGGAAAGGTGGTGTAATGGTTATACTGGGGGGGGGGGGGAGGTGGTGTAATGGTAAGAGACTCCGTGGTGTAATGGTTAGAGACTCGGTGGTGTAATGGTTAGAGACTCGGTGGTGTAATGGTTAGAGACTCGGTGGTGTAATGGTTAGAGACTCGGTGGTGTAATGGTTAGAGACTCGGTGGTGTAATGGTTAGAGACTCGGTGGTGTAAGGGTTAGAGACTCGGTGGTGTAATGGTTAGAGAATCGGTGGTGTAATGGTTAGAGACTCGGTGGTGTAATGGTTAGAGACTCAGTGGTGTAATGGTTAGAGACTCAGTGGTGTAATGGTTAGAGACTCGGTGGTGTAATGGTTAGAGACTCGGTGGTGTAATGGTTAGAGACTCAGTGGTGTAATGGTTAGAGACTCGGTGGTGTAATGGTTAGAGACTCGGTGGTGTAATGGTTAGAGACTCAGTGGTGTAATGGTTAGAGACTCGGTGGTGTAATGGTTAGAGACTCAGTGGTGTAATGGTTAGAGACTCGGTGGTGTAATGGTTAGAGACTCAGTGGTGTAATGGTTAGAGACTCAGTGGTGTAATGGTTAGAGACTCAGTGGTGTAATGGTTAGAGACTCGGTGGTGTAATGGTTAGAGACTCGGTGGTGTAATGGTTAGAGACTCTGTGGTGTAATGGTTAGAGACTCGGTGGTGTAATGGTTAGAGAATCGGTGGTGTAATGGTTAGAGACTCAGTGGTGTAATGGTTAGAGACTCAGTGGTGTAATGGTTAGAGACTCGGTGGTGTAATGGTTAGAGACTCAGTGGTGTAATGGTTAGAGACTCGGTGGTGTAATGGTTAGAGACTCGGTGGTGTAATGGTTAGAGACTCAGTGGTGTAATGGTTAGAGACTCGGTGGTGTAATGGTTAGAGACTCAGTGGTGTAATGGTTAGAGACTCGGTGGTGTAATGGTTAGAGACTCAGTGGTGTAATGGTTAGAGACTCAGTGGTGTAATGGTTAGAGACTCAGTGGTGTAATGGTTAGAGACTCGGTGGTGTAATGGTTAGAGACTCAGTGGTGTAATGGTTAGAGACTCGGTGGTGTAATGGTTAGAGACTCAGTGGTGTAATGGTTAGAGACTCAGTGGTGTAATGGTTAGAGACTCGGTGGTGTAATGGTTAGAGACTCAGTGGTGTAATGGTTAGAGACTCAGTGGTGTAATGGTTAGAGACTCAGTGGTGTAATGGTTAGAGACTCAGTGGTGTAATGGTTAGAGACTCAGTGGTGTAATGGTTAGAGACTCGGTGGTGTAATGGTTAGAGACTCGGTGGTGTAATGGTTAGAGACTCAGTGGTGTAATGGTTAGAGACTCGGTGGTGTAATGGTTAGAGACTCAGTGGTGTAATGGTTAGAGACTCGGTGGTGTAATGGTTAGAGACTCAGTGGTGTAATGGTTAGAGACTCAGTGGTGTAATGGTTAGAGACTCAGTGGTGTAATGGTTAGAGACTCGGTGGTGTAATGGTTAGAGACTCGGTGGTGTAATGGTTAGAGACTCTGTGGTGTAATGGTTAGAGACTCGGTGGTGTAATGGTTAGAGAATCGGTGGTGTAATGGTTAGAGACTCAGTGGTGTAATGGTTAGAGACTCAGTGGTGTAATGGTTAGAGACTCGGTGGTGTAATGGTTAGAGACTCAGTGGTGTAATGGTTAGAGACTCAGTGGTGTAATGGTTAGAGACTCGGTGGTGTAATGGTTAGAGACTCGGTGGTGTAATGGTTAGAGACTCGGTGGTGTAATGGTTAGAGACTCTGTGGTGTAAGGGTTAGAGACTCGGTGGTGTAATGGTTAGAGAATCGGTGGTGTAATGGTTAGAGACTCGGTGGTGTAATGGTTAGAGACTCAGTGGTGTAATGGTTAGAGACTCAGTGGTGTAATGGTTAGAGACTCGGTGGTGTAATGGTTAGAGACTCGGTGGTGTAATGGTTAGAGACTCAGTGGTGTAATGGTTAGAGACTCAGTGGTGTAATGGTTAGAGACTCAGTGGTGTAATGGTTAAAGACTCAGTGGTGTAATGGTTAGAGACTCGGTGGTGTAATGGTTAGAGACTCGGTGGTGTAATGGTTAGAGACTCGGTGGTGTAATGGTTAGAGACTCAGTGGTGTAATGGTTAGAGACTCAGTGGTGTAATGGTTAGAGACTCAATGGTGTAATGGTTCGAGACTCGGTGGTGTAATGGTTCGAGACTCAGTGGTGTAATGGTTAGAGACTCAGTGGTGTAATGGTTAGAGACTCAATGGTGTAATGGTTCGAGACTTGGTGGTGTAATGGTTATACTGGGGGGGGAAAGGTGGTGTAATGGTTATAGAGACTTGGTGGTGTAATGGTTAGAGACTTGGTGGTGTAATCGTTAGATTAATCAATGGTGTAATGTTTCGAGACTTGGTGTTGTAATGGTTAGATAATTATCAATGGTGTAATGGTTCGAGACTTGGTGGTGAAATGGTTAGAGACTCAATGGTGTAATGTTTCGAGACTTGGTGGTGAAATGGTTAGAGACTCAATGGTGTAATGGTTAGAGACTTGGTGGTGTAATCGTTAGATTAATCAATGGTGTAATGGTTAGATAATTATCAATGGTGAAATGGTTCGAGACTTGGTGGTGAAATGGTTAGAGACTCAATGGTGTAATGGTTAGAGACTCGGTGGTGTAATCGTTAGATTAATCAATGGTGTAATGGTTAGAGACTCGGTGGTGTAATCGTTAGATTAATCAATGATGTAATGGTTAGATAATTAATCAATGGTGTAATGGTTCGAGACTCAATGGTGTAATGGTTCGAGACTTGGTGGTGAAATGGTTTTGAAAAAAACATTCCCTCCAGGTCTGGGAGAGAGGTTGGGAGTCCAAACCCTGTCTGAGTCATAAAAAGCTTCCTTGCTTGAAGTTCAGAATTTAAAAAGATCGAGCACGGACAATGCCCAAAGGCTGGCATCCATGGGGAGGAGGAAATTCATCCTTAGGAAATGTGGTGAGAAAGGCGGTGCCATTGTTGCGACGTCACTGGGTCAAATAATTATCTGGAAAGTGATGGCATTTCCACAAGCTCAGTGGCTGTGCAGCTCATCATTTTAATAAAAATGCAGTGAATCACAATCATTTTTTTTCTTTTTGACAAAACCTGCACATAAAGGAGAAATATGTGAAAACACGACACACTTACAACACAAGAAACACCACTGTGTACGTTGATTAACATTACATTGATGAATTATCTTCAATAACGAGTAATGGACAGTCCAGTCCAGATCAACGCTTCAATAACTTTGTTGCCGGTTATCCTGAAGTTTCACACGAAAAGTATGTTGATGACATGACCTTTTGTCAAACTTTTAGTGACACTGAACAAACAAGTCTTCTGTTGCAGCAACTTGACTGTCTGCAAGAATGGTCATCTATAAACAATATGAATCTTTATACGAGTGAATGCCAAGTCATGATTACATGTTTTTGAAGACTCCCGGTAGAGGTGCCTAGTTTTCATATCGGAGACTCAAGCTATTAATCAAACAGATTGTGTTAGACTGTTTGGCATCTATATGCAAGAAAGTGGTTGTTAGAGACTCAATGGTGTAATGGTTACAGGCTTGGTGGTGTAATGGTTACAGGCTTGGTGGTGAAACGGTAGAAGACTGCGACTTTTGCGAAAGTGAAATGGTTAAAGACTTGAAATGGTAAAATGGTTAAAGATGGTGGTGAAATGTGAAATGGTTATGTGAAATTTGTGAAAAATGTGGTTATGTGCAAAATGTGAAATTTCACTTGGTGGTGAAATGGTTAAAGACTGCGACTTTTTTGTTAAAGACGAATTTCACTCAGGCCAACTGGGACGGTCTTCAAGCAGCCATCAAACATCTGGACTGGTCTCCCATCTCTACCGCCTCTGACATCAACTCATCCTGGGAATTCTTCCAATGTAAATTGCTCTCTCTCATGCACAGATTTATCCCATCTCGTCTTCAGTTGTCATACCATTCCTCCCGTCCATGGTACACGGAATGTTGTGGTGAGGCTGTTGCCCAGAAACAACTCGCTTTTGTCTCCTGGAAAGCAAATCCAACGGAAGGAAATCTCATTTCCTTTCACAAAGCCCGAAACAAGTGTGTGTCCACCCTCAGGAGAGCCAGAAAACAATAATAATAAAAATAATAATAATTCATTTATTTTGTATAGCGCTTTTCATGAAGCCCAAAGGCGCTTTGACAGAGTGCAAAACATAATGCATAACAAAACATGAAAACAACAATTGCAAAAAGACAAGAATCAATAGGGAAATATTTAAAGCAAAAGGAGGGAGAAGGAGAAGTGATAGTCAGGGGTTAAATGCTGTGGGTTGAATGTTGAATGCAGTGCTGAACAGGTGGGTCTTGAGTGATGTTTTGAATGTGGTGAGTGAGGAGGAGTCTCTGATGGTGTGAGGTAGTGAGTTCCAGAGGGTGGGAGCAGCGACGGAGAAGGCCCTGTCCCCCCAGGATCTGAATTTGGTCTGGATGGGGGGGGGGGGGTCAGGAGGTTGGTACCGGCAGAGCGGAGGTTGCGGGTGGGAGTGTGTCTGGAGAGGAGGTCAGCCAGGTAGGATGGGGCCAGGTTATGGAGGGCTTTGTAGGTCAAAAGGAGGATTTTGTACTGGATTCTCTGGGAGATGGGGAGCCAGTGAAGCTTGTAAAGGCCGGGGTGATGTGGTCACAGGTCCGGGAATGGGTGAGTAGGCGGGCAGCGGAGTTCTGAATATATTGGAGTTTATTGGTGATTGTTGAGGGTGAACCATAGAGGAGGCTATTGCAGTAGTCCAGACGGGAGGTGATTAAGGCGTGGATGAGGGTTTCTGCAGCCGTGGAGGCGAGGGATGAGCGGAGACGGGCGATGTTTTTCAGGTGAAAGAAGGCTGTCTTTGTGATCTGTTTAGTGTATTTGTCGAAGGAGAGGGTTTGGTCAAAGATGACGCCAAGATTCCGGATGAGAGGGGAGGTGGATACTGGGATACCGTCGATGTTGAGGGCAAAGTTATGGGTGGATTTTGTGAGCGTTTTTGGGCCAATGATGATTATTTCAGATTTATCACAGTTAAGTTTGAGGAAATTGATTTGAGGCCAGGATTTTATTTCAGAGATGCAGTTTGTCAGGATAGAGTGGGTGTCGGTGGAGACGGACTTGGTGGAGATGAAAGGCTGGATGTCATCGGCGAAGCAGTGGAATTGGAGACCATGATGGCGGATTAAGTGACTGAGGGGGGACAGGTAAAGGATGAAGAGGAGGGGGCCAAGAACTGAACCTTGAGGGACACTTTGGGGGAGGGGAGCAGTGGGGGATTTGCAGTTATTGATGGAGATGAACTGGCGTCTGTCAGAGAGGTATGATTTAATCCAAGAGAGGGCAGTGCCGGTAACGTTAAAGGTGGATTCAAGTCGGGTGAGGAGGATGGTGTGATCGATGGTGTCAAAGGCAGCGCTGAGGTCGAGGAGGACGAGAATGTTGAGGTTGCCAGCGTCAGAGGAGAGGAGAAGGTCGTTGGTGATTTTGAGGAGAGCAGTTTCAGTACTGTGGTTGGAGCGGAATCCGGATTGGAATGTTTCATACAGGTTATTGGCAGAGAGGTGATGTTTGAGTTGAGTGGCTACAGCACGTTCCAAAACTTTCGACAGAAAGGGTAGGTTGGAGATGGGTCTGAAGTTGTTTAGGGTGTCAGGGTTTAGACAAGGTTTTTTTAGAATGGGGGTAACAGCAGCAATTTTGAGGGATGGTGGGACGATGCCTGTAGACAGGGAGGAGTTTATTGTTGCAATGATAAGTGGAGAGAGAGCAGGGAGGGAGGCCTTGACAAAGCTGGAGGGGATGGAATCAAGAGTGCAGGTGGCAGTTTTCATTCCTATGAGGAGTTCAGAGAGGTCAGTAGGGAGACCGGGGAGAATTGAGACAGGGGAAGGCAGGATAAGGGGGGGCAGGTGGTTGGAGGGGGAGCGGGTGCGGCGGTGGTCAAGCTGTTGTAGATGTTGTCAATTTTGCGTTGGAAGAAAGAAAGGAAGGAGATGCAGTTGTCTACTGTGAATGACTGGGTGGTGGTGTCCAGGGGGCGGAGGAGTTTGTTTATTGTCGAGAAGAGTGCTTTTGGGTTTCCGGAGCCAGAGTGGATAATTTGAGAGTAGTAGGCGGAGCGGGTGTGGGAGAGGGCATCTTGTAGTGTTGTAGGTGGTCCTTGTAGGCTTGGGAGTGAACTGTGAGACCTGTTTTATTGCGGAGTCTTTCAAGTTGGCGAGCACGAGTTTTCATCAGGTGGAGTTCAGGGGTAAACCAGGGAGCAGAATGGGTGAAAGAAACTGTTTTGGTTTTTACAGGCGCAAGCTGGTCAAGGCAGGAGGAGAGAGTGTGGTTGTAGTAGTCAGTGAGGTCGGAAGGGGTGTGGAGGTCAATGAAGGGAGAAGTGGACATTTTTTCAGAGAGGGTGGATGAGAATGAGGTAAGTGAAAGAGCGTTTAGCTTATGGAAGTTGATAGTGCGATAATGTCTTGGTGTTGGGGTGGGGATGTTGATGGTCATAGTGATGGCTAAGTGGTCAGAGAGGGTGAGGTCGGAGCCAGAGAGATGGTGCAAAATTAATCCAGTGGAGCAGACAAGGTCCAAAATGTGACCACGGATATGCATAGGAAAGTTGACATGTTGAGTGAGGTTAAAGCAGGTGAGTAAATCAGTGAAGTCAGTGGTTATTGTGGAGTCAGTGGAGTCCATGTGGATATTGAAATCACCAAGGAGGAGGATTGAATGGGAGAGGGAACATAGCTGGGTTAGAAAGTAGGAGAAGTCAGACAGGAATAATGGGTGTGGTTTGGGAGGGCGGTAGACGACAGCCATGACTGACTACGTGCGACTAGAGAGTTGAAAAGCCAGGTGTTCAAAGGATGAGGATGAGGCGATGGGGATGAGGCTGGTCCTGATGTCTTGACGGTGGATAACGGCAATTCCACCACCTGGGCCCTCCGAGCGTGGTTTATTGACGTAGGAATATCCATTGGGTGTGGTGAGGTTGAGCGTGTAGTAGTCCAGTGGTTGTTGCCAGGTTTCGGTGAGACAGAGAAAGTCCAGTTTGTTATCCAGGATGTAGTCGTTGAGGATGAGGCATTTATTGTTGAGGGACCGGGTGTTGAACAGGGTGAGCTTGATGTTGTTTTGAACAGCGGGGATGAATTCAGGTGATTTAGCAATATCTCTCCATTCTCAAGACCGAACTCTCTTATCTGTCTCCCTCTTCCAAATCCTGGTGGCGTCTGGTCAAATCTGTTTCTGGTGTTTGTTCCCCCTCCATCCCCTCCCTCACCTCAAACGGCAACACGAATGACTCCGCACGTGAAAAAGCTGAATGCCTCAACTCTGTGTTTGCCGCTAAATCTTGTGTCCCAAACCCATCCCTCTCTGTACCCACCGTACCCAGTTGTACCCAGCTGCTCCTGGACTCTGTGTCCTTTCCTCCTGACAAGGTGGAAAAGTTTCTGTCAACCCTCAACTCTGATTATGCAACTGGACCTGACGGCATCAGCCCACGGGTCCTAAAATCCTGTTCTTCCGCTCTTTCACTCCCTCTCTCTGTTCTCTTCACCCTCTCTTTTGCTCAAGGTCATCTGCCATCTGCTTGGAAATCAGCCAACATCACCGCATTGCACCAAAAAGGTGCAAAAACAGATCCTAGCAACTACAGACCAATCAGCCTTCTCCCAATTATCAGCAAAGTCATGGAATCCATCATTGCTTCAGATATGAAATCTTTCCTCTTCTCCAATGGCTTGATCTCTGATCATCAATTTGGTTTCAGACCTGGTCACTCTACTCTGGACATGCTGCCTCTGCTTTCTCAACAATGGATGGAGGTCCTCAATGCCAAACAGGAAATTAGAGCCGTCTCCCTTGACATATCACGTGCCTTTGATACGGTCTGGCACCCCGGTCTGCTCACCAAACTCTCCTCCTTTGGTATCCATGGAAATCTCTACGCATGGCTGGCGGACTTCCTCTCTAGTCATAGTCAATGTGTGGCCCTGAATGGGTTTCTCTCATCTCCTCTTCCTGTTCAGGCTGGAGTTCCCCAAGGCAGTGTTCTGGGCCCTGTGCTTTTTCTGGTCTTCATCAATGATCTCTCTGACTCTCTTGAAAATCCTCTCTATCTCTTTGCTGATGACTCTACTCTCTGTCGCTCCATTCCTCATCCCTCAGATCGGCAGTCTGCAGCCTCCTCGCTCTCTGCAGACATGGACAAAATCACAGACTGGGCAAACAAGGAACATGTCTTTCAATCCTGACAAATCTCACACTCTTTCGATGTCTCTCCGAAAAGACCGACTGGACAACCCTCCCATCCACTTTCTGAATAATCCTCTCCAAGAAGTTCTGTCACTCAAGTTTTTGGGTCTCACTATCTGCCATGATCTTTCCTGGGAAAACCACATTTCAAATCTGGCCTCCAAAGCCAGTCGCCGACTGGGCATCCTCCGTCATGCGAAGTCCTTCCTTGGCACACCTGAGCTCCTCACCACACACAAGGCTTTCATCCGCAGCTCAATGGAATACTGCTCTCCCCTCCGGGCTGGTGCTCCTGCCTCACACCTAGCTCATCTTCACGCTGTTGAAACCAAAGCGTTCAGAATCATTGGAATCTCCCGCGATGAAGCTAACTCCAAGGGCCTTTCACTCACTCACCGCAGGCAGGTTGGTGGTCTTTCCGTCTTCTACCGACTCCTCTCTGGCCTTGCCCCCCCAGCTCTCTCTGGGCTCTGTCCCCCAAATATTCCTACAGGTCGCACAATATCTGCCTGCAACCCTCTTATGGTTAAACTGCCAAAATCAAGACTCTCTGCTCACCTTCACTCCTTCATTCCTCTTTTCTCCCGCCTCTGGAACAAACTCCCTCACTCTCTTCAATCCCAGTCCACCCTCCAGGTCTTTAAAACAGCTGTTCACCAGCATCTCTTATCTTCCCCAACCAAAACCTTGATCTTTTCTACCCCCTCTAATTTCACCCCAAATCCACTTTTTTGAAATACCAACTTCTGTCTTGGAAGTCCTTGGTGTCCTTGTGTTTTATACCACCCCCCCCCCCCTCCCCCTTCCCGCGCCTCCTCCCCCCAAGCCCTCTCCCTCCCACACATCTCCTTGCTCTCAAATGTTGTGTTTGTGTGCTTCCCCTTCTCTCCCCATCTTGTCTTCTGCTCCCTCTTTTTATATATTTTGTTTGTCTGGTTGATTTGTTTGTGAAATAAATGTTAGCTCTTTCACGAGCCTCGATTCAGTATACAAAAAAAACAAAAACGTTCAGGCCTTGGATTAAAACTTCAACAGAAACCTATTAGTAGGGTCAATATACGAAAAAAACTCACCTGACCCCCAAAAAATTGATACAAAAGGTTTTTCAATGGATTCTGGTACCATTGGGCATGCTAAATAACGTACTAAAAATCTAGTAACATCTGACTTCCGGAAAGGGGTCATTTTCAAGATGGCGTCCAAGATGGCCGCCGGGAGCTTAAAATGGCCATATCTCAATTATTATTCAACCTAGAAAGGTGGTTTTGGTGTCTAACCCTAGGTTTTAGGTCCCAAGGAATCCAATTGAATCAATAAAATTACCATTAGTTGATTTATTTCTTGACAAGTCCAAGATGGCATCCCAAGGTGACATCCTGATCCACTAAAATGGCTCTGTCAAATAGTAGTCAACCTAGAGAGATTTTTTCAGTGTGTATACCTAGGTTTAAGGCACCCAGGAAATCATCAAAATTACTTAAATAAGCACAAAGTAGTCAGGTAATCCAGTAAGCCAGGTTTACCAGCCCATTAGGCATTTGTTGTCTTATACAGATAGTCGCTATTCATCGTCATCCTCCGACTCCTCTGGAAGAAACTTGTTATGTGGATTGTCACATTCTTCAAGTTGGCACGGTCCACAGGCAGTAGTATATGGTAGTCCATATCGTCATAAGAGCAGCGGAGTGTCTTGCAGGCAGTGGAGCAGTTACAATGAATGACCTTCAAGAGACTGTCTGGAGCAGCGTTCATTCTTGACATAAGTGGGACAAACTGATTATCCTGCAGGCTCCACCCCCATTTCATGGCATCCATACCCTCTTCTTTTCCCATCCACACCATGATCTGGTTGTACGCTCTACGACAGTGAAGTTTGGTAGCAGATTCAGTTGGGGGCAGACGTCCTGAAGATGGACACTGACAGTTAACTGAGAGTTAACTGTGACAAAATTTGAATATACAACACATGGAATTTTCCACACCCTTGAATACACTCAAATTGCCAAAAAGCCACCCTTATGGGTGGCACAGTCCTACTACCCTGAACACATGGAGTGCCCACCTCCCCCCCCCCCCCCCCCCGAGGCTATAGCTGGGAAAAGTTGTGCACATTTCTTTTGGAAATGTCTAAAAAATATGGATTTTGTTTATGCATACATGTACCAAATAATATACTTATTCCTTTTGAGATGAAAATAAATTGTTTGTCAGATATTTCAGTCCCCCCCCCCCCCCCTTCCCCAATATAAAATAGTCTGTCCCTTGCCATAACCTCTCAAGCTTTGTACAAACCTTTGTCTGTAATGATCACTGAATACTGTGGACTGGAGTCACAGGTGGCAGTGGTGTAGACACATTACACTCTTATCTCCAATCTGAAACACACACTTGGTTCATTAGCTGGTGAGTCGGAGGATGACGATGAATAGCGACTAACTGTATAAGACAACAAATGCCTAATGGGCTGGTAAACCTGGCTTACTGGATTACCTGATTACTTTGTGCTTATTTAAGTAATTTTGATGATTTCCTGGGTGCCTTAAACCTAGGTATACACACTGAAAATATCTCTCTAGGTTGACTACTATTCGACAGAGCCATTTTAGTGGATCAGGATGTCACCTTGGGATGCCATCTTGGACTTGTCAATAAATAATTAACTGATGGTAATTTTATTGATTCAATTGGATTCCTTGGGCCCTAAAACCTAGGGTTAGACACCAAAACCACCTTTCTAGGTTGAATAATAATTGAGATATGGCCATTTTAAGCTCCTGGTGGCCATCTTGGACGCCAAATTGAAAATGACCCCTTTCCGGAAGTCAGATGTTACTCGATTTTTAGTATGTTATTTAGCATGCCCAATGGTACCAGAATCCATTGAAAAACCTTTTGTATCAATTTTTTTGGTGTTCAACCATATATTGACCCCTCTATATATTTTTTTAACAAATGAAATGTTGTAATATCTTTTTCTGATTTAGTAACAGTTTATTACCCTCGCAAGAGGAGAGGGTACTGCATTTGGGTCCATTTGTTTCTAGCAAAATCGAAGATTTTTCAAGTGTATTGGTCGGTTGCGTTTGTGGTTCTGTCTGTCTGTCTGTCTGTCTGTCTGTTTGTTTGTCACCGGCCTATAGGTCACAATTTGAAACCAATATTCACAAAACTTCACCAATTAGTAGAGTTGGTCATAAGGAAGAAGCCTATTGTTTTTGAGGTTAAAAGTCAAAGGTAAAACATCTTCAGGTCAAATTTCTTTAAAAACATCTTCAGGTTTGTGAATACTTTCTGAAGGTACCGCATATGCAACACTCCATGATAGCCTAGTCAAAAAATCTGAAAATGTGCCTTTACAGAATGATTGAGGCATTTTTGAGTAAAAGCAAACAAACCAATTTTTCTGGGGTAGTTTTTCATGCTGAATATGAATCTGTTGTTTGCCAAGCCCAAAAATGCGTAATTAGGTCACTAATCAAGGTCAAAGGTCAATGAGTGCAAAATTCAATTTTTTTGAAAAAATGCTTTATTTTACATCCCCTATCTGTACATTTCAATTATTTTACAATATTTTGTCTAGTAAGGTTGCTAAAGCTTTTCAAAATCTTATTTTTAAAGGAAAACGTGAGGACACATCTATGCTCATTTGCCTTTATCTCTGTAAGGGGCGACAATTAGTTTTTGCGTAATTTGCTTGCAGTTTAACCTCTAAATGCACAATGGGGCAGAGTTTTTATGCTCCTATTGATGGTCTAGAGATAGATTTTATAAAGACAGAATCTAAATGTCACCGGTAAACAACATAGGTCAAAGGTCAATGAGTGCGAAAGTCTTGCAATGACGTAACAGTTACTTGCACTTGAAACCATCCCTTTCACTCAACAGTGAAAGTGGCTTCATCTTTCTGACCACAATGCATTTGCCATGTTTGTCAAATCATTTCCATTCAGACAGAGCAGGGTGTTCTTCAATAGACCCTTAATGATGAAGAATGAATCTAATAGCCTAGCATAAGCCATCTAGTTCGTACCCTAGGCATCAGGCATTAAACATTTCAGGAGTACAGGTAAGGGTCTTTTTAAGATTGTTAAAAAATGAAATATAAAATCAAATGAAAGTAAAGGAATGCATTCTTCTTTGGTGAGATACATGTACATACAAATGTGTAATGTATGCTTGACATCTCACATCATAGGCAGGCCTACATACATGTACATTTACCTAACAGTAGTAAAAAGACAGGCAGGGCATGGGCATTGACGATGAGTGCCTAATGCATCTACCACTAATGAATTAGTGATATCGGTTAGATGTTTTGTCTTGAAGAAGCTTTACTTTGTGTCTTTGAGAATAAGATTAAAACCCGGGCCAACACTGCCTGCGCTTATTCGATCATTTAAGGGCTGTTGCAGTATATCATACAACGTTGTAGTTTTCATGGTCAGAACATGCGTGCCTGGTGCTTAGTTTGGTTTCTGTTTCTCCCCTCAGGCCAACCATGGAACCTATTGCCAGCCTCAAGCGACAGGGTGAGGATGTGTCGTTTGAACTTTGTATCATTTGTCAGGGAACTAGCCAGGTCAAAGATACGATTTTCAACCAGACAAACCAGGGTATTGCTGCCATCAGAGAGGCGACCGAGCTCCGATGCAAACTTAGACACTATGAATTTCGATCAGCCGTGGACAGGCTTTCGACTCTCTTTGCAGAGCCTCCAGAAAGTCTCCCCAAACTTAAATGGCATAAGCTATGTTACTCTGCATACACACACAAGGGGAAAATAAATGCTAAGCTAGCCAAGGAACAATCGAAAAACGAAAAAGATCCTGAAAGAAAGAGTGTTTCGGCTGAAGCATGTCCGTTTTTACGCAGTAGTACTACTAAGATGAACTGGACATTGTGTATGTTCTGCCAGAACTTTGACAAGAAGCAGAAGACAAGTCGTGTCACAACCTTCAAAATGAGTAATGAAATTACGGAAAAAGCTAAATTTGTACATAACATCTTAGTCCGTACTGCAAATGAGAATGATTTAATCTCAGCTGAGGCATGTTACCATGTTAACTGTCTTAGTAAATTCTTTAGGGATGTCAAAAGGGTGGAAACTGAAAGCAAATCAGCAGACATGGCGATATCATGGTTGTGTCAAGAGCTGCGTCACTCTGCTGAGAAAGGGCACGTATTTGAACTATCTGCAGTGTTCGAGAGGTACAAAAAGTTAGCCAGTGAGTGCGACGGCACAATTCCTACATCGCATCTTAGTAGACTGGGGACTTTTAAAGAAACTTTGTCGAATTGCATTGGGGACATTTATGAATTTCTTGTGCTAAGAAATTTGGCGCCTTCAGAGAAACAAACTTTGCTTCTTCCACGACATTTCAGTCACATACCTCTTTCAGAAATGGTGTGCGGTCAGAACAGTGCAGACTATATTCCCATATTTAGACAACAGGATGATCATTTTCTGTCTTTAGTGCACGTTGCTCTGCAACTCCGCAGTGATATCATGTCACATCCTGCATTCGAAGGTTGCGATGTAAGCGAAAAAGCAGAGTTGGCAAGTGTACCACCATCTGTACTCATGTTTGTGAATATCTTGCTTGGAGGCCAAAGTAGTGTCGATGCTGAGTTTGACGAAAGTGAGATGTCTGAAACTGGTTGGGTGAAGAAGACAAGGGTCCTTAGCATTGGACAAGACATGGTCTATGGTGTATGTGGAGACAAGAAGGCACCGCCTAAACACGTTGGAATGGGTATGACGCGGCACCAGTCAACTCGATCAAAGAAATTAGTTGAGCTATTCCATAATGCTGGGCACATAATCAGCTATAACCGGGTTCTTAGGTATGACACTGCCATGGCTGAAAACACTCTGAAAGCGCTTGATCAAGAAACTGGGGCAGTTGTTACCAGCAACCTGGTTTCGGGACGATTTGTGCATTTTTCTGGCGACAATATTGACATCAATGACTCTACCCTAGATGGCAAAAATACATTTCACGCTACTCAGTTAGCTGCCTGGCAGAGGGGGCCATCTGCTGAAAGCGGTCTTGGAGACATAAAACCATCCAATACGTCAACGTTGGATATACCAACAGCAGTTGAAAAGATCCAACAACAGCAGTTTCCGACACCATCAAAGAAGGTCACAGAAGATGCTGAAAAGTTCATTTGCCATATCTACAAGGAACCATCTGAGAACTGTAATCAAGCCCGCATTAAACTGTTCAACAAATGCCATGCAACGGAGACCCTACCTCCATCTAGTGATGCAGCAAAGTTACACATAGAGCGTGCAAACTACCAAAGTTTCATTTGGAGAGAGGCCAGTAATCCAATGACAGATCTGCCACCGCCGACTGATTGTGGATGGAAACTCGTTGATGACAAGTTGTCACCGGTTCTTACAACTTTACCGTCAATTCCAAAGGGATGCCGAGAACTTACTCAGTGTGGTTGCAAGAAAGGTTGCAGTTCTGATAGTTGCTCTTGTCGGAAGTGGGGGAAACAGTTCTGCACTGAGGCCTGCAAGTGCAATGCCAGTGAAACACCATGTCGAAACAGGCCAAAGTAGGGGGGGGGGGGGGTGTCAGAGCTTACACAGTTAAGCTAATTGGCATTCCCCTGGATGGCTCCTCCTTCCAGCCAATCAGTCTGACAGACTGCAATTGATTCAGGATTAATTAAGAATACATGTGATAATGATCAACTGCCTGCACTCCAAACATGTTTGCCATGAAGTGCATTTTGCGCCTTGTGCCATGTAAGTGCACTTTGCGCCTTGTGACCGTTAGCCTTAATTAAGTGGCTAATTAGTCAAATATTGACATTTAGTGTAGAAAACAATCTTGCTATTATATAGGACTCAGGTAACCACTTCACTGATGGTATTTAAGGCAACAATTCAAGTGAATTAAAACAGTATGTCAAAAAACGAAAAGTTGCTTCATTACGGATATATTCACAAAAATCTGATTTTTTCCCTTCACAATTCCCTTTACTTTCATAATTGTGAAAAGCTGTAGTAACCTTACCAGACAAAATACTGTAAAATAATTGAAATGTACAGATAGGTGATGTAAAATAAAACATTTTTTCAAAAATTTTGAATTTTGCACTCATTGACCTTTGACCTTGATTAGTGACCTAATTACGCATTTTTGGGCTTGGCAAACAACAGATTCGTATTCAGCACGAAAAACTACCCCAGAAAAAGTGGTTTGCTTGCTTTTACTCAAAAATGCCTCATGAATTCACGTTTCCCAGAAATTTGACTAGACTATGATGCAAACTCCAAACACGCACAAAGTTAACACGTCATGCTGATGTTTTTGTCGTGTGCGTTTACAGTTGTATTTGATTGGCCAATAGCTTTTCATGCGGTTTTTTTGACCAATCAGGTATGCCGTAAAATAAATCGGGACGTTTTACATCATTAAACAGAACGGCACTCGGTAGAGAGCATACCTCCGCCAGGCTGAACACTTTACGTTTTGTATCCCACAAACCGGTCGGATATGGATTCAGACCTGGACGAAAATGTAATCGGCTTGTTCTTCTCACCGACAAAACGCATTCACCAAGTTTTGGAATAAGTCATCCACAACGTTTTGAGACATCGTGCTGCATATCATTCTTGCCACTATCACGCAATGGTGAACAATAACTTGAAATATTCTTAGATCCAGATCGAGATCCGGATCTTCACCAAAATCTAATCATTTCGTCCTTGTCATACACTAAAGCTCTCCATCAAATTTCGTCCGAATCCTTCCACAACCTTTTTGAGATATCCTGTTCATAGACAAACAGACAAACAAACAGACAGGGGTGAAAACATAACCTCCATCCACCTTCAATGGCGGAGATAATAAATTGTTTCTTTATTTGATAATTTTAAAAAACGTCCAGCTTTTGACAAATAAGAACAAATATATTTGTATCTATTAATATATCTATACACAAAGAATTAAGTTAAGCACCCCTACACAACGAATTAAGGTAAGCACCCCCTAATATATATTCTTTGTGTATATGTATACATTGGCATATATTCTAAGGTATGTGAGATCAAATAATGATTGGTATGACATTAGCAATTATCCATTGATGAAATTGAGTGATCAAAGTGAAAAAAAGTGATTGGTTGAGTCAGTGATCCGATCACGTGGGTCCTACACACGTTATTGACGCAAAGATCGCTAGAGGTCTTCTCAGAACAATGACTGTACGTTAGAAAACATAAACGTCATCCACACTGTCCGTGATGGACCTATAGCTCCATACTTAAATTGAGGTGAAAATATGCCTAAAATTCCCAAAAAATTTCACCTTAAATTATTCAGAATAAAATATTGAAAACGGCATGATTGTTATGTTTTTATGTGACCATAATATCACTTCTCCAGAAAATATAGCAATATCATGGGTATATTACACTGTTTTGACGACAACAAACTTGTAATGTGCGAGGTTGTAAAAAAACGGGGGGGGTGCTTAACTTAATTCTTTGTGTATATATATGGGAGATTTACACAATACCACAGATATAAGTGAGCGAAACTCGAAAAATAAGCCTTTTTATAGGGTTTTCCCATGGCCGATGAGATTTTGTGCAATTACAACATAAGGAAACAAAATAATGCTCCAGTATCTGAAATAACAATTCTCCAAGTTTTAAATACAAATGAGATGGAACAATTAACAATAAATAGTCTCATCTGTGTGTATAAATAACAGTAAATCAGTGCAGACATACGCACACACTGAATGACACACAGCACCTGAACAAGAGGTGTTCCTGTACCTTCATGAATGTGCAAGGCCTATCGGGTTGCCCAATAAATTCCAACATCCAGAAGTTTCATGAAAACATTAAAACGCTGTTTTTCATTGTTGTTCACAGCTGATATGGTAGCTTTTCAAATGCAGAGCAATTCCACAATGTGTGTGGTTTCCATTGACAGGATGTTATGCTGGAGGACCCACCTTCTGGAATTAATTTTGTGGAGTTTAAACATGCCAGAGTGTCATTCAGAAAGAGGAGGCAAGAACTAAAGCGAGCACTTTGGCCAAATTCTAAATTGCTGCTCTAACCAACTATTATACTCAAAAGAGGCACAGCCATGCATCCAGCAATTATACAAATCAGCAGCCACCTTTCGCAGAGGACATCATGATGATTACTTGGGGAAAGATTACTTGGGGAATTTGTTCAACTAACAGGGTTTTAGGTTGTATCTGCAGGAGGCCAAATTAATTTAAGGAGATAGCAATAAAATAACAGAAATTTAGCGACACCTCATCCAGACCATTCTGTTCAGTTTTGGTCATGACATCTAAGGGAAGGACGCAGCTGTCAAAGAGGGCTCAGCATAGAGTGAATACATTGACACCAGACAAAGCCGGACCAGGTATGAAAGCAGCTAAAAGAGACAGGACTATACACAGTCGTCGAGTCAGTCGGCCTTGCAGCATAGCTCAAACCAATGGTGGTGGGGAGAAACTCAGGAACCACAGTAAATAACGTGCACATAAATCACATCAAGGGACAAAATCAAATTGTGGTTGAAGTCGACGTAAAATACTTGCTGATACATTTGATAACTCCAAGTAAGCATACACGCATACACATACACACACACACACACACAACACACACACACACACACACACACACACACACACACACACACACACACACACACACACACACCAGTGGCCTCTCCTGTCCCTTTGGGTATGGTTGAGGCGAATTAGTATGATATAACAAGGACGCTGTGAAATGTAGATGGAACAGGATGGAAGATTGTGCAAAATTGGAAAGAAGATTGTGCAAACTTACTTTTGTCACATAATATGCCAGTGTAACCAACCATACAGGTACACTTAAACGAAGCTGGGATATTCGTGCAGGTGCCATAATATGAACAGGGGTTCGATAAGCACTCGTTTTTATCTGCAAGAAAAATGAGCAAAACGATTGGGCAAAAGCACATGAGAGGAGATTCATACAAACCTGCAAGTCTGACACCTAAACAAATACACCTGCACCAACATTATTTGTGCCAATACGTCATCCATGTAACAACCACAAGTAGCATTACTTGTTTGTTTAGTCAATGAAAATTCAAAAGAAAGATGGCTCACAAGTAAGCTTCAAGGTTTGCTTAAAATGTACAATCTCGTACCTTCATCGCAGTTCGTTCCCCTCCATCCAGGCAAACATGAGCAATGGTAATCATTGACCAAATCTGTACATGTTGCTCCATTCACGCATGGCATGGGGATGCATTCGTTGATCTCTGAATCACAGAAAGGGATCCGTTATGCTGATGCAGTGCAGTACATTGAGGCACAATTAAATCAGGATAACAATCATGAACCAGACAAAAATATCATGGCGTTCTGGTTTTGAGAGATCAACCTGCTGTACAATGTTGTAAGGAGTGATACCCGCCCTGCCACTGAGAGATTGGGAGAATTAATTCAAATTGTACACAGGTGTACTGTCATATTATCAGACACGAGCTCTTTGTCCGTAAGAGGCTGCGTACTTCGTCAAAAGGTTCTCAAACACCATGCCTCGTGTCTCAAGTTTGATAAACGTTCTGCAGTACTTCTTGGAGAATCGAGTAGTTACTTTCCAACAAGATGTTCATGCACACATGGTCAGAATGTGTAAACATCACCTACAACTCACACAGCATCACAACAGCTTCGTCTCCCATTTTTGAGCTCATCAAAAACATCCGTAATTACTTGTGGCGACAAATAGCAAAAAATGTCTACTTCTTTTTAAGAGACTGTTTCAGTCAAATGACAAAATCACTTATACTGAACTTCACCGAAAATTCACCTCAAACAAGTGGAAGAGGACATAAAATGTCACAGGCCCCGTGGTTTTAGTCATTTTTCTTTACAGTGTTTTGGCCATCAGTCGGCCATCTTTGGTCCGGATAACAAACCAAAATCTTCTGCATATGTGATGTGCACTCTCTTGTATTGCATTGTCATTGTCCAAAGTTTGAACAAAATTTGTCCATGCATGTCAGAGAAATGGTTGGGGACCATTCGCAGGCTGCTTCCGTCAATCCACACCATAATGATGTAATTACTGCCTGGCATTCAATCAAGCAATCTTGTTCACGAGTTTATGTGTTGATGCGGCGCTGGGTATACATGGGTCGTACATCTTTGCGATTGACTGAACGAACCCATTAAACAGCATGTCCCTTTGACTGTCCGATAACATTTAGCAACAGGACAAAGACAAATACGGCAGACAAGTAGGAATGTACAAAGTATGGCTGCTGTTCCCTGTGCTTCAGCAAATGGATCTCATCTTTTAAGGAATCCTTTATTTATTTATTTTTTATTTTTTTGTATACAAGATCGAGGCTCGTGAAAGAGCGAACATGAATCACACAGAAAGACAAACAGACACATAAAACAAATAACATCGGGAGCGGTAGACAAGATGGGGAGAGAGGGGGAAGGACACAAACACAACATTTGAGAGCAGGGACCGAGAGACATGGAGACATGGAGAGATCTGTGGGAGGGAGAGGGCTTTTGGGGGGAGGCATGTGAAGGGGGGGGGGGGGAGGTGGGAGAGGTATAAACATATGGACACTGCCAGGCTTTCCAGGAAAGAAGTTGGAATTTCAAACAAGGTGGATCTGGGGTGAATTAGTGGGGGTAGAAAAGATCAAGGTTTTGGATGGGGGAAGATAAGAGATGGTGGTGAACAGCTGTTTTAAAGACCTGGAGGGAGGAGAGGGATTGAAGGGAGTGTGGGAGTTTGTTCCAGAGGCGGGAGAAAAGAGGAATGAAAGAGTAAAGGTGAGCAGAGAGCCAAGATTTCGGCAGTTTAACCATCAGCGGGTTGCTGGCAGATCTTGTGCGACCTGTAGGAATATTTGGGGGACAGAGCACAGAGAGAGCTGGGGGAGCAAGGCCGGAGAGGAGTCGGTAGAAGACAGAAAGACCACCTACCTGCCTGCGGTGAGTGAGTGAAAGGCCCTCAGAGATAGCTTCATCGCGGGAGATTCCAATGATTTTGAAAGCTTTGGATTCAACAGCGTGAAGCCGAGCCAGGTGTGAGGCAGGAGCACCAGCCCATAGGGGAGAACAGTATTCCATTGAGCTGCGGATGAAAGCCTTGTATATGGTGAGGAGCTCAGGTGTGCCGAGGAAGGACTTCGCACGACGGAGGATGCCCAGTCGGCGACTGGCTTTGGAGGCCAGCTTGGAAATGTGGTTTTCCCAAGAAAGATCATGGCAGATAGTGAGACCCAAAAGCTTGAGCGACAGAACTTCTTGGAGAGGATTGTTGAGAAAGTAGATGGGAGGGTTGTCCAGTCGATCTTTTCGGAGAGACATAGTAAGAGAGTGAGATTTGTCAGGATTGAAAGACATGTTCCACTTGTTTGACCAGTCTGTGATTTTGTCCAGGTCTTCAGAGAGTGAGGAGGCTGCAGACTGCCGATCTGAGGGAAGAGGAATGGAGCGGCAGAGAGTGGAGTCATCAGCAAAGAGATAGAGAGGATTTTCCAGAGAGTCAGAGAGATCATTGATAAAGACCAGAAAAAGCACAGGGCCCAGCACACTTCCTTGGGGAACTCCAGCCTGAACAGGAAGGGGAGATGAGAGAAATCCATTCAGGGCCACACGTTGACTACGACCAGAGAGGAAGTCCGCAAGCCATGCATGGAGATTTCCATGGATACCATAGGAGGAGAGTTTGGGGAACAGAGCTGGGTGCCAGACCGTATCAAAGGCCCGTGATATGTCAAGGGAGACAGCTCTGATTTCCTGTTTGGCATTGAGGACCTCCATCCATTGTTGAGACAGCAGAAGCAGCATGTCCAGAGTAGAGTGACCAGGTCTGAAACCAAATTGATGATCAGAGATCAAGCCATTGGAGAAGAGGAAAGATTTCATATCCGAAGCAATGATGGATTCCATGACTTTGCTGATAATTGGGAGCAGGCTGATTGGTCTGTAGTTGCAAGGATCTGTTTTTGCACCTTTTTTGTGTAAAGCGGTAATGTTAGCTGATTTCCAGGATGCTGGCAGATGACCTTGAGCAAAAGATAGGGTGAAAAGAATAGAGAGAGGGTGAGATAGAGCGGCAGAGCAGGATTTTAGGACCCGTGGGCTGATGCCGTCTGGTCCAGTTGCAGAATCAGAGTCGAGGTTTGACAAAAACTCCACCACCTTGTCAGGAGAGAAGGACACAGAGTCCAGGAGCAGTTGGGTTCGACTGGGAAAGGTGGGAACAGAGAGAGATGGGTTTGGGACTAAGGATTTTGAGGCGAACACAGAGTTGAGGCATTCGGCTTTGTCACGTGCGATGTCAACTGTGTGGCCATTTGAGGTAAGGGAGGGGATGGAGGGGGAACAAACACCAGAAACGGATTTGACCAGACGCCACCAGGATTTGGAGGAAGGAGACAGGTTTGAGAGTTCATTCTTGAGTGAGGAGAGATAGTGCTTCCTGGCACTCCTGAGGGTAGACACACACTTGTTCCGAGCTTGGTGGAAGGAACTGAGATTGCCTTCAGTTGGATTAGCCTTCCAAGAGGCAAAGGCAAGTTGTTTCAGGGCAACTGCCTCACCACAAGATTCAGTGTACCATGGACGGGAGGAAGGGTGAGATAATGAAAGCTTTGTGAGCAGAGCTAGATAATGAAAACTGGTTCCGAACCCTGAGCAAAGCACACAGTGTTTCACACCTGCGCATAATGGAGGCAAACATTTATCAAGTCAAACAATCTTACACTTTGTCAGCAAAAGGAATTTGTGAGCACATTGTATTTGTTTTGACCAGGTTAACTGCATGGATGAATATGGGTGAATCGTTGACAGATGATCCATCCCACTATCCTATTGGCTACTGGGTGGCTCCGACATCAACCAATGAGCATTTAACTTATTACTCCATCCATAAAGCGTCGGGTTGCCAAATAAATTTCCACATCCATAAGTTTCATGAAAATATAGGGGCAATACCCCTGGTCACTTACCGAGGAGAACAAAGCAGTTTCCCACATCGAATGAAGGTATTTTAAACAGTATCATGGGATTTTAAACCAATTTCAATGGTTGCTAGAAGACAGCGCAGCATGTACAATCATACAAACGTAATCATAAAACTTTAAACAAACAAACAAAAGAAGTACCTATTTTGGGGGGCAACCCCCACCCCCCCCTCACAAACACTCCCTTTGGGCCCGGTTTTATAATGCTGTGAACAATCTTTAGTACATCACGGGTGATGAACGGAACGTTGTGGTCAAGTTTCATCGGAATTGTATGTGTAGTTTCTGAGAAGAAATCAAATACCTATCTTGGAGTGGGTCAAACCTGGATCCAATTTGACACCCGGCAGACCCCCTTTGTCGAGCTCGATTTTTTAAAATGCCGTGAACAAACTTTAGCCACAACATAACAAATATAATTTGTGCCAAGTTTGGTCACAATCCAATCAGCGGTTTCGGAGAAGAAGTTGTAAGTGTTTACGGACTGACGGACGGATGACGTGCCATCGTATCAGCTCCCCGAATCTTCATTCCAGGTGAGCTAAAAATTATAATGCTGTTTTTCATTGTTGTGCACAACAGGCAGGGAAGCCTTTCAAATGCAGGGCAATTCATCAATGTATGTGGCTTTCAATGGCAGGATGTTATGCTGGAGGATCCACCTTCTGGCATTAACTGGTGGACTTTGAAAACCCCAGTGTCATTCGTAAAGAGGAGGCAAGAACTAAAGCGAGCACTTTGGCCAAATTATAAATTGCTGGTCTAACCTACAGGGGTACTTAAAAGAGGCACAGCCATGCATCCAGCAATGATCCAAATCAGCAGCCACCTTTCACAAAGGACATTGTGATGATTACTTGGGGAAAGCAGACGGCACAGTGCTGAGCATATTTGTTAAGCTTCTTCTTCTTATCGTGTCCACGGACAGTCTATACATGGCCAAGGAAAAACTGGCTGCATCCGTCAATCTCGACACATTTTTGTGCCTTGTCGTTGAATTCGGCAAGATCTGCAACAGTGCAGGATTCCTCTAGCGATGGACATTGCAGGAGACGTTGCATAGTCTGTGGCTCAGTTCGACATTCGCAAGTTGTCTGGCTGGTTGTATATACCCATTTGTTTCATGACACCTTTGAACGATGTACACCAGTCCGAAGTCTGTTAAGGCACTTCCATGTTACCCAGTTGCAATTAGCTCCTGGGCAAAGGCTTTAATCATGTAGAATTTCCATCGATGGTGGTTGTTCGAGGCTGGCAATCCGGTCTTTCCACAAAGCGATGTGGGCTTCAGATGGGGTTGATTGTAACGAAACAACACTGTTCATCCACTGTAAATATTTCTGATTCCATGTACGATTATTGTTTTCAAAAGGTTTATTGTTCATGAACTGTTTTCAAAAGGTAAAAAAGTTAAGGTTAAAATAAACAGGAAACCGGATCGGGAACCGGGTGTTGAAGAGGAAGAAGAGAGAGAAAAAGGGCGGTGCGAGTGAGTCGGACAAGAAAGCCGAGTTGCTCCGACTTCGGAATCGAACGTTGTCGAACGGGAGTCGCTAGGGAACTTTCGGGATTCCCGGGAAAGGGATTCCTGCGACAGAGTTGTCATCGCTGTGACCGATCAACCTGCGTGTCAGGATTTTGGCGGTGGATTCCGAGGAGAATTATCGCCGGGCCGTTACATCTCTAGAACGGGTCGTCGGCCATTTTCACTCATGCGCTCCGTGCGCTGAGCAAGGTTTCTTTGCTTCGTCAGCCGTTTTCACCGCTTTCAGATGTATCTGGGGTGTGTGTGTGCACCGTGGCTTTTGAAGATTACTTTGCGGTTCGCCGACTGTGAGCCGTGAAAGTCCATACCCGAGGGTGTGATTTCCCAGTCGCCTTGAGGGCGCCTTTGTGCAGCTTTGGGCGGTGTGACTGTACTTGCCATCTGCACCGGATTGTGGTCTCGATTGGACATCGTTCTGGCGATCGCTGGAGCGAATCAACTTTGGGCTTGAAGCTGGGAATAAGAGACATTGGGGATGTTCTGGTTTCACTCACTTGGAGCACAGTGAGTTATATATTACAAAACTGATGGTACCATCATAGGACATATTGATTGTACTTTTGATTACTATTATTGTTGTACTGTTATTCTTGTGTGATCTTAATACAATATTTGTTTGTGAGTAACAATTGGGGTGGCTTCTCCAATGATCTTTGACATACAGAATAACACATTTTTCTGCCGTGACTCCTCCCGGGGCTCGGAGGTACACCGTGACCAGGGGGAGGGGGTCGGGGAGGAGCACGTAACAGAAATTGGGGGCCCGTCCGGGATCAAATTCCCTGATAACACTCGTCCGGGATAGAATTCCCGAACATTCCCAAAATTCCCATATTTGGAATTTTTCTAACATTCCCAAATTTTTCAAAAAATTGGAAAGACTTTTGTGTGAAGGTTAACAGGTGTTAACTGATAGTCACCATGGTGTTTGACACAGAAAAGTTTGCGGCGTCCCCTAATGAGGCACAGTTCCTAGTGTTACAAAGATCGGAACTCTTGATATTGGCCAGACATTTTAACTTGGAGGTCCACGTTAATATGAAGAAAGCAGAGATGCAGACATTGGTGGTAGAATCTCTGGTGGGACAAGGAACATGGACAGAGGTAGCCTTGGATTGGCTACCTGAGGAAAAAGAAAATGTGGAGCTCCGGAAAATGGAGATGCAACTGCAGAGCCAGGAAAGGTTAAAAGCAGAGGAAAGGAGAGCTGCAAGGGAACGAGGAAAGAAGAGTAGCACAGGAACGAGAACGCGAGGAGAGAAGAACCGAGGAAAGGAGAGCTGAAGAAGAAAGAAGAGCAAAGGAAAGAGCAGAGGAAAGGAGAGCCGAAAGGGAGTTAAAGGAACTTGACATGGAGTATCAGAAGGAAGTTAAACTCAAGGAGCTGGAATTAATGGGAGAACGGGGAGAAGTAGCATCCATGCCGGCTGGTTCGACAACTAGTCAGAACACCTGGGATGTTGGTAGGCATGTGAGGCTGGTTCCACCCTTCAATGAAAAGGAGGTGGCCAAGTTTTTTTTACACTTTGAGAAAGTGGATCAAATGCTAAAATGGCCTGTGGGGTCCTGGACTATGTTAGTGCAAAGTGTTTTAGTGGGTAAAGCTCAAGATATATTTTCGGCTTTACGGATTGACCAATGTGCAGATTATGAGAAAGTGAAGAAAGCCATTCTCAAAGCCTATGAATTGGTCCCTGAAGCTTACCGGCAAAAATTCCGGAATGCCAGGATGAGGGAGAGTGAGACCCATGTGGAGTTTGCCAGAATGAAGGAAACCATGTTTGATCGGTGGTGCGATTCGAAGGGGATTGGGAAAGACTTCAACCTGTTGCGACAATTGATCTTGGTGGAGGAATTCAAACAGTGTGTCCACGAGGACATTAAAGTACATCTGGAGGAAAAGAAGGTACCAGAGTTGTATGAGGCAGCAACCGTGGCAGATGACTATGCCTTGACACACAGGATGGGGTTCCACACACCAAATTCCCGCGTAGAGATCGCCAGGGGAGTTATGGTACATCCGGTGCGGAGAACGAATATTCATGGGGGCGGCTTAGAGATGACTATGAGGACAAATCTGATACTGTGTCTTTCAGGGATCAGAAGACTACAGTTCCAAGACAGACTTATCTTCCGGGGGGCTCGAGGCAGACCATGAGTTTTTCCTCCGTGCCTAATTGCGCTTTTTGCAAGAAACCTGGACACTTGATGTCCCAATGTTATGCCCTGGAAAGGAAAAATCAGGAGCGGAGTCAGACTAGTACAACTCCGAATGCATTGGCAAATGCGAGAAATCGTCCTTGGAGGACAGTGCCTTGTGAAGGTTCCCATGCCAAAGTTACGGCATCACAGAATGACCTTGTTCAAGAGGGTTACAAACCTTTTATTTCAGATAGGCTTTCAGCCAAGGGGGTTGGTCGGTACCATACAGATGGAGTAAGGCTCATTGTGATTTTTAGCAAGATATATGTCCCTAGATATGAAAAAAAAGTGATAGCAGTGTATAACTCTCGGCCATCTCTGTGTTATCACCCGAAATATTATTATACGCCCGCTTCGCTTCGCCAAAAAATGTGATATTTGCTAAAATTGGAAGAAATATGTTTTTAAGGACCACAGAGTGCCAATAATTTGCATACTGGATGCCAACTAATATAGTAATATAAATATAGAACATTTGTGGGGGTTATTTATCAAATTTTTGATATAATGACAAAAAATATGTTAAATTTAGTGAAAAAGTGGTCGAAAAGTCTTCGAGTTCAGAATTCACAGTGTACATTTTTGTCAATATTTCAAAAATGAAAACTCCCAGAGTAACATTTGACACCTCAAAATCTTCGCAAGGAACCACTGCATTGGAATATATCATTACTTTGTAATATGGTCGTTGTTTGGGGCACATATTTTGGCAAAGTTCAAAATATGTTCAACCATACCCCCTAATTTTGATATTTTGGAACGAAACATAGCTTTTGAACATTTTAGGTTTATTCGTATACTACTTTTGGTATCTCTGTGTAATTTTTGGTATTAGCTAGTATCCTAAAGTAGGTTTGTAACATCAGCTACATTATATTTCACAATGCATGCAAACTTGCTCCACACTCTAGGTTTATCATGATCTCTCGAACAAATACGCCTTGTTATTATACAGTATTATTACCAATCAATTTTTAACACAATTGACACAGATTACAGGCATTTAAAACACATACTAAATACAACAACATGCATTTTAAGGCCATTTTCCCTGCTAGAGCGGGGGTTAGCCTTGCGGTCCCCATGACAATCTTCTCCATTTTGCCCTATTTTCTGCATCTCTCCTTGTTAACCCCCTTGCCCGTATTTCTTCTTCCACCATCTTTAGCCAAGTCTTTCTCGGTCTTCCCCGTCCTCTACTTCCTTCTACATCAATTTCCATCACTCTTCTCAACCAGTCACTTTCATCCTTCCTCAACACATGACCAAACCATCTCAGCCTGTTCCTCTTCACAGCATCAATCACAGGCAATATTCCCATCATCTTTCGCAATTCATAATTTGTCTTCCTCTCTCTCAACGATACTCCGCACATCCATCGAACCATTCGCATTTCCACCCTTTCCAGCCTTCGTTGCTGCTCTACGTTCATTACCCATGTCTCGCTCCCATAAATCATAACACTTCTCACACATGCAACATACACCTTTCCCTTCAGCTTCAGCGACACTCTCCTCCTCATCAGCACGCCACTCAGTTCCCGAAACTTCTTCCATGCACATCTCACTCGAGCAACCGTTGCCGAGTCTGATCCACCTTCTCCATTCAGCATGTCTCCGAGGTAGCAAAATGTTTTCACACCTTCCAGCTTCACGCCGTCTCCAAGATCCAACTCAACATTTCCTTCATCTGCAGCTCCCTCTGTGCACACCTTACATTTGAATGTAGCTGCCACACTGGTTAATGACCCTCTCAGACCACTACATTTTTGATGAACCCACTCAGCGCACATTGTACACTGAATGGAGTTCACTCCGACACCCTTCCTACACACAGCACAGGGCCACTTACCAGTTCTTTCCACCTCACCACATGCTTTACCACTTGCCATCACCTTCGTCTTTCCGATATTCACCTTCAGACCTTTTGTCTCCAAACATTCCTTCCACGTGTTCATCTTTTCCTTCAGTCCATCCATACTTTCCGCAATCAACACCAGATCATCTGCATACAACAACTCCCACGGTAAACCCTCCTTTACATTCTGAGCCAGCACCTCCATCACAGCTACAAATAGTAGTGGACTTAGTACCGACCCCTGATGCACTCCCACCTTCACCTCAAACTCACCACTGTTCCCATCCTTCGTCCTTACAGCTGTGCGCGCTCTTTTGTACATTGCCATCACTACTCTGATCAACCATTCCTCCACTCCTAACTTCCTCAATGCCCATGTCAATACTTTGCGTGGAACCCTATCGAATGCTTTCTCCAGATCAACAAACCCAAAAAACAACTTCTTCCTCTTCTCCATGTACTTCTCCTGCAACTGCCTCACAATGAAAAGCGCATCTGTCGTTCCTCTTCCTGGCATAAATCCAAACTGCATTTCGTCGATCTTCACTTTCTTCTTTATCCTCCTCTCCAACACCCTTTCCAATACCTTCATTCCATGCTCCAATAACTTTATCGCTCGGTACGAGCCACACTCCAGAGGGTCACCTTTCCCCTTGTATAGAGGGACGAGGGCACTCAGTTCCCAATCCACTGGAATGCGGCCTTCTTTCACCACCAGATTACAGATCTCTGTCATTCTCTTCACACCCCGATTTCCTGCTGCCTTCAACATATCTCCCACAACTCCCGTCGGCCCTCCCGCTTTTCCACTCTTCATTGCTTTTATCGCTTCCTCAACTTCCTTCTCAGTTATCTTCTCTGCCGGTCCTAAAACTGGGTTACTCTCTATGTTGCCACCCCATTCATTCTCTGTATTCAACCGCATTTCCATATATCTTTTCCATCTTCCTATAATTCCATCTGGGTCGACAACGATTTGTCCCACTTCATCCTTCAAGCAACTCACCCCCATCACGTCACACCTCTCTTTCGCTATGTGCTTTGCAATCCTGAATACTGCTTTCTGACCCTCTTCCAAATCCAAGCGTTCTCCGAACATTTTCCTACATGCCTCCTGCGCCTTTGCTACCTCTTTCTTTGCAGCCTTCCTGGCTGCCTTATAACTTTCATGCTCTGCTGTTTCTGCTCCCGTACCCTTCGCCTTCTGCCACTCCTTGAACTTCTTCCTCTTCTCGTCAATCCTCTTTCCAACTTCATCATCCCACCACCATGTTTCCGAGTGCCTCGGTGGTCCTTTTGTCCATCCACATACCTCACCAACGGCTCCCAACAGACTAGCTTTCATTGACATCCAACCACTTTCAAGCTCAACCACATCATCCTCTACCCTACTCAGCCTCTCTTTTAATGCCTCCCTTACTGTCACCTCTTTCAACCTCCACACCTTCATTCTTGGTTGGTACTTCACCCGCCGAGCTCTCCTCGCACCTTTCATTTTTATGTCGCAGACAACCAAGTGGTGCTGTGAAACAGCCTCCTCCCCCGGGATCACCTTTGTGTCCCGGAGGTGCCCCCTATCTCGCCTACGCACCATCAGGTAGTCAACGGTTGTCGTCGACCCACCTGACGTGTATGTAACAAGCTTATTATCCTCTTTCTGGAACTGAGTATTACAAATCAACAAATCAGCTCCATCAGCAAACTCCAAAATCCTTTCACCTTCTCCATTTCTCACACCATATCCGTAACCCCCATGAACTCCCTCAAAACCATCCATACTCCTTCCCACATGTCCATTCAGGTCTCCTCCCACCACAACAACTTCTTCATCTTTCACGTTTTCCATCAGCTTCTCTATCGCACACCAGAACTTGTCCTTCGCTTCATTGCTTCGACCAACCTGCGGAGCATATCCCAAGATGACGTTCACCAAGAGCTTTCCAATCATCATTTTCACCATCATCAACCTATCACTCACTCTAGTCACACTCACCACACTGTCTACAAACTCCTCAGAAAACAGGACACCAACACCATTCACGCCCTCCGGGCACCCTTGCCACACAAACTTGTATTTCTGTCCCTGCCTACCCTTCACCATTCTCACACCACTTCCCTTCCATCTCGTCTCTTGCACACAACATATGTCCACTCTTCTTCTGACCAATACTTCCACCACTTCTCCTGATCTCCCTGTCATTGTCCCTACATTCCATGTCCCAAACCTCAGAAACCGATCTCCACTTCGGGCTGCACCCTGCCAATATGTAGTTGTAATTGTCATGGTTCTCTTTTTGAGGCAATGTTTTTATGGCCGGATGCCCTTCCTGACGCCAACCCTCTTAGTTGTCTCTTACGACACGCAGGGATACGGTGTACCTATTCTGACCAGGGTACACACTGGGAAACGTTTAAAACATGGAAATTCTGGGGGGGGGGGGGGGGGGCGTCGTCAGCATCACGGCTGCAGTTTAAACATATTCCAACAATATCCAAACAGAACCATGAAAACCATGAAAAACAATCTGGGAAAAGTCTCCAAGCGAGAACGTGGATTTGAGAAGGAAGGAGCAGAGGCGGGAGAGAAACGAGATACAGGGAGCGGGGCACAAGCCGAGACGAGGAGGAGAGCTAAATACTAAATAATGCTTATAAATTGAACCTATCCTTTTATGCATCGGGCTACTTTAAATTACAATGAACGTCATACATATTATACTTAAATCACTTAACAGAAAATAAATGTCTGAAATGACATCACGAAAGTGTCCCTTCCTTTAGATGCGCAGCATATTTGGCTCAGAATCCGTATTCTTGCTCCTCGTCAGATGGATCATCCTCGTCGAGGCTGTCGTCGTCTGGTCAAATGTTACTCTGGGAGTTTTTATTTTTGAAATATTGACAAAAATGTACACTGTGAATTCTGAACTCGAAGCGATTTCGACCACTTTTTCACTAAATTTAACATATTTTTTGTCATCTATCTATAATTCCAGTAATCTCTGTGTGTATGTTTGTATGTATGTATGTATGTATGTATGTATGTATGTATGTTTGTATGTTTGTCTGTGACCGCTGTTTCTCGACAACTACCGGTCCGATATACTTGAAACTTGCCAGGTATATTGCTGGGGACCCGAGGATGTGCCTTTTCAAGGTTTCATATTAATCGGAGAAGTAGTTACCGAGCTATGTCCAAAAAACGCTTCAACCAATCAGAGAGCAGCAAGCTATCACGTGTGCCGAACGTGGCGAACAGACTCTGCCTCGGACGGCACATTTGAGAGCGTATTCATTTATTTCACGTTGGAAAACTATGTTGCCGTTAAACTATGTTTTAAAACTAATTAAAACTAATTTGCGATTCATCGTAACTGCGATTTGCGACCTTCCGGACAGTGAAGACTTCACTTCCGGCAGCCAATCACAGAACGCTTTGTTGCGTAGGCGTGGCCGATGTGAGAGCGAGCCGAGCCGAGCGTGTGCGCCATTACGGTTCGTAATTCAATTTCTTCCGGAGAAAATAATAATTTCTCGATTTCTTATGCGCATTATTTCTCCCAATTCAGTCAGAGCGAAGGGCGGAAGCGAAGAGCGTTGTTTTTTTTGTTTACGGGCGTACGGGCGGTGTAGAGCGTACGGGTAGCGTTTTTTTTTTTTTGGCAAGGAACGGGCACCCACGTACGGGCATGCCCTAGTTATATCAAAAATTTGATAAATAACCCCCACAAATGTTCTATATTTCTATTACTATATTAGTTGGCATCCAGTATGCAAATTATTGGCACTCTGTGGTCCTTAAAAACATATTTCTTCCAATTTTAGCAAATATCACATTTTTTGGTGAAGCGAAGCGGGCGTATAATAATATTTCGGGTGATAACACAGAGATGGCCGAGAGTTATACACTGCTATCACTTTTTTTTCATATCTAGGGACATATATCTTGCTAAAAATCACAATGAGCCTTACTCCATCTGTATGGTACCAACCGGACAATTTGGGGGGTCTGGCTCATAGCCTAAGAGGGGTTTGTGTCACTGGATGGAGACTTGACTAACCAGAGACCTGTTAGGGTATTGAGGGACACAGGAGCACATCAATCTTTAATGCTGGAAGGCATTTTGCCATTGTCAGAGAAGACGGCAACTGGTGTGAGTGTTCTTTTACAGGGGGTTGGTGGCTGTGTTAAAGCCCCACTTCATGTCATCTATTTGAAGTCTGATTTGGTGTCAGGACTGGTCACCGTAGGTTTACAAGCCACTCTTCCTGTAGAGGGAATATCTTTTGTTATCGGGAATGATTTGGCCGGTGGTCAAGTTTCTGGTAACCCGATGTTTGTTGAAAATCCTAGTATGGAAAATAACACTGCACAGTTAGAGCAGGAGATTCCGGGTATCTTTCCATCCTGTACCGCGACTCGTGCTATGGGTAGGAAGCGCTCTGAAGAGCAGGAAAAGGTACTGACGTCACGCTTTGCACAGGCACGCCTTGTCAAGTACCCTGAAACTAAGTGTCAGCACACACGAGTCATGAATGGAGGCAATGTTGGCAAGCTCTTTGTAGGTGGACTGAACTTCAAAACAAGGGAAGTTGTTCTGGACTCTGTCTTCGGCCAATATGGACCACTCTTGGAAGTGCGGCTGATAAAAGACAGGGAGACGCGAAAGTCAAAAGGGTTTGGCTTTGTAACATTTGAAAACACAAAGGATGCCAAAGATGCAGAAAAGGATTTGAATGGCAAGGATTTGGATGGTCGGACCTTAATAGTGGAGAAGGCAGGCCATGGGTGTCGAGGGGGCTTCAGAGGGGGAAAACGTGGAGGTAGCTTCAGGAGTGGCTATGGCTCCCGGGGTGGGGGTAGTAGTTTTGGTGGTGGACGCAGTCGACATCACTATGGCGGCTCCCAGAGTTATGGCAGATCCCGAAGGGATGGTTATCAGGGTAGTGGCCGAGAAGGAGACCGCTATTCACGTGACTACAGCGACAAGCGCTCCAACCGTGATTATTATGAAAGTTAGGAAGAGTTGAAGCACTGAATGTTGCGGAGCAGCCGAGCCAAGATTCCTACACGGATTAACCGTGAACTCCACTTTCCTAAAGGCGTCCATGTAGTGAATACTTCCAGGCCTCACCACCCAACCACCATGCAACCTGGCTCTCAGCTCGGCCTCCCGAAAAAAGTGATATAGATTTGCTTGACTTTGGATTTTTGATCACAACCCCTTAACCTTCATTCAGGAAAAAAAAAAAAAATGACAAATAAAAATCAGAGGTTGATGAGATGGAGTTTGACTTTGCAGGAGTTCAACTTGGAAATTGAGCATGTAAAGGGCAGGGACAATGTCGATGCTGATGCTTTGTCCAGAGTGAACTAACTTTGGAAATATCTGCAGGTTGTTTGAAGTTTTGTTGCTTTATTTTCGGGAAATATTGATTATCGTTGCTCACGGGAATTGATGATTTGGGTGCGAGTTTACTTTTGTTTGTTGGGAGAGTTTTGCCTACAAAGAAAGTTTTCACTATGTTCAAACTTTCTTTCTTGAGGGGGGGAAGTGTTATGGATTCATCACTTCTGTTGTGGTGGTTTTCATCCACTGTAAATATTTCTGATTCCATGCACTGTTGTTCTTTTCAAAAGGTTTATTGTTCATGAACTGTTTTCAAAAGGTAAAAAAGTTAAGGTTAAAAGAAACAGGAAACCGGATCGGGAACCGGGTGACGAAGAGGAAGAAGAGAGAGAAAAAGGGCGGAGCGAGTGAGTCGGACAAGAAAGCCGAGTTGCTCCGAGTTCGGAATCGAACATTGTCGAACGGCAGTCGCTTGCGAACTTTCGGGATTCCTGGGAAAGGGATTCCTGTGACAGAGTTGTCATCGCTGTGACCGATCAACCTGCGTGTCACGATTTTGGCGGTGGATTCCGAGGAGAATTATCGCCGGGCCGTTAGGTCTCTAGAACGAGTCGTCGGCCATTTTGACTCACGCGCTTCGCGCGTCGAGGAATGTTTCTTTCCTTCGTCAGCCGTTTTCACCGCTTTCAGACGTATCTGGGGTGTGTGTGTGCACCGTGGCTTTTGAAGATAACTTTGCGGTTCGCCGACTGTGAGCCATGAAAGTCCATACCCGAGGGTGTGATTTCCCAGTCGCCTTGAGGGCGCCTTTGTGCAGCTTTGGGCGGTGTGACTGTACTTGCCATCCGCACGGGATTCTGGTCTCGATTGGACATCGTTCTGGCGATCGCTGGAGCGAATCAACTTTGGGCTTGAAGCCGGGAATAAGAGACATTGGGGATGTTCTGGTTTCACTCACTTGGAGCACAGTGAGTTATATATTACAAAACTGATGGTACCATCATAGGACATATTCATTGTACTTTTGATTACTATTATTGTTGTACTGTTATTCTTGTGTGATCTCAATACAATATTTGTTTGTGAGTAACAATTGGGGTGGCTTCTCCATTGATCTTTGACATACAGAATAACACATTTTTCTGCCGTGACTCCTCTCGGGGCTCGGAGGTACACCGTGACCAGGGGGTCGGGGAGGAGCACGTAACACGCTTCCATGTTACCCAGTTGCAATTAGCTCCTGGGCGAAGGCTTTAATAATGTAGAATTTCCATCGATGGGGGTTGTTCGAGACTGGCAATCCGGTCTTTCCACAAAGCGATGCGGGCTTCAGATGGGGTTGATTGTAACGAAACAACACTGTTCATTAAGCTCTTCCTTGAGTTTAGGTGGCTGAGTGTCGGTGTATGACCGTGCAGAGAGTGCCTCTCATCTGATGTGTGATGGAGTCACTCTTTCTTTCTGGCTGCCGTTCTTCTTATATCAGAGGGAGCTATTCCCACCAAGATATAAAAGCGATTGGTGTTTGTTGTTTTCAAACAACCTGTGATAGATCAGCAGCTTGCATTCAGAACGGCATCCATCTTCTTCGCATGAGTAGATCTTTCCCATGCAGGGCAGGCGTATTCAATAGTGGTGGAGCAAAGAGCAAGTGCACTGTGAAGCGCACAGGGTTTTAAGTTGTGTTTGCAGGAGGATAAATTATTAATTAAAGGAGATAGCAACAACACAACACAGAAATTTAGCGACACCTCATCCAGACCATTCCGTTCAGTTCAGTTTTGGTCACAATATCTAAGGGAAGGACATATTGAAGCTGTCAGAGAGAGGGCTCAGCATCGATGGAATACATTGACACCAGACAACGCTGGACTAGTGCTGTTAGCTAGATTCAAAATCCCGTCTCGAAACCGTCTCGATAAATTTTCAATTTTCATAACGGGATCTCGGTTCGGCTCGGTTCCCGGCAAAGAAAAAAAAATAAAAAAAAATAAATAAATAAATAAATAAATAAATAATAAGGCTTCAAAAATAATGGAATTTCATTACAATATATAAACAACAATGAAAAAAATTCATTTCTGATGTTGAGTACTTAAATTCCGACTTAGCTTCCATTTACCGGGATGAAATAAAATACACCGCCTACATGCAGATGATCGGCCACCGACGGGACCGGGTTATCTCATTACAGTTTGTATTGTCGTGTAATTTCTTGCTCGGAATGTCAGAGAGAGGGAGAAAATGTTTCTGCCCAGGCATATTCGAGTCCCGGTTGGAGTTTCATTATCATTTTGTGAGTTGTGATCGCCAAGGGGCTCGCTCCGCCCCCCCGCCCCACCCCCCGTTCCCCTCCCCACCCGCCCGGCAATGCCGGGTACTTCTGCTAGTAAATTATAAAGCAGGCGGTGTAGTGATCACCCCCCCCCCCTCCTCCTTATTTTAACTCTGTGACTAAAGTAAACGTAATCAACTTATCAGGCCTAAAGTGGAGATAAGATAACCAAAATACTTTCACATTCAAACCGTCACACCAAACCCCGAGGGATTCTTACAATTTATAGATTTAGCGTTGCAATTAAACATAAACGTTCATCAAAAACTCATTTCATAAAACTACATAATGTATTGTACTTGTATTAATACATTGTGTGTAGAATAATCCGTTATAAACGTGTTTTTAATCTAAATAAACATCGTCCCTCCAATCACGGAGCCTCGAGCGAGTCCCTCAATATTAATGTGCAAAAGACCATAGCAACCACATTCCGTAACTCGTCTCCAAGGACGGACACGTGACCGCAGCGTAAGGCGGGGCGAGGCGGAGTGATACAGCGGAAGGATTCAACGGTTTAAATAAAGTCGTGATGAGGCGGATTTTCATTGGGACCTTTATCCTGATTTCGTTACCTCCGCCACCAAAGGTCGATGGAGATTATGTTTTCACTCCTGTCTGTTTGTCCGTTTGTTTGTGAACACAATATCTCAAAAAGTTGTGGACGGATTCGGACGAAATTTTGTGGAGATGCAGCGTGTGTGACAAGGACGACATGATTAGATGTTGGTGAAGATCCGGATTCGGAATTCGGATTCGTTTGCAGTGCATTGTTTGTTGACGAGGGGAAAATCCTGGAACAGTGAGTTTACTTTATCTATCATCGTTTGTGTCAGTTCAGCTGCACTTGCGAAAAATGATGCTTGTGCAGAAGCAGAGTAATGAAAGCAAGGCTCAATAAATGCCCCTATTATGGAAAATATCTGCAAGAAGTTGGAATTTTAACCGGGATTTTTTTACCGAGAAATTGCGTCAATCAATTTATCTCGGGACCGTCCCGAGACCGTCTCGAAAGCCGAAACCGCCGGGATTTCGTCCCGGTCTCGGCTCGGTTGACAGCCCTACGCTGGACCAGGTATGAAAGCAGCGAAAAGAGACAGAACTATACACATTAGTCGAGTCTAGGCCTTGCAGCATACCTCAAACCAATGGTGGTGGGGAGAAACTCAGGAACCAGAGTAAATAACGTGCACATAAATCACTTCAAGGGACAAAATCAAATTATGGTTGAAGTCGATGTAAAATACTTACTGATACATTTGATAACTTTGTTAAACTGTGTCGAAGGCAATCGGATGGTGCTACATTGAAGTAAGTAAGTAAGCATGCAGACAGACAGACAGACAGACACACACAACCACACACACACACACACGCAGGCACACACACGTCGCCTCTCCTGTCCCTTTGGGTATGGTGTGAAATGTAGATGGTACAGGATCGAAGATTGTTCCAAATTGGACAACAGATTGTGGCATATTATGTGACAAAACTTACTTTTGTCACATAATATGCCAGTGTAACCATCCATACAGGTACACTAAAATGATGCTAGGATATTCGTGCAGGTGACAAATGAACAGGGGTGTGAAAAGCACACGTTTATATCTGCAAGAAAATGAACAAAACTGTTGGGAAAAAGTACATGAGAGGAGAATCATACAAAACTGCAAGTCTGACAGCTACGCAAATACACCTGCACTAACATTATATGTGCCAATATGTCATCCATGTAACTACCACAAGTCGCATTACTTGCTTGTTTAGTCAATGAAAATTCATAAGAAAGATGGCTCACAGGTTAGCTTTAAGGTTTGCTTAAAATGTACAATCTCGTACCTTCATCGCAGTTCTTTCCCGTCCATCCAGGCAAACATGAGCAATGGTAATCATTGACCAAATCTGTACATGTTGCTCCATTCACGCATGGCATGGGGATGCATTCGTTGATCTCTGAATCACAGAAAGGGATCCGTTATGCTGATGCAGTGCAGTACATTGAGGCACAATTAAATCAGGATAACAATCATGAACCAGACAAAAATATCATGGCGTTCTGGTTTTGAGAGATCAACCTGCTGTACAATGTTGTAAGGAGTGATACCCGCCCTGCCACTGAGAGATGGGGAGAATTAATTCAAATTGTACACAGGTGTACTGTCATATTATCAGACACGAGCTCTTTGTCCGTAAGAGGCTGCGTACTTCGTCAAAAGGTTCTCAAACACCATGCCTCGTGTCTCAAGTTTGATAAACGTTCTGCAGTACTTCTTGGAGAATCGAGTAGTTACTTTCCAACAAGATGTTCATGCACACATGGTCAGAATGTGTAAACATCACCTACAACTCACACAGCATCACAACAGCTTCGTCTCCCATTTTTGAGCTCATCAAAAACATCCGTAATTACTTGTGGCGACAAATAGCAAAAAATGTCTACTTCTTTTTAAGAGACTGTTTCAGTCAAATGACAAAATCACTTATACTGAACTTCACCGAAAATTCACCTCAAACAAGTGGAAGAGGACATAAAATGTCACAGGCCCCGTGGTTTTAGTCATTTTTCTTTACAGTGTTTTGGCCATCAGTCGGCCATCTTTGGTCCGGATAACAAACCAAAATCTTCTGCATATGTGATGTGCACTCTCTTGTATTGCATTGTCATTGTCCAAAGTTTGAACAAAATTTGTCCATGCATGTCAGAGAAATGGTTGGGGACCATTCGCAGGCTGCTTCCGTCAATCCACACCATAATGATGTAATTACTGCCTGGCATTCAATCAAGCAATCTTGTTCACGAGTTTATGTGTTGATGCGGCGCTGGGTATACATGGGTCGTACATCTTTGCGATTGACTGAACGAACCCATTAAACAGCATGTCCCTTTGACTGTCCGATAACATTTAGCAACAGGACAAAGACAAATACGGCAGACAAGTAGGAATGTACAAAGTATGGCTGCTGTTCCCTGTGCTTCAGCAAATGGATCTCATCTTTTAAGGAATCCTTTATTTATTTATTTTTATTTTTTTTGTATACAAGATCGAGGCTCGTGAAAGAGCGAACATGAATCACACAGAAAGACAAACAGACACATAAAACAAATAACATCGGGAGCGGTAGACAAGATGGGGAGAGAGGGGGAAGGACACAAACACAACATTTGAGAGCAGGGACCGAGAGACATGGAGACATGGAGAGATCTGTGGGAGGGAGAGGGCTTTTGGGGGGAGGCATGTGAAGGGGGGGGGTGGGAGGTGGGAGAGGTATAAACATATGGACACTGCCAGGCTTTCCAGGAAAGAAGTTGGAATTTCAAACAAGGTGGATCTGGGGTGAATTAGTGGGGGTAGAAAAGATCAAGGTTTTGGATGGGGGAAGATAAGAGATGGTGGTGAACAGCTGTTTTAAAGACCTGGAGGGAGGAGAGGGATTGAAGGGAGTGTGGGAGTTTGTTCCAGAGGCGGGAGAAAAGAGGAATGAAAGAGTAAAGGTGAGCAGAGAGCCAAGATTTCGGCAGTTTAACCATCAGCGGGTTGCTGGCAGATCTTGTGCGACCTGTAGGAATATTTGGGGGACAGAGCACAGAGAGAGCTGGGGGAGCAAGGCCGGAGAGGAGTCGGTAGAAGACAGAAAGACCACCTACCTGCCTGCGGTGAGTGAGTGAAAGGCCCTCAGAGATAGCTTCATCGCGGGAGATTCCAATGATTTTGAAAGCTTTGGATTCAACAGCGTGAAGCCGAGCCAGGTGTGAGGCAGGAGCACCAGCCCATAGGGGAGAACAGTATTCCATTGAGCTGCGGATGAAAGCCTTGTATATGGTGAGGAGCTCAGGTGTGCCGAGGAAGGACTTCGCACGACGGAGGATGCCCAGTCGGCGACTGGCTTTGGAGGCCAGCTTGGAAATGTGGTTTTCCCAAGAAAGATCATGGCAGATAGTGAGACCCAAAAGCTTGAGCGACAGAACTTCTTGGAGAGGATTGTTGAGAAAGTAGATGGGAGGGTTGTCCAGTCGATCTTTTCGGAGAGACATAGTAAGAGAGTGAGATTTGTCAGGATTGAAAGACATGTTCCACTTGTTTGACCAGTCTGTGATTTTGTCCAGGTCTTCAGAGAGTGAGGAGGCTGCAGACTGCCGATCTGAGGGAAGAGGAATGGAGCGGCAGAGAGTGGAGTCATCAGCAAAGAGATAGAGAGGATTTTCCAGAGAGTCAGAGAGATCATTGATAAAGACCAGAAAAAGCACAGGGCCCAGCACACTTCCTTGGGGAACTCCAGCCTGAACAGGAAGGGGAGATGAGAGAAATCCATTCAGGGCCACACGTTGACTACGACCAGAGAGGAAGTCCGCAAGCCATGCATGGAGATTTCCATGGATACCATAGGAGAGTTTGGGGAACAGAGCTGGGTGCCAGACCGTATCAAAGGCCCGTGATATGTCAAGGGAGACAGCTCTGATTTCCTGTTTGGCATTGAGGACCTCCATCCATTGTTGAGACAGCAGAAGCAGCATGTCCAGAGTAGAGTGACCAGGTCTGAAACCAAATTGATGATCAGAGATCAAGCCATTGGAGAAGAGGAAAGATTTCATATCCGAAGCAATGATGGATTCCATGACTTTGCTGATAATTGGGAGCAGGCTGATTGGTCTGTAGTTGCAAGGATCTGTTTTTGCACCTTTTTTGTGTAAAGCGGTAATGTTAGCTGATTTCCAGGATGCTGGCAGATGACCTTGAGCAAAAGATAGGGTGAAAAGAATAGAGAGAGGGTGAGATAGAGCGGCAGAGCAGGATTTTAGGACCCGTGGGCTGATGCCGTCTGGTCCAGTTGCAGAATCAGAGTCGAGGTTTGACAAAAACTCCACCACCTTGTCAGGAGAGAAGGACACAGAGTCCAGGAGCAGTTGGGTTCGACTGGGAAAGGTGGGAACAGAGAGAGATGGGTTTGGGACTAAGGATTTTGAGGCGAACACAGAGTTGAGGCATTCGGCTTTGTCACGTGCGATGTCAACTGTGTGGCCATTTGAGGTAAGGGAGGGGATGGAGGGGGAACAAACACCAGAAACGGATTTGACCAGACGCCACCAGGATTTGGAGGAAGGAGACAGGTTTGAGAGTTCATTCTTGAGTGAGGAGAGATAGTGCTTCCTGGCACTCCTGAGGGTAGACACACACTTGTTCCGAGCTTGGTGGAAGGAACTGAGATTGCCTTCAGTTGGATTAGCCTTCCAAGAGGCAAAGGCAAGTTGTTTCAGGGCAACTGCCTCACCACAAGATTCAGTGTACCATGGACGGGAGGAAGGGTGAGATAATGAAAGCTTTGTGAGCAGAGCTAGATAATGAAAACTGGTTCCGAACCCTGAGCAAAGCACACAGTGTTTCACACCTGCGCATAATGGAGGCAAACATTTATCAAGTCAAACAATCTTACACTTTGTCAGCAAAAGGAATTTGTGAGCACATTGTATTTGTTTTGACCAGGTTAACTGCATGGATGAATATGGGTGAATCGTTGACAGATGATCCATCCCACTATCCTATTGGCTACTGGGTGGCTCCGACATCAACCAATGAGCATTTAACTTATTACTCCATCCATAAAGCGTCGGGTTGCCAAATAAATTTCCACATCCATAAGTTTCATGAAAATATAGGGGCAATACCCCTGGTCACTTACCGAGGAGAACAAAGCAGTTTCCCACATCGAATGAAGGTATTTTAAACAGTATCATGGGATTTTAAACCAATTTCAATGGTTGCTAGAAGACAGCGCAGCATGTACAATCATACAAACGTAATCATAAAACTTTAAACAAACAAACAAAAGAAGTACCTATTTTGGGGGGCAACCCCCACCCCCCCCCTCACAAACACTCCCTTTGGGCCCGGTTTTATAATGCTGTGAACAATCTTTAGTACATCACGGGTGATGAACGGAACGTTGTGGTCAAGTTTCATCGGAATTGTATGTGTAGTTTCTGAGAAGAAATAAAATACCTATCTTGGAGTGGGTCAAACCTGGATCCAATTTGACACCCGGCAGACCCCCTTTGTCGAGCTCGATTTTTTAAAATGCCGTGAACAAACTTTAGCCACAACATAACAAATATAATTTGTGCCAAGTTTGGTCACAATCCAATCAGCGGTTTCGGAGAAGAAGTTGTAAGTGTTTACGGACTGACGGACGGATGACGTGCCATCGTATCAGCTCCCCGAATCTTCATTCCAGGTGAGCTAAAAATTATAATGCTGTTTTTCATTGTTGTGCACAACAGGCAGGGAAGCCTTTCAAATGCAGGGCAATTCATCAATGTATGTGGCTTTCAATGGCAGGATGTTATGCTGGAGGATCCACCTTCTGGCATTAACTGGTGGACTTTGAAAACCCCAGTGTCATTCGTAAAGAGGAGGCAATAACTAAAGCGAGCACTTTGGCCAAATTATAAATTGCTGGTCTAACCTACAGGGGTACTTAAAAGAGGCACAGCCATGCATCCAGCAATGATCCAAATCAGCAGCCACCTTTCACAAAGGACATTGTGATGATTACTTGGGGAAAGCAGACGGCACAGTGCTGAGCATATTTGTTAAGCTTCTTCTTCTTATCGTGTCCACGGACAGTCTATACATGGCCAAGGAAAAACTGGCTGCATCCGTCAATCTCGACACATTTTTGTGCCTTGTCGTTGAATTCGGCAAGATCTGCAACAGTGCAGGATTCCTCTAGCGATGGACATTGCAGGAGACGTTGCATAGTCTGTGGCTCAGTTCGACATTCGCAAGTTGTCTGGCTGGTTGTATATACCCATTTGTTTCATGACACCTTTGAACGATGTACACCAGTCCGAAGTCTGTTAAGGCACTTCCATGTTACCCAGTTGCAATTAGCTCCTGGGCAAAGGCTTTAATCATGTAGAATTTCCATCGATGGTGGTTGTTCGAGGCTGGCAATCCGGTCTTTCCACAAAGCGATGTGGGCTTCAGATGGGGTTGATTGTAACGAAACAACACTGTTCATCCACTGTAAATATTTCTGATTCCATGTACGATTATTGTTTTCAAAAGGTTTATTGTTCATGAACTGTTTTCAAAAGGTAAAAAAGTTAAGGTTAAAATAAACAGGAAACCGGATCGGGAACCGGGTGTTGAAGAGGAAGAAGAGAGAGAAAAAGGGCGGTGCGAGTGAGTCGGACAAGAAAGCCGAGTTGCTCCGACTTCGGAATCGAACGTTGTCGAACGGGAGTCGCTAGGGAACTTTCGGGATTCCCGGGAAAGGGATTCCTGCGACAGAGTTGTCATCGCTGTGACCGATCAACCTGCGTGTCAGGATTTTGGCGGTGGATTCCGAGGAGAATTATCGCCGGGCCGTTACATCTCTAGAACGGGTCGTCGGCCATTTTCACTCATGCGCTCCGTGCGCTGAGCAAGGTTTCTTTGCTTCGTCAGCCGTTTTCACCGCTTTCAGATGTATCTGGGGTGTGTGTGTGCACCGTGGCTTTTGAAGATTACTTTGCGGTTCGCCGACTGTGAGCCGTGAAAGTCCATACCCGAGGGTGTGATTTCCCAGTCGCCTTGAGGGCGCCTTTGTGCAGCTTTGGGCGGTGTGACTGTACTTGCCATCTGCACCGGATTGTGGTCTCGATTGGACATCGTTCTGGCGATCGCTGGAGCGAATCAACTTTGGGCTTGAAGCTGGGAATAAGAGACATTGGGGATGTTCTGGTTTCACTCACTTGGAGCACAGTGAGTTATATATTACAAAACTGATGGTACCATCATAGGACATATTGATTGTACTTTTGATTACTATTATTGTTGTACTGTTATTCTTGTGTGATCTTAATACAATATTTGTTTGTGAGTAACAATTGGGGTGGCTTCTCCAATGATCTTTGACATACAGAATAACACATTTTTCTGCCGTGACTCCTCCCGGGGCTCGGAGGTACACCGTGACCAGGGGGAGGGGGTCGGGGAGGAGCACGTAACAGAAATTGGGGGCCCGTCCGGGATCAAATTCCCTGATAACACTCGTCCGGGATAGAATTCCCGAACATTCCCAAAATTCCCATATTTGGAATTTTTCTAACATTCCCAAATTTTTCAAAAAATTGGAAAGACTTTTGTGTGAAGGTTAACAGGTGTTAACTGATAGTCACCATGGTGTTTGACACAGAAAAGTTTGCGGCGTCCCCTAATGAGGCACAGTTCCTAGTGTTACAAAGATCGGAACTCTTGATATTGGCCAGACATTTTAACTTGGAGGTCCACGTTAATATGAAGAAAGCAGAGATGCAGACATTGGTGGTAGAATCTCTGGTGGGACAAGGAACATGGACAGAGGTAGCCTTGGATTGGCTACCTGAGGAAAAAGAAAATGTGGAGCTCCGGAAAATGGAGATGCAACTGCAGAGCCAGGAAAGGTTAAAAGCAGAGGAAAGGAGAGCTGCAAGGGAACGAGGAAAGAAGAGTAGCACAGGAACGAGAACGCGAGGAGAGAAGAACCGAGGAAAGGAGAGCTGAAGAAGAAAGAAGAGCAAAGGAAAGAGCAGAGGAAAGGAGAGCCGAAAGGGAGTTAAAGGAACTTGACATGGAGTATCAGAAGGAAGTTAAACTCAAGGAGCTGGAATTAATGGGAGAACGGGGAGAAGTAGCATCCATGCCGGCTGGTTCGACAACTAGTCAGAACACCTGGGATGTTGGTAGGCATGTGAGGCTGGTTCCACCCTTCAATGAAAAGGAGGTGGCCAAGTTTTTTTTACACTTTGAGAAAGTGGATCAAATGCTAAAATGGCCTGTGGGGTCCTGGACTATGTTAGTGCAAAGTGTTTTAGTGGGTAAAGCTCAAGATATATTTTCGGCTTTACGGATTGACCAATGTGCAGATTATGAGAAAGTGAAGAAAGCCATTCTCAAAGCCTATGAATTGGTCCCTGAAGCTTACCGGCAAAAATTCCGGAATGCCAGGATGAGGGAGAGTGAGACCCATGTGGAGTTTGCCAGAATGAAGGAAACCATGTTTGATCGGTGGTGCGATTCGAAGGGGATTGGGAAAGACTTCAACCTGTTGCGACAATTGATCTTGGTGGAGGAATTCAAACAGTGTGTCCACGAGGACATTAAAGTACATCTGGAGGAAAAGAAGGTACCAGAGTTGTATGAGGCAGCAACCGTGGCAGATGACTATGCCTTGACACACAGGATGGGGTTCCACACACCAAATTCCCGCGTAGAGATCGCCAGGGGAGTTATGGTACATCCGGTGCGGAGAACGAATATTCATGGGGGCGGCTTAGAGATGACTATGAGGACAAATCTGATACTGTGTCTTTCAGGGATCAGAAGACTACAGTTCCAAGACAGACTTATCTTCCGGGGGGCTCGAGGCAGACCATGAGTTTTTCCTCCGTGCCTAATTGCGCTTTTTGCAAGAAACCTGGACACTTGATGTCCCAATGTTATGCCCTGGAAAGGAAAAATCAGGAGCGGAGTCAGACTAGTACAACTCCGAATGCATTGGCAAATGCGAGAAATCGTCCTTGGAGGACAGTGCCTTGTGAAGGTTCCCATGCCAAAGTTACGGCATCACAGAATGACCTTGTTCAAGAGGGTTACAAACCTTTTATTTCAGATAGGCTTTCAGCCAAGGGGGTTGGTCGGTACCATACAGATGGAGTAAGGCTCATTGTGATTTTTAGCAAGATCTATGTCCCTAGATATGAAAAAAAAGTGATAGCAGTGTATAACTCTCGGCCATCTCTGTGTTATCACCCGAAATATTATTATACGCCCGCTTCGCTTCGCCAAAAAATGTGATATTTGCTAAAATTGGAAGAAATATGTTTTTAAGGACCACAGAGTGCCAATAATTTGCATACTGGATGCCAACTAATATAGTAATATAAATATAGAACATTTGTGGGGGTTATTTATCAAATTTTTGATATAATGACAAAAAATATGTTAAATTTAGTGAAAAAGTGGTCGAAAAGTCTTCGAGTTCAGAATTCACAGTGTACATTTTTGTCAATATTTCAAAAATGAAAACTCCCAGAGTAACATTTGACCCCTCAAAATCTTCGCAAGGAACCACTGCATTGGAATATATCATTACTTTGTAATATGGTCGTTGTTTGGGGCACATATTTTGGCAAAGTTCAAAATATGTTCAACCATACCCCCTAATTTTGATATTTTGGAACGAAACATAGCTTTTGAACATTTTAGGTTTATTTGTATACTACTTTTGGTATCTCTGTGTAATTTTTGGTATTAGCTAGTATCCTAAAGTAGGTTTGTAACATCAGCTACATTATATTTCACAATGCATGCAAACTTGCTCCACACTCTAGGTTTATCATGATCTCTCGAACAAATACGCCTTGTTATTATACAGTATTATTACCAATCAATTTTTAACACAATTGACACAGATTACAGGCATTTAAAACACATACTAAATACAACAACATGCATTTTAAGGCCATTTTCCCTGCTAGAGCGGGGGTTAGCCTTGCGGTCCCCATGACAATCTTCTCCATTTTGCCCTATTTTCTGCATCTCTCCTTGTTAACCCCCTTGCCCGCATTTCTTCTTCCACCATCTTTAGCCAAGTCTTTCTCGGTCTTCCCCGTCCTCTACTTCCTTCTACATCAATTTCCATCACTCTTCTCAACCAGTCACTTTCATCCTTCCTCAACACATGACCAAACCATCTCAGCCTGTTCCTCTTCACAGCATCAATCACAGGCAATATTCCCATCATCTTTCGCAATTCATAATTTGTCTTCCTCTCTCTCAACGATACTCCGCACATCCATCGAACCATTCGCATTTCCACCCTTTCCAGCCTTCGTTGCTGCTCTACGTTCATTACCCATGTCTCGCTCCCATAAATCATAACACTTCTCACACATGCAACATACACCTTTCCCTTCAGCTTCAGCGACACTCTCCTCCTCATCAGCACGCCACTCAGTTCCCGAAACTTCTTCCATGCACATCTCACTCGAGCAACCGTTGCCGAGTCTGATCCACCTTCTCCATTCAGCATGTCTCCGAGGTAGCAAAATGTTTTCACACCTTCCAGCTTCATGCCGTCTCCAAGATCCAACTCAACATTTCCTTCATCTGCAGCTCCCTCTGTGCACACCTTACATTTGAATGTAGCTGCCACACTGGTTAATGACCCTCTCAGACCACTACATTTTTGATGAACCCACTCAGCGCACATTGTACACTGAATGGAGTTCACTCCGACACCCTTCCTACACACAGCACAGGGCCACTTACCAGTTCTTTCCACCTCACCACATGCTTTACCACTTGCCATCACCTTCGTCTTTCCGATATTCACCTTCAGACCTTTTGTCTCCAAACATTCCTTCCACGTGTTCATCTTTTCCTTCAGTCCATCCATACTTTCCGCAATCAACACCAGATCATCTGCATACAACAACTCCCACGGTAAACCCTCCTTTACATTCTGAGCCAGCACCTCCATCACAGCTACAAATAGTAGTGGACTTAGTACCGACCCCTGATGCACTCCCACCTTCACCTCAAACTCACCACTGTTCCCATCCTTCGTCCTTACAGCTGTGCGCGCTCTTTTGTACATTGCCATCACTACTCTGATCAACCATTCCTCCACTCCTAACTTCCTCAATGCCCATGTCAATACTTTGCGTGGAACCCTATCGAATGCTTTCTCCAGATCAACAAACCCAAAAAACAACTTCTTCCTCTTCTCCATGTACTTCTCCTGCAACTGCCTCACAATGAAAAGCGCATCTGTCGTTCCTCTTCCTGGCATAAATCCAAACTGCATTTCGTCGATCTTCACTTTCTTCTTTATCCTCCTCTCCAACACCCTTTCCAATACCTTCATTCCATGCTCCAATAACTTTATCGCTCGGTACGAGCCACACTCCAGAGGGTCACCTTTCCCCTTGTATAGAGGGACGAGGGCACTCAGTTCCCAATCCACTGGAATGCGGCCTTCTTTCACCACCAGATTACAGATCTCTGTCATTCTCTTCACACCCCGATTTCCTGCTGCCTTCAACATATCTCCCACAACTCCCGTCGGCCCTCCCGCTTTTCCACTCTTCATTGCTTTTATCGCTTCCTCAACTTCCTTCTCAGTTATCTTCTCTGCCGGTCCTAAAACTGGGTTACTCTCTATGTTGCCATCCCATTCATTCTCTGTATTCAACCGCATTTCCATATATCTTTTCCATCTTCCTATAATTCCATCTGGGTCGACAACGATTTGTCCCACTTCATCCTTCAAGCAACTCACCCCCATCACGTCACACCTCTCTTTCGCTATGTGCTTTGCAATCCTGAATACTGCTTTCTGACCCTCTTCCAAATCCAAGCGTTCTCCGAACATTTTCCTACATGCCTCCTGCGCCTTTGCTACCTCTTTCTTTGCAGCCTTCCTGGCTGCCTTATAACTTTCATGCTCTGCTGTTTCTGCTCCCGTACCCTTCGCCTTCTGCCACTCCTTGAACGTCTTCCTCTTCTCGTCAATCCTCTTTCCAACTTCATCATCCCACCACCATGTTTCCGAGTGCCTCGGTGGTCCTTTTGTCCATCCACATACCTCACCAACGGCTCCCAACAGACTAGCTTTCATTGACATCCAACCACTTTCAAGCTCAACCACATCATCCTCTACCCTACTCAGCCTCTCTTTTAATGCCTCCCTTACTGTCACCTCTTTCAACCTCCACACCTTCATTCTTGGTTGGTACTTCACCCGCCGAGCTCTCCTCGCACCTTTCATTTTTATGTCGCAGACAACCAAGTGGTGCTGTGAAACAGCCTCCTCCCCCGGGATCACCTTTGTGTCCCGGAGGTGCCCCCTATCTCGCCTACGCACCATCAGGTAGTCAACGGTTGTCGTCGACCCACCTGACGTGTATGTAACAAGCTTATTATCCTCTTTCTGGAACTGAGTATTACAAATCAACAAATCAGCTCCATCAGCAAACTCCAAAATCCTTTCACCTTCTCCATTTCTCACACCATATCCGTAACCCCCATGAACTCCCTCAAAACCATCCATACTCCTTCCCACATGTCCATTCAGGTCTCCTCCCACCACAACAACTTCTTCATCTTTCACGTTTTCCATCAGCTTCTCTATCGCACACCAGAACTTGTCCTTCTCTTCATTGCTTCGACCAACCTGCGGAGCATATCCCGAGATGACGTTCACCAAGAGCTTTCCAATCATCATTTTCACCATCATCAACCTATCACTCACTCTAGTCACACTCACCACACTGTCTACAAACTCCTCAGAAAACAGGACACCAACACCATTCACGCCCTCCGGGCACCCTTGCCACACAAACTTGTATTTCTGTCCCTGCCTACCCTTCACCATTCTCACACCACTTCCCTTCCATCTCGTCTCTTGCACACAACATATGTCCACTCTTCTTCTGACCAATACTTCCACCACTTCTCCTGATCTCCCTGTCATTGTCCCTACATTCCATGTCCCAAACCTCAGAAACCGATCTCCACTTCGGGCTGCACCCTGCCAATATGTAGTTGTAATTGTCATGGTTCTCTTTTTGAGGCAATGTTTTTATGGCCGGATGCCCTTCCTGACGCCAACCCTCTTAGTTGTCTCTTACGACACGCAGGGATACGGTGTACCTATTCTGACCAGGGTACACACTGGGAAACGTTTAAAACATGGAAATTCTGGGGGGGGGGGCGTCGTCAGCATCACGGCTGCAGTTTAAACATATTCCAACAATATCCAAACAGAACCATGAAAACCATGAAAAACAATCTGGGAAAAGTCTCCAAGCGAGAACGTGGATTTGAGAAGGAAGGAGCAGAGGCGGGAGAGAAACGAGATACAGGGGGCGGGGCACAAGCCGAGACGAGGAGGAGAGCTAAATACTAAATAATGCTTATAAATTGAACCTATCCTTTTATGCATCGGGCTACTTTAAATTACAATGAACGTCATACATATTATACTTAAATCACTTAACAGAAAATAAATGTCTGAAATGACATCACGAAAGTGTCCCTCCCTTTAGATGCGCAACATATTTGGCTCAGAATCCGTATTCTTGCTCCTCGTCAGGTGGATCATCCTCGTCGAGGCTGTCGTCGTCTGGTCAAATGTTACTCTGGGAGTTTTCATTTTTGAAATATTGACAAAAATGTACACTGTGAATTCTGAACTCGAAGCGATTTCGACCACTTTTTCACTAAATTTAACATATTTTTTGTCATCTATCTATAATTCCAGTAATCTCTGTGTGTATGTTTGTATGTATGTATGTATGTATGTATGTATGTATGTATGTATGTATGTATGTATGTATGTTTGTATGTTTGTCTGTGACCGCTGTTTCTCGACAACTACCGGTCCGATATACTTGAAACTTGCCAGGTATATTGCTGGGGACCCGAGGATGTGCCTTTTCAAGGTTTCATATTAATCGGAGAAGTACTTACCGAGCTATGTCCAAAAAACGCTTCAACCAATCAGAGAGCAGCGAGCTATCACGTGTGCCGAACGTGGCGAACAGACTCTGCCTCGGACGGCACATTTGAGAGCGTATTCATTTATTTCACGTTGGAAAACTATGTTGCCGTTAAACTATGTTTTAAAACTAATTAAAACTAATGCGATTCATCGTAACTGCGATTTGCGACCTTCCGGACAGTGAAGACTTCACTTCCGGCAGCCAATCACAGAACGCTTTGTTGCGTAGGCGTGGCCGATGTGAGAGCGAGCCGAGCCGAGCGTGTGCGCCATTACGGTTCGTAATTCAATTTCTTCCGGAGAAAATAATAATTTCTCGATTTCTTATGCGCATTATTTCTCCCAATTCAGTCAGAGCGAAGGGCGGAAGCGAAGAGCGTTGTTTTTTTTGTTTACGGGCGTACGGGCGTACGGGCGGGGTAGAGCGTACGGGTAGCGTTTTTTTTTTTTTTGGCAAGGAACGGGCACCCACGTACGGGCATGCCCAAGTTATATCAAAAATTTGATAAATAACCCCCACAAATGTTCTATATTTCTATTACTATATTAGTTGGCATCCAGTATGCAAATTATTGGCACTCTGTGGTCCTTAAAAACATATTTCTTCCAATTTTAGCAAATATCACATTTTTTGGTGAAGCGAAGCGGGCGTATAATAATATTTCGGGTGATAACACAGAGATGGCCGAGAGTTATACACTGCTATCACTTTTTTTTCATATCTAGGGACATATATCTTGCTAAAAATCACAATGAGCCTTACTCCATCTGTATGGTACCAACCGGTCAATTTGGGGGGTCTGGCTCATAGCCTAAGAGGGGTTTGTGTCACTGGATGGAGACTTGACTAACCAGAGACCTGTTAGGGTATTGAGGGACACAGGAGCACATCAATCTTTAATGCTGGAAGGCATTTTGCCATTGTCAGAGAAGACGGCAACTGGTGTGAGTGTTCTTTTACAGGGGGTTGGTGGCTGTGTTAAAGCCCCACTTCATGTCATCTATTTGAAGTCTGATTTGGTGTCAGGACTGGTCACCGTAGGTTTACAAGCCACTCTTCCTGTAGAGGGAATATCTTTTGTTATCGGGAATGATTTGGCCGGTGGTCAAGTTTCTGGTAACCCGATGTTTGTTGAAAATCCTAGTATGGAAAATAACACTGCACAGTTAGAGCAGGAGATTCCGGGTATCTTTCCATCCTGTACCGCGACTCGTGCTATGGGTAGGAAGCGCTCCGAAGAGCAGGAAAAGGTACTGACGTCACGCTTTGCACAGGCACGCCTTGTCAAGTACCCTGAAACTAAGTGTCAGCACACACGAGTCATGAATGGAGGCAATGTTGGCAAGCTCTTTGTAGGTGGACTGAACTTCAAAACAAGGGAAGTTGTTCTGGACTCTGTCTTCGGCCAATATGGACCACTCTTGGAAGTGCGGCTGATAAAAGACAGGGAGACGCGAAAGTCAAAAGGGTTTGGCTTTGTAACATTTGAAAACACAAAGGATGCCAAAGATGCAGAAAAGGATTTGAATGGCAAGGATTTGGATGGTCGGACCTTAATAGTGGAGAAGGCAGGCCATGGGTGTCGAGGGGGCTTCAGAGGGGGGAAACGTGGAGGTAGCTTCAGGAGTGGCTATGGCTCCCGGGGTGGGGGTAGTAGTTTTGGTGGTGGACGCAGTCGACATCACTATGGCGGCTCCCAGAGTTATGGCAGATCCCGAAGGGATGGTTATCAGGGTAGTGGCCGAGAAGGAGACCGCTATTCACGTGACTACAGCGACAAGCGCTCCAACCGTGATTATTATGAAAGTTAGGAAGAGTTGAAGCACTGAATGTTGCGGAGCAGCCGAGCCAAGATTCCTACACGGATTAACCGTGAACTCCACTTTCCTAAAGGCGTCCATGTAGTGAATACTTCCAGGCCTCACCACCCAACCACCATGCAACCTGGCTCTCAGCTCGGCCTCCCAAAAAAAGTGATATAGATTTGCTTGACTTTGGATTTTTGATCACAACCCCTTAACCTTCATTCAGGAAAAAAAAAAAATGACAAATAAAAATCAGAGGTTGATGAGATGGAGTTTGACTTTGCAGGAGTTCAACTTGGAAATTGAGCATGTAAAGGGCAGGGACAATGTCGATGCTGATGCTTTGTCCAGAGTGAACTAACTTTGGAAATATCTGCAGGATGTTTGAAGTTTTGTTGCTTTATTTTCGGGAAATATTGATTATCGTTGCTCACGGGAATTGATGATTTGGGTGCGAGTTTACTTTTGTTTGTTGGGAGAGTTTTGCCTACAAAGAAAGTTTTCACTATGTTCAAACTTTCTTTCTTGAGGGGGGGAAGTGTTATGGATTCATCACTTCTGTTGTGGTGGTTTTCATCCACTGTAAATATTTCTGATTCCATGCACTATTGTTCTTTTCAAAAGGTTTATTGTTCATGAACTGTTTTCAAAAGGTAAAAAAGTTAAGGTTAAAAGAAACAGGAAACCGGATCGGGAACCGGGTGACGAAGAGGAAGAAGAGAGAGAAAAAGGGCGGAGCGAGTGAGTCGGACAAGAAAGCCGAGTTGCTCCGAGTTCGGAATCGAACATTGTCGAACGGTAGTCGCTTGCGAACTTTCGGGATTCCCGGGAAAGGGATTCCTGTGACAGAGTTGTCATCGCTGTGACCGATCAACCTGCGTGTCACGATTTTGGCGGTGGATTCCGAGGAGAATTATCGCCGGGCCGTTAGGTCTCTAGAACGAGTCGTCGGCCATTTTGACTCACGCGCTTCGCGCGTCGAGGAAGGTTTCTTTCCTTCGTCAGCTGTTTTCACCACTTTCAGACGTATCTGGGGTGTGTGTGTGCGCCGTGGCTTTTGAAGATAACTTTGCGGTTCGCCGACTATGAGCCGTGAAAGTCCATACCCGAGGGTGTGATTTCCCAGTCGCCTTGAGGGCGCCTTTGTGCAGCTTTGGGCGGTGTGACTGTACTTGCCATCCGCACGGGATTCTGGTCTCGATTGGACATCGTTCTGGCGATCGCTGGAGCGAATCAACTTTGGGCTTGAAGCCGGGAATAAGAGACATTGGGGATGTTCTGGTTTCACTCACTTGGAGCACAGTGAGTTATATATTACAAAACTGATGGTACCATCATAGGACATATTCATTGTACTTTTGATTACTATTATTGTTGTACTGTTATTCTTGTGTGATCTCAATACAATATTTGTTTGTGAGTAACAATTGGGGTGGCTTCTCCATTGATCTTTGACATACAGAATAACACATTTTTCTGCCGTGACTCCTCTCGGGGCTCGGAGGTACACCGTGACCAGGGGGTCGGGGAGGAGCACGTAACACGCTTCCATGTTACCCAGTTGCAATTAGCTCCTGGGCGAAGGCTTTAATAATGTAGAATTTCCATCGATGGGGGTTGTTCGAGACTGGCAATCCGGTCTTTCCACAAAGCGATGCGGGCTTCAGATGGGGTTGATTGTAACGAAACAACACTGTTCATTAAGCTCTTCCTTGAGTTTAGGTGGCTGAGTGTCGGTGTATGACCGTGCAGAGAGTGCCTTTCATCTGATGTGTGACGGAGTCACTCTTTCTTTCTGGCTGCCGTTCTTCTTATATCAGAGGGAGCTATTCCCACCAAGATATAAAAGCGATTGGTGTTTGTTGTTTTCAAACAACCTGTGATAGATCAGCAGCTTGCATTCAGAACGGCATCCATCTTCTTCGCATGAGTAGATCTTTCCCATGCAGGGCAGGCGTATTCAATAGTGGTGGAGCAAAGAGCAAGTGCACTGTGAAGCGCACAGGGTTTTAAGTTGTGTTTGCAGGAGGATAAATTATTAATTAAAGGAGATAGCAACAACACAACACAGAAATTTAGCGACACCTCATCCAGACCATTCCGTTCAGTTCAGTTTTGGTCACAATGTCTAAGGGAAGGGCATATTGAAGCTGTCAGAGAGAGGGCTCAGCATCGATGGAATACATTGACACCAGACAACGCTGGACCAGGTATGAAAGCAGCGAAAAGAGACAGAACTATTCACATTAGTCGAGTCTAGGCCTTGCAGCATACCTCAAACCAATGGTGGTGGGGAGAAACTCAGGAACCAGAGTAAATAACGTGCACATAAATCACTTCAAGGGACAAAATCAAATTATGGTTGAAGTCGATGTAAAATACTTACTGATACATTTGATAACTTTGTTAAACTGTGTCGAAGGCAATCGGATGGTGCTACATTGAAGTAAGTAAGTAAGCATGCAGACAGACAGACAGACAGACACACACACACAACCACACACACACACACACACGCAGGCACACACACGTCGCCTCTCCTGTCCGTTTGGGTATGGTGTGAAATGTAGATGGTACAGGATCGAAGATTGTTCCAAATTGGACAACAGATTGTGGCATGTTATGTGACAAAACTTACTTTTGTCACATAATATGCCAGTGTAACCATCCATACAGGTACACTAAAATGATGCTAGGATATTCGTGCAGGTGACAAATGAACAGGGGCGTGAAAAGCACACGTTTATATCTGCAAGAAAATGAGCAAAACTGTTGGGAAAAAGTACATGAGAGGAGAATCATACAAAACTGCAAGTCTGACAGCTACGCAAATACACCTGCACTAACATTATATGTGCCAATATGTCATCCATGTAACTACCACAAGTCGCATTACTTGCTTGTTTAGTCAATGAAAATTCATAAGAAAGATGGCTCACAGGTTAGCTTTAAGGTTTGCTTAAAATGTACAATCTCGTACCTTCATCGCAGTTCTTTCCCGTCCATCCAGGCAAACATGAGCAATGGTAATCATTGACCAAATCTGTACATGTTGCTCCATTCTCGCAGAGCAGGGGGATGCAATTTTCGATATCTGAATCACAGAAAAGGATCTGTTAGGTTGATAGAGTGCGGTACAATGAGGCATAATCGAATCAGGATAATATAATTGAACCAGACAAAAATATCATGGCATGGTGTTTCTGAGAGATTAACCTGCTGTACAATGTTATAAGGAGTGATACCCTCCCTGCTACTGAGAGATGGGGAGAATTAATTCAAATTGTGTGCAGATGTACTATCATATTATCAGACACCAGCTCTTTGTTCCGTAAGAGACTGCGTACTTCGTCAAAAGGTTCTCAAACACAATGCCTCGTGTCTCAAGTTTGATAAACGTTCTGCAGTACTTATTGGAGCATCGAGTTCTGTTACTTTCCAACAAGATGTTCATGCACACATGGTCAGAATGTGTAAACATCACCTACAACTCACAGAGCATCTCCCAAAAGCTTCATCTCCCATTTTTGAGCTCATCTAGTCCAGAAAATCCAAAATAACTTGTGGCATCAAATCGCAAAAAAGGTCTATTTCTTTTCAATAGATTGTTTCAGTCAAATGACATAAAATGAAATGAGGTTAGACTTCCGGTCCCTCGAGCGACGGGGCTTGCTTCGATCTCTCCACGGCATCAAAGTTTGAGTGTTTCCCGTTCGTTTCTTTGTCGAATTTCCGCTGCATATTTTGTTGTGTATGTGTTATTGTGTGTTTCTGTTTGGTTTTGTGGTTGTTGCAAATTTGTGTGTAATTAGTCGTTTCTTTGTTCGCGCCTCGTGCGGCCTGGTGTCTCGTGCGGCCTCCTCGTCTCGACTAGTGCCCCGCCCCCTATATCTCGTTTTCTTCCACCTCTTCTCCTGCTTTCTCAAATCCATGTTCTCACTTAGAGACTTTTCCCAGATTGTTTTCATGGTTTTGTTTAAATATTATTTAAATATGTTTGAACCACAGCCGTGATGCTGACGCCGCCCCTCCCCCCCCCCTGCCCCCCAGAATTTCCATGTTTTAAACGTTTCCCAGTGTGTACCCTGGATAAGGATAGGTACGCCGTATCCCTGCGTGTCGTAAGAGGCGACTAAGAGGGTTGGCGTCAGGAAGGGCATCCGGCCATAAAAACATTGCCTCAAAAAGAGAACCATGACAATTACAACTACATATGGGCAGGGTACAGCCCGAAGTGGAGATCGGTTTCTGAGGTTTGGGACATGGAATGTAGGGACAATGACAGGGAGATCAGGAGAAGTGGTGGAAGTATTGGTCAGAAGAAGAGTGGACATATGTTGTGTGCAAGAGATGAGATGGAAGGGAAGTGGTGTGAGAATGGTGAAGGGTAGGCAGGGACAGAAATACAAGTTTGTGTGGCAAGGGTGCCTGGAGGGCATGAATGGTTTTGGTGTCCTGTTTTCTGAGGAGTTTGTAGACAGTGTGGTGAGTGTGACTAGAGTGAGTGATAGGTTGATGATGGTGAAAATGATGATTGGAAAGCTATTGGTGAACGTCATCTCGGGATATGCTCCGCAAGTTGGTCGAAGCGATGAAGAGAAGGACAGGTTCTGGTGTGCGATAGAGAAGCTGATGGAAAACGTGAAAGATGAGGACGTTGTTGTGGTAGGAGGAGACCTAAATGGACATGTGGGAAGGAGTATGGATGGTTTTGACGGAGTTCATGGGGGTTACGGATATGGTGTGAGAAATGGAGAAGGTGAAAGGATTTTGGAGTTTGCTGATGGAGCTGATTTGTTGATTTGTAATACTCAGTTCCAGAAAGAGGATACTAAGCTTGTTACATACACGGCAGGTGGGTCGACAACAACCGTTGACTACCTGATGGTGCGTAGGCGAGATAGGGGGCACCTCCGGGACACAAAGGTGATCCCGGGGGAGGAGGCTGTTTCACAGCACCACTTGGTTGTCTGCGACATAAGGGTGAAAGGTGCGAGGAGAGCTCGGCGGGTGAAGTACCAACCGAGAATGAAGGTGTGGAGGTTGAAAGAGGTGACAGTAAGGGAGGCATTAAAAGAGAGGCTGAGTATGGTTGAGGATGATGTGGTTGAGCTTGAAAGTGGTTGGATGTCAATGAAAGCTAGTCTGTTGGGAGCCGTTGGTGAGGTATGTGGATGGACAAAAGGACCACCGAGGCACTCGGAAACATGGTGGTGGGATGATGAAGTTGGAAAGAGGATTGACGAGAAGAGGAAGAAGTTCAAGGAGTGGCAGAAGGCGAAGGGTACGGGACCAGAAACAGCAGAGCATGAAAGTCATAAGGCAGCCAGGAAGGCTGCAAAGAAAGAGGTAGCAAAGGCGCAGGAGGCATGTAGGAAAATGTTCGGAGAACGCTTGGATTCGGAAGAGGGTCAGAAAGCAGTATTCAGGATTGCAAAGCAGATAGCGAAAGAGAGGTGTGATGTGATGGGGGTGAGTTGCTTGAAGGATGAAGTGGGACAAATCGTTGTCGACCCAGATGGAATTAAAGGAAGATGGAAAAGATATATGGAAATGCTGTTGAATACAGAGAATGAATGGGATGGCAACATAGAGAGTAACCCAGTTTTAGGACCGGCAGAGAAGATAACTGAGAAGGAAGTTGAGGAAGCGATAAAAGCAATGAAGGGTAGAAAAGCGGGAGGGCCGACGGGAGTTGTGGGAGATATGTTGAAGGCAGCAGGAAGTTGGGGTGTGAAGAGAATGACAGAGATCTGTAATCTGGTGGTGAAAGAAGGCCGCATTCCAGTGGATTGGGAACTGAGTACCCTCGTCCCTCTATACAAGGGGAAAGGTGACCCTCTCGAGTGTGGCTCGTACCGAGCGATAAAGTTATTGGAGCATGGAATTGAAGGTATTGGAAAGGGTGTTGGAGAGGAGGATAAGGAAGAAAGTGAAGATCGACGAAATGCAGTTTGGATTCATGCCAGGAAGAGGAACGGCAGACGCGCTTTTCATTGTGAGGCAGTTGCAGGAGAAGTACATGGAGAAGAGGAAGAAGTTGTTGCTTGGGTCATTGAGTCTGCCCTCTGCTCGGTCCCGGCTCTGCTCCTGGCTCCACCTGCCCGACTCCTTCGCTGTTTCCTCGGGCCTGCTCTCGTGGGCTCTCGTGGGTTGTGACCATTGCTTGCAGCGGTGGCGGATTGCCGCTGTGATCTTGATTAGCGGCGGCGGTCGTTTGCCGCTGCATTTGCCGCTTGCCTCCTCAACCTTGGCCTGGCTTCGTACTCGTCCCTTCGCTCCTGCTGGCATGGCACTGCGGTACTCCGCTGCAAGCCTTCTTCTGCTAAATACCCGCTCCACCCCATCATGCATCTCTGCTATCAAATCAAATGGACTCCTGCGACGACCCAGGTACATTCACCGTGGCTCCGGTCGTAAGTTTGTTTATTCACAATCAGGTCACTCCATACCCGTCCTCTGGTCGGCTCAGCGCACTCCCACTCATCGTCCCAGCGCACCTGGTCACAACAACGCACACAATTGCACCTCCTGTCTGCGAATCCTGGCTAAATCACCGGATTTCATTCCCGCTGTACAAAACAACATCAAGCTCACCCTGTTCAATACCCGGTCTCTCAACAACAAATGCCTCATCCTGAACGACTACATCCTAGAAAATAAACTGGACTTTCTCTGTCTCACGGAAACCTGGCAACAACCTCTGGATTACTTCGCACTCAACCTCACCACACCCAATGGATATTCTTACATCAATAAACCACGCTCGGAAGGCCGAGGTGGTGGAATTGCCGTTATTCACCGACAAGACATCAGGACCAGCCTCATCTCCACCGCATCTGCTCCATCATTTGAACACCTGGCTTTTAAACTCTCTGGTCTCACACAGTCAGTCATGGCTGTTGTCTACCGCCCTCCCAAACCACACCCATCATTCCTGTCTGACTTCTCCTACTTTCTGACCCAGCTATGTTCCCTCTCCCCCTCAATCCTCCTCCTTGGTGATTTCAATATGCACATGGACTCCACTGACTCCACGATAACCACTGACTTCACTGATTTACTCACCTGCTTTAACCTCACTCAACATGTCAACTTTCCGACCCATAACCGTGGTCACATTTTGGACCTTGTCTGCTCTATTGGACTAATTTTGCACCATCTCTCTGGCTCCGACCTCACCCTCTCTGACCACTTAGCCATCACTATGACCATCAACATCCCCACTCCAGCACCAAGGCATTATCGCACTATCAACTTCCGTAAGCTAAACACTCTTTCACCTACCTCATTCTCATCCACCCTCTCTGGAAAAATGTCCACTTCTCCCTTCATTGACCTCCACACCCCTTCTGACCTCACGGACTACTACAATCACACTCTCTCCTCCTGCCTTGACCAACTTGCACCTGTAAAACCAAAACAGTTTCTTTCACCCATTCTGCTCCCTGGTTTACCCCTGAACTCCGCCTCGTGCTCGCCAACTTGAAAGACTCCACAATAAAACAGGTCTCACAGTTCACTCCCAAGCCTACAAGGACCACCTGCAACACTATAAAGATGCCCTCTCCCGCGCCCGCTCCGCCTACTACTCTCAAATTATCCACTCTGGCTCCGGAAACCCAAAAGCACTCTTCTCTACAATAAACAAACTCCTCAGCCCCCTGAACACCGCCACCCAGTCATTCACAGTAGACAACTGCATCTCCTTCCTTTCATTCTTCCAACGCAAAATTGAAAACATCTACAACAGCTTGACCACCGCCACACCCGCTCCCCCTCAAACCACCTGCCCCCCCCCCATCCTGCCAACCCCTGTCTCAATTCTCCCCAATCTCCCTGACTGACCTCTCTGAACTCCTCATAGGAATGAAAACTGCCACCTGCACTCTTGACCCCATCCCCTCCAGCTTTGTCAAGGCCTCCCTTCCTGCTCTCTCTCCACTTATCATTGCAACAATAAACTCCTCCCTGTCTACAGGCATCGTCCCACCATCCCTCAAAATTGCTGCTGTTACCCCCATTCTGAAAAAACCTGGACTAAACCCTGATACCCTAAACAACTTCAGACCCATCTCCAACCTACCCTTTCTGTCAAAAGTTTTGGAACGCGCTGTAGCCACTCAACCCAAACATCACCTCTCTGCCAATAACCTGGATGAAACATTCCAATCCGGATTCCGCTCCAACCACAGTACTGAAACTGCTCTCCTCAAAATCACCAACGACCTTCTCCTCTCCTCTGACGCTGGCAACCTCAACATTCTCATCCTCCTCGACCTCAGTGCCACCTTTGACACCATTGATCACACCATCCTCCTCACCCGACTTGAAACCACCTTTAACATTACTGGCACTGCCCTCTCTTGGATTAAATCATACCTCTCTGACAGACGCCAGTTCATCTCCATCAATAACTGCAAATCCCCCACTGCTCCCCTCCCACAAGGTTCAGTTCTGGGCCCCCTCCTCTTCATCCTTTACCTGTCCCCCCTCGGTCACTTAATCCGCCATCATGGTCTCCAATTCCACTGCTTCGCCGATGACATCCAGCTTTTCATCTCCACCAAGTCCATCTCCACCGCCACCCACTCTATCCTGACAAACTGCATCGCTGAAATAAAATCCTGGCTTCAAATCAACTTCCCCAAACTTAACTGTGATAAATCTGAAATAATCATCATTGGCCCAAAAACGCTCATAAAATCCACCCATAACTTTGCCCTCAACATCGATGGTATCCCAGTATCCACGTCCCATCACATCCAGAATCTTGGCATCATTTTTGACCAAACCCTCTCCTTCGACAAATACACTAAACAGATCACAAAGACAGCCTTCTTTCACCTGAAAAACATCGCCCGTCTCCGTCCATCCCTCTCCTCCACGGCTGCAGAAACCCTCATCCACGCCTTCATCACCTCCCGTCTGGACTACTGCAACAGCCTCCTCTATGGTTCACCCTCAGCAATCACCAATAAACTCCAATACATTCAGAACTCCGCTGCCCGTCTACTCACCCATTCCCGGACCCGTGACCACATCACCCCCATCCTTTACAAGCTTCACTGGCTCCCCATCTCCCAGAGAATCCAGTACAAAATCCTCCTCTTGACCTACAAAGCCCTCCATAACCTGGCCCCATCCTACCTGGCTGACCTCCTCTCCAGACACACTCCCACCCGCAACCTCCGCTCTGCTGGTACCAACCTCCTGACCCCCCACCCCCCCCCCCATCCGGACCAAACTCAGATCCTGGGGGGACAGGGCCTTCTCCGTCGCTGCTCCCACCCTCTGGAACTCACTTCCTCACACCATCAGAGACTCCTCCTCACTCACCACATTCAAAACATCACTCAAGACCCACCTGTTCAACACTGCATTCAACATTTAACCCACAGCATTTAACCCCTGACTATCGCTTCTCCTTCTCCCTCTTTTGTGCTTTGAATATTTCCCTATTGATTCTTGTCTTTTGAAATTGTTTTTATGTTTTGCTATGCATTATGTTTTGCACTCTATCAAAGCGTCTTTGGGCTTCCTGAAAAGCGCTATATAAAATAAATGAATTGTTATTATTATTATTGGGTTTGTTGATCTGGAGAAAGCATTCGATCGGGTTCCACGCAAAGTATTGACATGGGCATTGAGGAAGTTAGGAGTGGAGGAATGGTTGATCAGAGTAGTGATGGCAATGTACAAAAGAGTGTGCACAGCTGTAAGGACGAAGGACGGGAACAGTGGTGAGTTTGAGGTGAAGGAGGGAGTGCAACAGGGGTCGGTACTAAGTCCACTACTATTTGTAGCTGTGATGAAGGTGCTGGCTCAGAACGTAAAGGAGGGTTTACCATGGGAGTTGTTGTATGCAGATGATCTGGTGTTGATTGCGGAAAGTATGGATGGACTGAAGGAAAAGATGAACACGTGGAAGGAATGTTTGGAGACAAAAGGTCTGAAGGTGAATATCGGAAAGACGAAGGTGATGGCAAGTGGTAAAGCATGTGGTGAGGTGGAAAGAACTGGTAAGTGGCCCTGTGCTGTGTGTAGGAAAGGTGTCGGAGTGAACTCCATTCAGTGTACAATGTGCGCTGAGTGGGTTCATCAAAAATGTAGTGGTCTGAGAGGGTCATTAACCAGTGTGGCAGCTACATTCAAATGTAAGGTGTGCACAGAGGGAGCTGCAGATGAAGGAAATGTTGAGTTGGATCTTGGAGACGGCGTGAAGCTGGAAGGTGTGAAAACATTTTGCTACCTCGGAGACATGCTGAATGGAGAAGGTGGATCAGACTCGGCAACGGTTGCTCGAGTGAGATGTGCATGGAAGAAGTTTCGGGAACTGAGTGGCGTGCTGATGATGAGGGGAGTGTCGTTGAAGCTGAAGAGAAAGGTGTATGCTGCATGTGTGAGAAGTGTTATGATTTATGGGAGCGAGACATGGGTAATGAACGTAGAGCAGCAACGAAGGTTGGAAAGGGTGGAAATGCGAATGGTTCAGTGGATGTGTGGAGTATCGTTGAGAGAGAGGAAGACAAATGATGAATTGTGAAAGATGATGGGAATAGAGCCTGTGATTGATGCTGTGAAGAGGAACAGGTTGAGATGGTTTGGTCATGTGTTGAGGAAGGATGAAAGTGACTGGTTGAGAAGAGTGATGGAAATGAATGTAGAAGGAAGTAGAAGACGGGGAAGACCGAGAAAGACTTGGCTAAAGATGGTGGAAGAAGAAATGCGGGCAAGGGGGTTAACAAGGAGAGATGCAGAAAATAGGGCAAAATGGAGAAGATTGTCAAGGGGACTGCAAGGCTAACCCCCGCTCTAGCAGGGAAAATGGCCTTTAAAATGCATGTTGTGTGTTGTTGTTGTTTCAGTCAAATGACAAAATCACTTCTACGGATCTTCACTGAAAATTGACTTAAACAAGGAGAAAAGGACATAAAATGTCACAGCCCCCATGGTTATAGTAATTTTTCTTTACAGAGTTAAAGACCACCGGTTGGTCATCTTTGGTCAGATTACAAAACAAAATCTTCTGCATATGTGCACTCTCGTGTATTGTCATTGTCCCAAGATTGAAAAAAAATTGTCCTTGCATGGAAATCCATGAAATTTGTCCAAGGAAAAATGAAAAAGCATGTAAAGATTTGTCCAAATAAAATTTGTCCAACCGAAACAGAAATGGTTGGGGACCATTCACAGGAAGCTGCTACCGTCAATCCACACCATCATGATGTACTTACTGCCTGGCATTCAATCGAGCAATGATGTTTACGAGTTCATGTGCTGATGCGGAGCTCGATATACATGGGTCATACATCTTTGCGATTGACTGAACGAACCCATTAAACAGCATGTCCCCTTGACTATCCGACAACATTTAGCAACAGGACAAACACCACTACGGCAGACAAGTAGGAATGTACGCAGTGTGGCTGGTGTTCCCTGTGCTTCAGCAAATGGATCTTATCTTTTGAGGAATCCTTTGTGAGCAGAGCTAGATTATGAAACCTGGTTCCGAACCCTGAGTAAAACGCGGTGTTTCACACCTGAGCATGATGGAGGCAAACATTTATCAAGTCAAACGATCCTATACTTTGTTGACAAAAGGAATTTGTGAGCACATTGTATTTGTTTTGACCAGGTTAACTCTGTGGATGAATATGGGTGAATCGTCAACAGATATGATCCATCCCACCATCCTATTGGCTACTGGGTGGCTCCGGTATCAACCAATGAGCATTGAGCTTACTACTCCATCTATAAAACGTCAGGTTGCCCAATAAATTCCCACATCCATACTTTTCATGAAAAAATAGGGGCAATACCCCTGGTCGCTCACGGAGTAGAACCAAGCAGTATACTACACGGACTAAAGGTATTTTAAACAGTATCACGGTATTTTAAACCAATTTCAATGGTTGTAAGAACAGAGTGCAGCATGTACAATCATACAAACGTAATCACAAGACATTAAACAAACAAACAAACAAACAACTATTTTGGGGGACAACCCCCTGTATTTGTTTTGACCAGGTTAACTCTGTGGATGAATATGGGTGAATCGTCAACAGATATGATCCATCCCACCATCCTATTGGCTACTGGGTGGCTCCGGTATCAACCAATGAGCATTGAGCTTATTACTCCATCTATAAAACGTCAGGTTGCCCAATAAATTCCCACATCCATACTTTTCATGAAAAAATAGGGGCAATACCCCTGGTCGCTCACGGAATAGAACCAAGCAGTATACTACACGGACTAAAGGTATTTTAAACAGTATCACGGTATTTTAAACCAATTTCAATGGTTGTAAGAACAGAGTGCAGCATGTACAATCATACAAACGTAATCACAAGACATTAAACAAACAAACAAACAGACAACTATTTTGGGGGACAACCCCCCCCCCCCCCCCCCCCCCAGAAACACTCCCTTTGGGCCCGGTTTTATAATGCCGTAAACAAACTTTTGTACATCATGGGTGATGATAGCAACATTGTGGTCACGTTTCATTGTAATTGTATGTGTAGTTTCTGAGAAGAAATCAAATACAGTAAAACTTCCTCCAACGCGGTTTCTAATTTACGCACTGAATTAAATGCGTCAAAAACCTCCCCAACGCGAGGGTGTTTCGCATTTACGCGATCGTGGCTGGTGTTTTCCTAAAGATTTATATTATTCTTATTCCTTGTTACTGTGCTGTACTTTACTTAACCCTTGTACACACAAGGCAGGTGTTCTTAGGCTAAATACAAGGCTAATAATAACCCCCTTGTGTGGACAAGGGTTAATTAATATTTAATTTATACGTACGATGATACGTGTCGCCACCTGTCATCATCGGCGATCGCAGTTCGATTTTACATTCTGGATTAATTGCGACAAAAACGGCCGGCGTTTCCCCAAAGATTTTATTCTTTTTCCTTGTTCCTTATTCCTTATTCCCTTGCTTAATTACTATTTAATTTAAACACGCGCGGCACGAGCTGCCACCAAACTGCTGGAGGAGCACTTCAAGGCAACAAGAAATACCCAAGAAATTGCTGTTCGGGTAGATCCTTTTGTGGAAAGAAGCCTGAAGTTCAAGTGGGCCAGAGAATCAGCTTATAGGCACTTCAAACCCAGGAGAGACAGCTTAAAAGGGAGTGTGCGTACCTCTCGACTTTGCTGCCATATAGACCAATTTGAGGGAACAACCAATCAGCTCTCACCTCATCAACTATCCCCAGCTGCAGCAAGGACTTTATAATTTGTTAATCCACTGACTTTCTCTAATCTAGACGAAGAAAGCTGCATAAAACAACCATGAAAAGCTGCATAAGGTAAGCACTTTGCATTTTCAAACTCTACCTGGGTTTGTCCACAGCTGCACATTTTACAGGTAGCACAGGCATGAGAATCCAAACATGACACACCCCATCCGCCACCTGATAGGTTTCATTGCTTGTTGGTGAGCCTTTGGCAACATCGTCAACAGAATCGTGCAACCGTGGTTGTCAAATTTGTACCACATACTACATATACAATATATATATATACATATATGTACTGTATAACGGCAAAGAAGGCAAAGCAAGTGTCTATAACAAAATTATTTAGGCCTACTTCAACAGCCACCAGTCGCACTTAAACCCCTTCCACCAGCAATTCAACCCCTTCCACCAGCAAATCATCACACAAACCTCCAAAAAATCATCACCCAAACTTCCAACAATCACGTCACAATAAGGTGAGTTATTTTGCAATAATACAGTAGTATTATGATGCTAACACTTATTTTAATGTATATTTAATAATGCTGCACCATTCCATACAAAGAAACATGTAAAAAAAATCAAGAAAGGCTGTTTTAGGGTCAGTTTTTTGGGAGCCTGGAACATATCCCCAATTTCCCCATACGCTTAATGATTCCTCCAACGCGAAATCCTCCAACATGAGGTTATCCCAGAACGTATCCCCTGCGTTGGAGGAAGTTTTACTGTACCTATTTGGGGGAGGGGGAGGTGGAGTGGCGGAGGAGAGGGATCGATCCTGGATCCACTTTGACACCCGGAAGACCCCCTTATTAGAGCTCGATTTTTTTTTAATGCCGTGAACAAACTTGAGCCACAACATAACAAATATAATTTGTGCCAAGTTTGGTCACAATCCCATCAGCGGTTTCGGAGAAGAAGTTGCAAGTGTTTCCGGACTGACGGACAGATGACGTGTCATCAGATGAGCTCCCCGAAACTTTGTTCCAGGTGAGCTAAAAATTATAACGTGGTTCTTCATTGTTGTGCACAACAAGTAGGGAAGCCTTCCAAATGCAGGGCAATTCCTCAATGTGTGTGGCTTCCATTGGCAAGATGTTATGCTGGACGACCCACCTTGTGGCATTAACTGGTGGACTTTAAAAATCCCAGTGTCATTCGCAAAGAGGAGGCAAGAACGAAAGCAAGCACTTTCGCCAAATTCTAAATTGCTGTTCTAACCTACAGGGGGTACTTAAAAGAGGCACAGCCATGCATCCAGCAATGATCCAAATCAGCAGCCACCTTTCACAGAGGACACTGTGATGATTACTTGGGGAAAGCAGACGCACAGTGCTGAGCATATTTGTTAAGCTTCTTCTTCTTATCGTGTCCACGGACAGTCTATACATGGCCCAGGCAATTAAACTGGACACATTTTTGCACCTTGTCCTTGAATTCGGCAAGATCTGCAACAGTGCAGGATTGCTCGAGCGCTGGCCATTGCAGGAGATGTTGCATAGTCTGTGGCTCAGTTCGACATTCGTAAGTTGTCGGGCTGGTTGTATATACCCATTTGTTTTGTAACACCTTTGAACGACGTACACCAGTCCGAAGTCTGTTAAGGCACTTCCATATTATCCAGGTGCAATTAGCTCCTGGGTGAAGGCTTTAATCAGGTAGAATTTTCATCGCTGGGGGTTGTTCGAGACTGGCAAGCCGGTCTTTCCACAAAGCGATGCGGGCTTCAGATGGGGTTGACTGTAATGAAACAACACTGTTCATGAAGCTCTTCCTTGAGTTTAGGCAGCTGAGTGTAGGTGTATGACCGTGCAGAGAGTGCCTCTTATCGGATGTATGAAGGTGTCACCCTTTCTTTCTGGCTGCCGTTCTTCTTATATCAGAGGGAGCTTTACCTGCCAAGATATATAGGCTGTTGGTGTTTGTTGGTTTTAAACAACCTGTGATAGATCGACAGCTTGCATTCAGAACAGCTTCCATCTTCTTAGCATGAGTAGACCTTTCCCATACAGGGAAGGTGTATGCAGCAGTGGTAGAGCAAAGAGCAAGTGCACTGTGAAGCGCACAGGGTTTTAGGTTGTATTTGCAGGAGGATAAATAATAAATTAAAGGAGATAGCAACAACACAACACAGAAATTTAGCGACACCTCATCCAGACCATTCTGTTCAGTTTTGGTCACGACATCCAAGGGAAGGACATCGCTGTCAGAGAGAGGGCTCAGCATAGAGTGAATACATTCACACCAGACAAAGCTGGACCAGGTATGAAAGCAGCTGAAAGAGACAGGACTATATACATTAGTCGAGTCACGGCCTTGCAGCATACCTCAAACCAATGGTGGTGGGGATAATCTCAGGCACCAGAGTAAATAACGTGCACATAAATCACATCAAGGGACAAAATCAAAATATGGTTTAAATCGACGAAAAAAACTTACTGATACATTTGATACACTTTGTTAAAACTGTGTCAAAGGCAATCGGATGGCACCATATTGAACAAGCATTCTGAGTATTGCGCTGCAATACATGTCCCCTACCGGCAGTCTGTCGTCCGGAAAACTGTTGGGGAAATTACCAAGGGTTATTTATCCACAGGTTCTGAATCGTTCCCAATCGCTAATTACCTCAGGACGGGCTCACCTGTGATTCGCACACGGGACTTCGATTTATACACCTTGCAGACAGGTCAGCAGAAGCACAAGGAAAATAAGTTGTTGATAAAGAACCTTTTGAGTCGCTAAATATCAGTAATTTAATATATTTTCTGGTTCACGATCAATGATCGATGTGTATATATATATGTTGCTCTGCTTGGCTCCGCCCCTCCAGAAAGCGCGCGCTGATGACGTTGGCGAGACGAGGCTGAGGGCGCGTGGTGCGGCTTGAGGATAACTCCAGAATAAACAAGAGATATTCTTTTTCTTTTTCTTTTTATATTTTCGTTTAATTAACGATATCTGCCAAACCACGCGCCCTATCGCAAATTCCAAAAAGACATTTTAGTAGATTGACATGCTGAACAGATCTGTGAAGTTTCCCCTCGATTGGATCAAAAATGAGGGAGCGGCTCGGTTTTAAAGGTTCATGCTTAAAAACATAATAACTCTGAAACCATGTGACGCATGACGTCATGCTCGCTGACTTTTTTGTTCATCATGGGTATGCGTTTCTGCCTGCAAAGTTTGGCCTCAATCTATTCAGCCGTTGCAGAGAAAAAGGGATTTTTGTGTTTTCACGAAAAACAATATGGCGACCGAACCACGTGACCTGTGACGTCATAATTACCATTAAAATATTCTACAGACCGAGTCCATCATATGGTGAAAATTTGATGTCAATCGGTCCTGTTATTGCAGATAAATTGGTTTTTAAAGGAAATTAAAACTTAAAATGGCACTGAGTTAAGGATCATCAGAATTATCAGAATTCCCAAAATTCAAAGTGCCATAACTTTGTCAAAAATGATCGAAAGGTCGTGAAGTTCGAACTTGATCTGTAACTTATCATGAGGAAACCATGTGCCAAGTTTGAAATCATTAGCATTAAGCGTTTAGAAAAAAAGTCCGGAAAACTGTTCTTTGCGTGACGGACTGACGGACTGACAGACGGAGGGACGGCGTGCAAACCTATAGTCCCCTCCGGGGTACACCCGTAGGGGACTAACAAGCATTCTGAGTATTGCGCTGCAATACATGTCCCCTACCGGCAGTCTTTCGTCCGGAAAACTGTTGAGGAAATTACCAAAGTTCAAAGTGCCATAACTTTGTCAAAAATGATCGAAACGTCGTGAAGTTCGAGCTTGATCTGTAACTTATCATGAGAAAACCATGTACCAAGTTTGAAATCATTAGCATTAAGAGTTTAGAAAAAAAGTCCAGAAAACTGTTCTTTGCATGATGGACGGACAGATTGACAGACTGACAGACGGAGGGACGGAGTGCAAACCTATAGTCCCCTCCGGTTTAAACCGGTAGGGGACTAATAAGTGAGCATGCATGCTGACGCGCGCGCGCGCGCACACACACACACACACACACACACACACACACACACACACACACACACACACACACACACACACACACACACACACACACACACACACACACACACACACACACACACACACACACACACACACACACACACAACAGTTGCCTCTCCTGTCCCTTTGGGTATGGTTCAGGCTAATTGGTATGATATATCAAAGACGCTGTGAAATGTAGATGGTACAGGATCGAAGATTGTGCCAAATTGGATAACAGATTGTGGCATATTATGTGACAAAACTTACTTTTGTCACATAATATGCCAGTGTAACCATCCATACAGGTACACTAAAATGATGATGGGATATTCGTGCAGGTGACAAATGAACAGGGGTGTGAAAAGCACTCGTTTATATCTGCAAGAAAATGAGCAAAACTGTTGGGCAAAAGCACATGAGAGGAGAATCATACAAAACTGCAAGTCTGACACCTACACAAATACACCTGCACTAACATTATATGTGCCAATATGTCATCTATGTAACTACCACTAGTAGCATTACTTCCTTGTTTAGTCATTGAAAATGAATTAGAAAGATGGCTCACAGGTAAACTTTAAGGTTTACTAAAAATGTACAATCTCGTACCTTCATCGCAGTTCTTTCCCATCCATCCAGGCAAACATGTGCAAAGGTAATCATTGACCAAGTCTATACATGTTGCTCCATTCACGCATGGCATGGGGATGCAATTATCGATATCTGAATCACAAAAAAGGATCTGTTATGTTGATAGAGTGCGGTACAATGAGGCATAATCGAATCAGGATTACAAAATTGAACCAGACAAAAATATCATGGCATGGCGTTTTTGAGAGATTAACCTGCTGTACAATGTTATAAGGAGTGATACCCTCCCTGCTACTGAGAGATGGGGAGAATTAATTCAAATTGTATGCAGATGTACTATCATATTGTCAGACACCAGCTCTTTATTCCGTAAGAGACTGCGTACTTTGTCAAAAGGTTCTCAAACACAATGCCTCGTGTCTCAAGTTTGATAAACGTTCTGCAGTACTTCATGGAGCATCGCGTTCTGTTACTTTCCAACAAGATGTTCATGCACACATGGTCAGAATGTCTAAACATCACCTGCAACTCACTGAACATCTCAACAGCTTCATCTCCTATTTTTGAGCTTATCTCGAACATCCAAAATAACTTCTGGCATCAAATAGCAAAAAAGGTCTGTTTCTTTTTAATAGACTGTTTCAGTCAAATGACAAAATCACATCTCCTGAACTTCACTGAAAATTGACCTTAAACAAGGAGAAAAGGACATAAAATGTCACAGCCCCCATGAGTAGCATATATGTAAGATTTTTAGATGAAACCCAAAATTACCGTATCCCTCCCGTATCTCCCCAAAACAGGAAGTGACAAACCACAAACCGGAAGTGGCCGAATGATTTAATTATTTTTAAAAATTAAATTTTTTTATTTATTTCAAAAATTCCCATTTTCACGATTTTCCCAAATTTCACGATTTCGCCAAAATAATTAAATAATTACAGCAACCAATTTTTTAACCATATAACCACCTTTAGAGGCCATTTTCCCCCGCAAAGCGGGGGTTGGCCTTTTTCGGGAACCGTGGTTGTTGTTGTTTTTCGGTCCTCTTTTCGAAGCAATGTTTTACGGCCGGATGCCCTTCCTGACGCCAACCCTTTTTGCCGCCTTTTTAACGACCAACAGGGAATTACCAGTGAACTGGTACTCAATTAGCCGACCTCGGAAGGATGACAGGCTGAGTCAACCCCCCTGGCGTTAATTCAGCAATCGACCGGGATTCGAACCCAGGATCCTAGGATCCTAAGCCGGCACCCTAGCCGCTAGCCCAACACCAGGTTAACCAACCAGTTTAACCTTTAACCAACCAACAACCAACACCAGGTTAACCAACCAGTTTAGCCCAACCAACCAGTTTAACCAACACCATATGGTTAAAAAATTATTTTGCGAATATTGGGATATTGCAAGTTTGTAAATATTTGGGAATATTTGTGACAGCGAATGTGAGCCCCCCACGGAGGGTAAGCATGACCCCCGGTATAATCCGTGGGTCATGTGGTCGGTAACCCTCCATCTAGGAACTCTCATCCCTTACTATTACAAACTAACCCTTTTTTGTATACAGAATCGAGGCTCGTGAAAGAGCTAACATTTATCAAACAAACAAATCAAACAAACAAGCAAACAAAGTATATAAAAAGGGGAGCGGTAGACAAGATGGGGAGAGAAGGGGAGGAGGCATACAAACACAACATTTGAGAGCAGGGACATCGGGAGATGTGTGGGAGGGAGAGGGCTTGGGGGGAGGCAGGATAGGTATAAAACGCAAGGACACCAAGGACTTCCAGGAAAGAAGTTGGTATTTCAAAAAAGTGGATTTGGGGTGAAATTAGCGGGGGTAGAAAAGATCAAGGTTTTGGATTGGGTAAGATAAGAGATGGTGGTGATATTTAAATAATAAATAATAATAATAATAATAAAATGATTTTTAGGTTAAAGAAATATAGTATATTTAAAATGGAATATTGTTATGTTTGTAAACGTGAAGATAAACATTATAAAATTCATGAGCTCACCCCCAAACACGGGGCTAAAGAGCTACAGATGATGGCTCCGCTTGAACGAGAAAAAAATATTGTCACGTTTGTGATAAGAAAGTCTTGAAGAGGAGTCTTCCCACTCATCTTAGATCAAACAAACACACAACCAATTATTTAAGACATTCTCACACCGACAAGCCAATGCTACCCCTTCACTGATGTGCCCCCCCCCCACCCCCCTTAAACCCAAAAATATATGTTGTGAAGTTTGTGATAAGTCCCTCTTGAAGAATAGCTTTCGTGCCCATCTTAAATCACAAAAACACAAGAGACTACTTGGGTACACTTTTAAAGATTGCCCTGGAGCATTTAAGGGGCATATTAGGAGAAGATGTTTTGATTTTATAGACCCAGAAACAAAATCAATAACCGAGACGGTTGAAATAGTTAAACCCGCCGTTGAAACGTATGTAAAGAATACGTTGACTGAGATAAATCCCCTTAAATTTTATATGGGGGTAAAAAGAGAATTGAGAAAAGTAACTAGTGAAATAGACAAGGAGGAGATCGTAATACGTTATCTATATACAAAACCGTACTCGATCACATCACTCCAGGAGTTCTTATTAACAGACGTTTATGATGAACTAACAAATCATGAGGAGGGTGTAGGTAATAAGATTAAAGGTAGTGGATTTAAAATTAATAGAATATTATTCATCGATATACACGTTTTAAAATCAGACCCCCTAAACGCCTCTTCTTACATTGATTTACCACAGGTTATAAAAAATAACAAGGCGATTATTAATATTCAAAACAAAGAAAATAAATGTTTTCTATGGGCCGTTATTGCAGGTTTCCATCCGCCAAAATGGAATGTTGAAAAGGTATCGTCTCAGAAGAAATATGAGAATACGTTAAATGTTAGCGGTTTAACATTTCCAATGGCAGTGAACGATATTCCTAAATTTGAGAAGATGAATAATCTAGTTATTAATGTATTTGGGTTAACGGATGTAAACAAAATTTGTCATGTAAAACTTTCGGATAACTATAAATATAACGAGCCATGGATTAACCTTCTATATTTTACAGAAGGGGAAAAGTCACAGTACACCCTCATTAAAGATATTAGTAGATTATTGTCTGCACAATTAAATTAATGTCATGGTAAAAAATACATCTGTCTACGCTGTCTCAACTTCTTTTATAATCGGGAAAAATTACACAACCACTCAAAATACTGTCATGAACATCCAGCTACAAGAATGATTATGCCTGAACCAAAAACCGCAAAGAAATCATTCAAAAATTTTACCAGAGCTTTAAAACACCCATACGCGATATATGCCGACTTTGAATGTATTCTTGAAAAGATAGATACGACCGCTTCAGACGCAAGCACATCATCCACGAATAAATATCAAAAACATACCCCTTGTAACTTTGCTTCTTATATCGCATAAGCCATTGGTGATGAATACAACAAACTAGAAATTTGTAGAGGAGAAGACGCGGTTCCTGAATTTATAAAACAATTAGAAATGGACCGTGCTCTCTTAACGCTGATAATGGAACAAACCAATAAACCGATGAATCCTCTAACAAAAGAAGAAGAAACAGAATTGAAGCTACCAAATAGCATCTGTCATATTTGTGAGAAGGAAATTTATGAGGAGAAAGATCCAACGGTTAGAGACCATTGTCATCTCACCGGTAAATATAGAGGCCCAGCTCATAATATGTGTAATCTTAATTATAAACGTCCCAACTTCATTCCGGTTTTTCTTCACAACCTCGCTGGCTATGATACCCATCTATTTATTAATGATCTTTCAAAGATGCCCGGGCACATTTCAGCAATTCCTAACACGGATGAGAACTACATTTCATTCACAAAAACAATTCCTGTAACCATAACATAAGGTAATTTGAAAAAAGATATTACAGCCTGCATCAGGTTTCTTGACTCATTTAAATTTATGGATTCTTCATTATCTACCCTAGCATCAAATATGAAAACGTTACCATACCTTTCAAAGTATGTAACAAACCAAGCAGAGCTTTAACTTTTATCACAAAAGGGTATATATCCATATGATTATATGGATTCATTTGAGAGATTTAAAGAAACGCAACTCCCCCCAAAGGAAAAGTTCTATAACAAGTTAAATCAAACTGATATATCTAATAAAGACGATGCACACGCCCAAAATATTTGGAAAACGTTTAAGATTAAAAAAAAAACATTGGACAGTATCATGATTTGTATCTTAAAACTGATGTACTACTACTGACCGACGTCTTTGAAGCCTTCAGAACACTCTGCCTTAATATAAAGTCTTGTGCTTTAGACCCCGCCAACTATTGCACTACTCCAGGTTTATCTTGGGATACAATGTTAAAAATGACGGGAATGGAGTTGGAGTTGCTTACTGATTATGATATGCTTTTGATGATAGAAAAGAGACAAAGAGAGGGGTTATCACAAGTATGTTCTAAGAGATATGCGAAAGCTAACAATAAGTACCTTCCTGATTATGATGATATGAAAGATAGTTCTTACATAATGTATTACGATGCTAATAATTTGTATGGATGGGCTATGTCTCAATCGCCCCCTTATGGGGAACATGAATGGGTTGAAGCGGAAGATAATGAAAAGGTTCACCAAAAAGCTATTACAGCCACGGAAAAAGAATTGGATGATTCGGAAGTTGGGTATGAATTTGAGTATGATATTGGATATCCTGCAGATCTCCATAGTAAACACGACGGCCTACCATATGCCCCCACTAAAGAATGCCCAAGAAAAGAATGGTTAAGTGACTATCAACGATCATTTCATATAGAAGGTAAACCATCAGAAAAATCTCTTACTACACTAGGAGGTAAAAAAAAATTATGTTTCACACCAAAGGAACTTGAACCAATGTGTGGCGGCAGGACTGATAGTAACGAAGATACATAAAATTATAAGGTTTAAACAAAGTCATTGGATGAGGCCGTACATTGATTTTAACACACAAAGGAGAACCCTGGCAAAAAATGATTTTGAGAAAGATCATTATAAATTGAAGAACAAAGCTGTATTTGGAAAGACGGCGGAAAATCTTAAAAATAGGCAAAAAATAAAACTTACTAATAATGTGAAATATGCGTTAAGATTAATTAATAAACCTAATTTTAAAAGAGCAACGGTATTTTCAGAGAACTTTGTTGCTATTCATTTGGAAAATAAGAGTATTACAATGACTAAACCTAGTTATATTGGAGTTATATTGGATTCTTGACTTGTCAAAATTACTAATGTATGATTTCTATTACAATAACTTGAAGAAGAAATATGGAGATAATGTTACTCTACTTTATACGGATACAGATAGTTTTATTGTAGAAATTAAGACGGTAGATGTTTATTCAGATATGATTGATGATATTGACTCGTATACAACACAACAACAACATGCATTTTAAGGCCATTTTCCCTGCGAGAGCGGGGTTTAGCCTTGCGGTCCCCATGACAATCTTCTCCATTTTGCACTATTTTCTGCATCTCTCCTTGTTAACCCCCTTGCCAGCATTTCTCCTTCCACCATCTTCAACCAAGTCTTTCTCGGTCTTCCCCGTCCTCTACTTCCTTCTACATTCATTTCCATCACTTTTCTCAACCAGTCACTTTCATCCTTCCTCAACACATGATCAAACCACCTCAACCTGTTCCTCTTCACAGCATTAATCACAGGCTCTATTCCCATCATCTTTCGCAATTCATCATTTGTCTTCCTCTCTCTCAACGTTACTCCGCACATCCACCGAACCATTCGCATTTCCACCCTTTCCAGCCTTCGTTGCTGCTCTACGTTCATTACCCATGTCTCGCTCCCATAAATCATAACACTTCTCACACATGCAGCATACACCTTTCCCTTCAGCTTCAACGACACTCCCCTCCTCGTCAGCACGCCACTCAGTTCCCGAAACTTCTTCCATGCACATCTCACTCGAGCAACCATTGCCGAGTCTGATCCACCTTCTCCATTCAGCATGTCTCCGAGGTAGCAAAATGTTTTCACACCTTCCAGCTTCACGCCGTCTCCAAGATCCAACTCAACATTTCCTCCATCTGCAGCTCCCTCTGTGCACACCTTACATTTGAATGTAGCTGCCACACTGGTTAATGACCCTCTCAGACCACTGCATTTTTGATGAACCCATTCAGCGCACATTGTACTTTTTTTTTTTTTTTTTTGTATACAAGATCGAGGCTCGTGAAAGAGCGAACATTAATCACACAGAAAGACAAACAGACACATAAAACAAATAACATCGGGAGCGGTAGACAAGATGGGGAGAGAGGGGGAAGGACACAAACACAACATTTGAGAGCAGAGACCGAGAGACATGGAGACATCGAGAGATCTGTGGGAGGGAGAGGGCTTTGGGGGGGAGGCATGTGAAGGGGGGGGGGGGGGTGGGAGAGGTATAAACATATGGACACTGCCAGGACTTCCAGGAAAGAAGTTGGAATTTCAAACAAGGTGGATCTGGGGTGAATTAGTGGGGGTAGAAAAGATCAAGGTTTTGAATGGGGGAAGATAAGAGATGGTGGTGAACAGCTGTTTTAAAGACCTGGAGGGAGGAGTGGGATTGAAGGGAGTGTGGGAGTTTGTTCCAGAGGCGGGAGAAAAGAGGAATGAAAGAGTGAAAGTGAGCAGCAAGCCGAGATTTCGGCAGTTTAACCATCAGAGGGTTGCTGGCAGATCTTGTGCGACCTGTGGGAATATTTGGGGGACAGAGCACAGAGAGAGCTGGGGGAGCAAGGCCGGAGAGGAGTCGGTAGAAGACAGAGTCGGTAGAGTCAGATTGAATGGAGTTCACTCCGACACCCTTCCTGCACACAGCACATGGCCACTTCCCAGTTATTTCCACCTCACCACGTGCTTTACCACTTGCCATCACCTTCGTCTTTCCGATATTCACCTTCAGACCTTTTGTCTCCATACATTCCTTCCACTTGTTCATCTTTTCCTTCAGTCCATCCATACTTTCCGCAATCAACACCAGATCATCTGCATACAACAACTCCCACGGTAAACCCTCCTTTACGTTCTGAGCCAGCACCTCCATCATAGCTACAAATAGTAGTGGACTTAGTACCGACCCCTGATGCACTCCCATCTTCACCTCAATTTCACCACTGTTCCCGTCCTTCGTCCTTACAGCTGTGTGTGCTCTTTTGTACATTGCCATCACTACTCTGATCAACCATTCCTCCACTCCTAACTTCCTCAATGCCCATGTCAATACTTCTCGTGGAACCCTATCGAATGCTTTCTCCAGATCAACAAACCCAAGAAACAACTTCTTCCTCTTCTCCATGTACTTCTCCTGCAACTGCCTCACAATAAAGAGTGCGTCTGACGTTCCTCTTCCTGGCATAAATCCAAACTGCATTTCGTCGATCTTCACCTTCTTCCTTATCCTCCTCTCCAACACCCTTTCCAATACCTTCATTCCATGCTCCAATAACTTTATCGCTCAGTACGAGCCACACTCCAGAGGGTCACCGTTCCCCTTGTATCAAGGGACGAGGGTACTCAGTTCCCAATCCACTGGAATGCGGCCTTCTTTCACCACCAGATTACAGATCTCTGTCATTCTCTTCACACCCCAACTTCCTGCTGCCTTCAACATATCTCCCATATCCATATCCCATATCACACATATCCCAGACTCGTATGACACGAGTAATTATAACCCAGACCATAGATTGTTTTCAACAAAGAATAAAAAGGTTGTTGGAAAGTTTAAGGATGAATTACGGGGAAAGGTAATGACCAAATTTGTAGCATTGAAATCTAAAGCTTATGCCTTTAAATATTTTGATAATGGTGTTGAAGAATGTAAAAAAAGTTAAAAGGAATAAAGAAGGGTTTTGTTCAAGATGAAATAGACTTTGATGATTATTATATTTATTTAACTTTAAAGATGGAGGAGAAAGATGCGTATAGAACAATGAATACGATAAGAAGTTATGCTCACCAATTATATACGGAGGAGGTAAACAAGAATGCTCTTGGAGGTTATGGTGATGAAAGGTTTATTCTAGACGATGGAATTATTTGTATCTCTTATGAACGGGCAACAACAGAAGAAGAGGAGAATGAAGTAAGGATGGCAATAGAGGAGGTGGTAAGGGCAACAAGGGAAGAGGAGTGAATTCGTAGTATTGATAAAAATTAAAAAAAGAAAATAACAAAATGAGTTGTTGTATCAAGTGCAAAAATAAAACCAAAACTAAAAATATAGCATACGATATAAATGAAAAGAATCGAGTTTGTGAAAAGGGAGAATGCCTAATATGCGGCGCTAAAAAGTGCCGATTCATCTCAACTAAAAGCGGGGGTGATATACAAAAGTATTTGTCAGGGACTAAATTTACAACAACGGGGATTTCAGGGGAACTACATCTACCGGGCTATTCCTTCTGTGGGCCTGGAACAAAATTGGAAAAATAATTAGATGAGGATGGTAACCCTAAACCCTGGTCTAAACCTGAAAACAGGGTTGATGAAGTGTGTCGAAAGCATGATATTGCTTATGGCAAAACCGATACATTACAGGGAAAACATGAAGCTTATAAAGAAATGTTGTATAATTTGTCTCTGATACGAAATCCAACCTTGAGAGAGGAAGTCGATAGGTTTATCGTGAGGAAGATGATAGGTGCTAAATTGAGGTTTGGGGCTTGGGGTTGCCCTTCAAAAAAACTACGAAACCCAAAGAGTGATATTAAAACCGAGGAACGAGTCATTTTAGCTAATGAGTTACACAAACCTATAATCACAAAGTTTAAACGAAGGAAGGTTTATTCCAAAGGGGTTGATTACATCTGGTTTGCTGATTTAATTGAACTAAATAATGATATGGGGTATAAGTATGCCTTAACCGTTATTGATTTGAGTAGTAGATTTGCTTGGGTTGTTCCCCTGAAAAACAAGAAGGGTAATACCCTAATGTTAGCCTTCAAACTGATATTTAATAAAAGTAAAAGGAAACCAAAGAAGTTATGGACCGACGAGGCGACACAGTTCTACAACAGCATATTCATGAAATTTCTTAAAGAGAATGGCATTACATTGTACAGTACCTTTAATGAAGGATTGTTATTGAACGTTTTAATCGTACTTTGAAAGAGATTATATAAAAAATTCACACAACTCGGTTCTCAACAATGGGTATCGGAAATTCAGGATATTGTTGATAATAAAAAGAATGTGGTACATTCGTCGACAGAAGAAAAACCATCAGAAACAGTGACAACACTTAAAGGAGATAGCAACAACACAACACAGAAATTTAGCGACACCTCATCCAGACCATTCTGTTCAGTTTTGGTCACGACATCTAAGGGAAGGACAAAGCTGTCAGAGAGAGGGCTCAGCAACGGGTGAATACATTGACACCAGACAAAGCTGGACCAGGTATGAAAGCAGCTAAAAGAGACAGGACTATACACATTAGTCGAGTCTCGGCCTTGCAGCACACCTCAAACCAATGGTGGTGGGGAGAAACTCAGGCACCAGAGTAAATAACGTGCACAACATATATATATTGTTGCGGATATGAGGATTGTATTTTTTTTTGATTGTGTGTATTGTGGTAAATTGCTGTGTAACATTGGTTGAATATGGCCCCTCCTGCCTCCAGAGTTGTGTAAAGGTAAAAAGGGCGTCCCGGTAGTTAATTCCATGAAACACCACATTGAAGGACACGATAAAACCCTTGTTCAGTAGCTTATATCTTATTATGTGTTTTAGAGTAAAGCCTTGTCTTCCAGTAACATGACACTCCATTGCACCGAATCAATTAGGAATAGCTCCCCTTCAATAATTCCATTTACCAGCCAAACTCTCCATCTGTGGGTAAAGCAGTTCACAAGCGTGGGGTGCACGCCCTCTCATTTCGCTGCTATAGTGAATATGTGCTCCGTGCTCTGTTTGAACAGGAGGGGCGGGGTCGCCAGGGAGAGGCAAGCCCAGGGCGCGCCACGAAGGGCGGGGCTGTTCAGCCCCATGCCCAAATAAGGAAACAAGCCCGTGGCTCGCCACGAGGGGCGTGCCGTCGGCGCCATGCCCAAATAAGGAGACAAGCCCGTGGGATTGCCATACAAGGTCACGAAACAGAGCACGGGGGGGGAGGGCGGTACCGAAACCGAGGAGGGCGTGTCACACCCGCGCTGAAGGTATGAGAGAAGGGTGCGACGATCGCTGGAAAAAGATACACCAGAGATACGGCAGATGAGTCCAGGTGCGTAAGAGGGTTGGCAGTCCACCGGGAGAGAGTTGAGAGTTGCACCGGAGTTGCGTGAGAGATCCGAATCCTTTGCCAAAGCCTTTGACAAAGAGCCGCTTCAACCAGCCCCGTTTCAACCAGCCGCGTGAAGCCCTGACGGTGTGCGGTGTAAAGCCGAATACAAGGAGCTGCCGGCTCCTCGCTTCCGCCCGGAGTGGACCTGCTCGCTGTGCCCTGTGATTCCACCTGCTCATCCATTTGCGTACGTGAGTTTGTTTTGTTTGTTCTGTCCATGGGTATTTAATTAAGCTTGTAAAGGAATTCACTGTGTCTCTAAAAGCTTCTGTATATTATTTTCTTATCTTTCCTTCTCCTTGGTTATTTTGAGAGTGTCAATAGTAATAAATAGTAATCGTATTTCCAAACCTTTCTTTGCCTTCGTCTTCCTTTTCTTCACATTCGTCGTCTTAGTCTTTTCCATATTGAGTAGCTGTGGCGCGATACGGCCAACGTCTGGGTGAATCGGGTGAATCGGGGAAGAACTGTTCGGCCGCGGTACCTCCGCTCGGTAAAAATAACATCTAATCCGCGAACCGTAACAATATATACTGAAACGCAAAAGAAACTTACCACCTTTGAAACCTTTAAATATCAACAATAACACTGCGTGTAGTAAATGTGTAAACTTATTTGTGGACAATAGTGTCCTCACTGTCAGACAAAACGGTCACGGATGGTCACTTGAACCTTCAATGGTCACTTCATAGCACAGCTGTTGAACAGCCGTTTTGACTGTCAGTGATTAGCCAAGGGGTACGGGATGATTTTAATGAGCTGCACTTGATGTCTTGATATTGGCTTTAAAAAGGCCAGTGCAAAATGGGCATTTCAATCAACATGCCACGATTGTCAAGGGATCAACGGCAGCATGCCCTAGGCATGCTGCAAGGTGGACTGAGCTACCGTGAGGTGGCACGTCGCCTTGGCTGTTCACACCAGACGATATCGGCCCTGGTGGACAGAGACACCCTCCACAACTCTGCAGATGACAGACCTCGATCAGGGAGGCCAAGAGTCACCACTGCAAGGCAGGACAGGCAGATGGTCCGAAGTCACCTGCGGGATCGATTCCGTCCAGCATCCCGCACTGCGGCAGAAACTCCGGGGCGTGCAATGTTTGAAATGTAATAAAATTGTAACAGTTCAAAATAAAACAAACCAACAATTGCTAATTGAAACATTGGCATTTTATTGATGACATGTCAAGTTTTTGACCAAGATACACCATCTCATCAGTTTGTTCTACAGTACAGAACAGCACAGGGTGCAATGTCAGTCCCCTTTCAATAGCGTGTGTGGCCACCATTGTTTTGGATACAGGCAGTGCATCGTCGGCGTATACTGCCTACCAGTCTTTGGATGGATTGCTGCTGGATTCTGTCCCACTCAGTCCTCAATGTCTGAAGCAGCTCTGCCCGTGTCCTGGCCCTGCCAACTACGTGTCTCCCAAGCTCATCCCACAGGTGCTCTATGGGATTCAGGTCAGGGGAGAGCGCAGGCCACTGCATGGTGTTGATGTTCTCGCCTTGGAGAAATGCAGTGGTAAAGCGAGCAGCATGGGGACGAGCGTTGTCATGCTGAAACGTTCTCAGTTCTGGGTGGTCTAGCAGGAATGGCAGCAGATGAGGTCGCAGGATGTTATCCACATACCGCTGGGCGTTAAGATTCCCATCCACAACCACCAGTGGCGTCCTGTACCGGCCTGATATGGCGGCCCACACCAGCACACTTGGGCCACCCCACCTGTAGGCTTGACGCACGCCACAATCGGCATATCGCTCGCCAGTTCTTCTCCAGACACGCTCACGCCCATCAGGACTGCCCACACAGAACCTTGACTCATCGCTGAAAGCGACCTCGTTCCACTGCGCCAAGGTCCACCGCTGATGCTGCTGGCACCATCTCTGTCGGTTGCGGCGATGGGCAGCCGTCATCACGGGGCCTCTGTATGGTCTTCTGGCAGTCAGACCATAGTCATGCAGTCGTCTTCGTGCAGTATCATTGGAGATCCGTGGGTTTGCATGCCCCGGAGTTTCTGCCGCAGTGCGGGATGCTGGACTGAATCGATCCCGCAGATGACTTCGGACCATCTGCCTGTCCTGCCTTGCAGTGGTGACTCTTGGCCTCCCTGATCGAGGTCTGTCATCTGCAGAGTTGTGGAGGGTGTCTCTGTCCACCAGGGCCGATATCGTCTGGTGTGAACAGCCAAGGCGACGTGCCACCTCACGGTAGCTCAGTCTGCCTTGCAGCATGCCCAGGGCACGCTGCCGTTGATCCGTTGACAATCGTGGCATGTTGATTGAAATGCCCATTTTGCACTGGCCTTTTTAAAGCCAATATCAAGACATCACGTGCAGCTCATTAAAATCATCCCGTACCCCTTGGCTAATCACTGACAGTCAAAACGGCTGTTCAACAGCTGTGCTATGAAGTGACCATTGAAGGTTCAAGTGACCATCCGTGACCGTTTTGTCTGACAGTGAGGACACTATTGTCCACAAATAAGTTCACACATTTACTACACGCAGTGTTATTGTTGATATTTAAAGGTTTCAAAGGTGGTAAGTTTCTTTTGCGTATCAGTATATATATATATATATATATATATATATATATATATATATATATATATATATATATATATATATATATATATATATGTATATACATATATATATATACACGATACAATATACATATATCCACTCATGTAATAGCCAGAGATAACGTCACCGCGTGGCAGGCGGTGCGTATCGCTCCCAGCAAGGTGCAGCAGAGGCTGTATGGGACACCTTGCTGGCGGTTCTCCACTGATGATATGAAGGTCGCATAGTGACTGATATAAAAACCGAAAGGGTCACAGAGTTACAAGTGTATGGAAAGCCTCACTGCGTTGCCCTGATGAAGCCCCAACAAGGGCGAAACCAGGTCGGTAACTGTGAGTTTTGCATGCACTTGTGACAGTATCTGTATTTATAATCCGTAATGATGTACTGCTAGATGGTTCCTCTGGAACTTTGCAGGCAAGGCGGACGTGCATGGCGATGACGTCATGTTGTCCGCTCATTAGGTTGGAGAACCAGATTACAGATACCATTATTAGTAACTCCCAACCGCAACCAGGTCGACTCCATATGATGAGTGGATATCCAGAGATAACGTCACCGCGTGGCAGGCGGTGCGTATCGCTCCCAGCAAGGTGCAGCAGCAGCTGTATGGGACACCTTGCTGGCGGTTCTCCACTGATGATATGAAGGTCGCATAGTGACTGATATAAAAACCGAAAGGGTCACAGAGTTACAAGTGTATGGAAAGCCTCACTGCGTTGCCCTGATGAAGCCCCAACAAGGGCGAAACCAGGTCGGTAACTGTGAGTTTTGCATGCACTTGTGACAGTATCTGTATTTATAATCCGTAATGATGCACTGCTAGATGGTTCCTCTGGAACTTTGCAGGCAAGGCGGACGTGCATGGCGATGACGTCATGTTGTCCGCTCATTAGGTTGGAGAACCAGATTACAGATACCATTATTAGTAACTCCCAACCGCAACCAGGTCGACTCCATATGATGAGTGGATACCAGAGATAACGTCACCGCGTGGCAGGCGGTGCGTATCGCTCCCAGCAATGTGCAGCAGCAGCTGTATGGGACACCTTGCTGGCGGTTCTCCACTGATGATATGAAGGTCGCATAGTGACTGATATATATATATATATATATATATATATATATATATATATAATATATATATATATATATATATATATATATATATATATATATATATATATATATACAGTGGGACCTCTAAATCCGAATTTAATTCGTTCCAGCGGAAGTTCGGATTGGGAAAAGTTCGGAATTAGAAACTATTTTCCTCATTAGAAATAATGGAAAGTGAATTAATCCGTTCCTGGACCCCAAAAACCCATTATCAAGACACTGTTAACTGCAAATACACATGATTCAAGGTAAAATAAGATGAGTAAATGCCCTAAATATCAAATAATAATAATAATAATAACAAGAAATAAATGTACTAACATGAAAATAACTGCATTTACCTTAGTGGAGAGTTCTGATGGTGCATGTGGAAGCTGGAGAGGAGGAAGGAGGGAGAGGGTTTTATTGCTTGGAAGGTGAGGCACCTTCCAAGCTAACATCAGATGACTGTGCTTCTGGTGTTTGCTCTCTTTGTCTCTTAACACCACTTGTAGAGGGTTGGGGCTCACTAGGCTTGCTTTCTTTAGAGAACCACCTCTCCAAAGTTGCCTGGTGTTGGCGACTTTTCTTAATTTTTCTGAAGTGGTCAATCACATTGTCACCGAACAAGTTAATGCTCCTGTTAACCACTGCTTTATTAGGGTGCCACCTTTCAACAATGGCCTGTGTTTTAGACCAATGGAAGCACAGTTCTTTAATTTCAGCACTGGAAATGTTACCACTTGCTCCCTCTTCCTCCTCTGAATAAATTTCCACTGCCACTTCTTCTTGCTGCATCTTGTGGAGGTGCTGAAGTTCTTCTGTGGTGAGTTCCTTGTTGTGATCCTCCACTAACTCCTCCACATCCTCTTCACTCACCTCCAAGCCCATGGACTGACCCAATGCTACAATAGCAGGCACAATAGGTTCTTCAAAGCCTTCAAAATCTCGACGCTCGCGGCGGGAAATATGAACGACGCTAACGCTATGTTGGCGGTTCGGTTATAGAAATACATTCGGAATTAGGGACAAAATTTTCTCGAATTTACGGTTCGGAATTAGAGTAGTTCGAGATGAGGGGCGTTCGGAATTAGGGGTCACTACTGTATATATATATATATATATATATATATATATATATATATATATATATATATATATATATATATATATATATATGTAGCGGCTACCGCTGGGTTTTCACAATCGCCTTGCACCTATCAAGGACGCGGAGCTATCACCATGCCGGGCTCGTCCAGGACGCCCGGGCAGGCTCGCCCTCAACTTGCCAGGCCGCAGCCAGGACGCTGGGCCACGCCCCCTCTCGCCTTTCCTGGGCAAACGCTCCGGGATAATATGTATATATATTGCTGCCCAAAAAACGGGCTTTTCAGAGAGCCTGAGTGTTTGGTTTGATTAAAGCAACTCGGATGAATTCCAGCTTTTTGTCGCGTCCATTCTTCCGATCGACGTGGGAGCCCCAGCTCCTTCATATATATATATATATATACTTTTTGTAGAAAACTTTTTGTGATACATACATACATACATACATACATACACAATCACTCGTGTTGTATTAAACGGTGCTGTTTTGAATTACATGGTGCTGAGGTGTTTTGAATTACGTGATGGTGAGGTGTTTTTTAAATTACGTGGACATATTGGATTTAACCGAAAACCTCAAAAAAAACATCTCCCAAACAACCAAATCTATTAACTCGAAGATTGACGTATGTCATTGACTAGGCATGGCAATTAAAAGATGATCACAAAAACATCATTGGTCACATGGTGTGGCAGCCTAATTGGATTGAAGGAAAATATTAAATAATTATATATCTGAAACCGCTTACCCTGTCGATGCGAAATTTTACACATGTCAGCCAACACCATTGTTGCATTTAGCTTGAAAATGATGATATCGTAGGTCATGTGGTTTGGCAGCCACCTTTGATAGAAAAACGAACCTTATCCGATGAAAATGAAACTTCACAAATGTGATCCCCTACCCATACATATGTAGAGTGTACATTTTTTTAAGGTCATATGTCACGTGGTGTAGCCGCCATATTAGCTTGAAAGCCGATGTTTTTTTTTTTATCGCTTCTCTGAAAACACCACGATCGATGTGAAACCTGTCACGACTGGTGAAAATGTGACACTTAAAAACAGCTGAAGAGCTTTAAATCAAACTTGTTTATTTTTAGGACAGTGAATGAGGGCATCTACCCGTTGTGGGACGACGCGGAGGCAAGTTGGCGACACAGTCACATTGCTCTAGTTTGGGGGATGCTTTTGTTCGAAATATTTTTTGGACCCATGGGTCCCAAAAATGTTAATCTGTCTCGAAGTATGTGTGTATGTATGAAAGTATACAACATGCAAACATAAAAACATACATACAAACAAAATAAATACGGTAACCATATTATTATACAACAAGACTGTTGCATCTGATGAAGTTTGAAGTGTCTTTCTTGATTCAATTGTCATTGCATCACCTGGTGTTGGCCTAATGGTTAGGGCGGCGGGCTTGGGATCCTAAGGTGATGCGTTCGAATCCCATTGAATGAACGCCAAGTGGGGTTGACTCAGCCTGTCAGCCTTCCGAGGACGGCAAAATGAGTACCAGATAACTAGACATAGAGAGGCATTACATCAACGGCAGACGCACCCACAGAAAATGATGCAACCAGCAGCCGGGTGGCTGCACACGAACCACCCACATTGTCATTGTAATATTGTTATCAAAGCATATCAATGGAAATGAGAATGTGTTTTTGGTTCAGGTATTTCCCTCACCTGTACTTGGAGAAAGTGTTGGTGGTGTGGATTCTGTGGATGTTGCTGTTGGCTCCGTGGATGTCGTTGTTGGCTCCGTGGATGTCGTGGTCGGCTCCGGGGGCGTCGTGGTCGGCTCCGGGGGCGTCGTGGTCGGCTCCGGGGGCGTCGTGGTCGGCTCCGGGGGCGTCGTGGTCGGCTCCGGGGGCGTCGTGGTCGGCTCCGGGGGCGTGGTGGTCGGCTCCGGGGGCGTGGTGGTCGGCTCCGGGGGCGACGTGGTCGGCTCCGGGGGCGTCGTGGACGGCTCCGGGGGCGTCGTGGTCGGCTCCGGGGGCGTGGTGGTCGGCTCCGGGGGCGTGGTGGTCGGCTCCGGGGGCGTGGTGGTCGGCTCCGGGGGCGTGGTGGTCGGCTCCGGGGGCGTCGTGGTCGGCTCCGGGGGCGTCGTGGTCGGCTCCGGGGGCGTCGTGGTCGGCTCCGGGGGCGTCGTGGTCGGCTCCGGGGGCGTGGTGGTCGGCTCGGGGGGTGTCGTGTTCGGCTCCGGGGGCGTCGTGGTCGGCTCCGGGGGCCTGGTGGTCGGCTCCGGGGGCGTGGTGGTCGGCTCCGGGGGCGTGGTGGTCGGCTCGGGGGGCGTCGTGTTCGGCTCCGGGGGCGTCGTGGTCGGCTCCGGGGGCGTCGTGGTCGGCTCCGGGGGCGTCGTGGTCGGCTCCGGGGGCGTGGTGGTCGGCTCCGGGGGCGTCGTGGTCGGCTCCGGGGGCGTGGTGGTCGGCTCCGGGGGCGTGGTGGTCGGCTCCGGGGGCGTGGTGGTCGGCTCCGGGGGCGTGGTGGTCGGCCTCGGGGGCGTGGTGGTCGGCCCCGGGGGCGTGGTGGTCGGCCCGGGGGGCGTCGTGGTCGGCTCCGGGGGCGTGGTGGTCGGCTCCGGGGGCGTGGTGGGCGGCTCAGGGGGCGTGGTGGGCGGCTCAGGGGGCGTCGTGGGCGGCTCAGGGGGCGTCGTGGTCGGCTCCGGGGGCGTCGTGGTCGGCTCCGGGGGCGTCGTGGTCGGCTCGGGGGGCGTCGTGGTCGGCTCCGGGGGCGTCGTGGTCGGCTCCGGGGGCGTGGTGGTCGGCTCCGGGGGCGTGGTGGTCGGCTCGGGGGGCGTGGTGGTCGGCTCCGGGGGCGTGGTGGTCGGCTCCGGGGGCGTGGTGGTCGGCTCCGGGGGCGTCGTGGTCGGCTCCGGGGGCGTCGTGGTCGGCTCCGGGGGCGTCGTGGTCGGCTCCGGGGGCGTGGTGGTCGGCTCGGGGGGCGTCGTGGTCGGCTCCGGGGGCGTCGTGGTCGGCTCCGGGGGCGTGGTGGTCGGCTCCGGGGGCGTGGTGGTCGGCTCCGGGGGCGTGGTGGTCGGCTCCGGGGGCGTGGTGGTCGGCTCGGGGGGCGTCGTGGTCGGCTCCGGGGGCGTCGTGGTCGGCTCCGGGGGCGTGGTGGTCGGCTCCGGGGGCGTGGTGGTCGGCTCCGGGGTCGTGGTGGTCGGCTCCGGGGTCGTGGTGGTCGGCTCCGGGGGCGTCGTGTTCGGCTCCGGGGGCGTCGTGTTCGGCTCCGGGGGCGTCGTGGTCGGCTCCGGGGGCCTGGTGGTCGGCTCCGGGGGCGTGGTGGTCGGCTCGGGGGGCGTCGTGTTCGGCTCCGGGGGCGTGGTGGTCGGCTCCGGGGGCGTCGTGGTCGGCTCCGGGGGCGTCGTGGTCGGCTCCGGGGGCGTCGTGGTCGGCTCCGGGGGCGTCGTGGTCGGCTCCGGGGGCGTGGTGGTCGGCTCCGGGGGCGTGGTGGTCGGCTCCGGGGGCGTGGTGGTCGGCTCCGGGGGCGTGGTGGTCGGCCTCGGGGGCGTGGTGGTCGGCCCCGGTGGCGTGGTGGTCGGCCCGGGGGGCGTCGTGGTCGGCCCGGGGGGCGTCGTGGTCGGCTCCGGGGGCGTGGTGGTCGGCTCCGGGGGCGTGGTGGGCGGCTCAGGGGGCGTGGTGGGCGGCTCAGGGGGCGTCGTGGTCGGCTCCGGGGGCGTCGTGGTCGGCTCCGGGGGCGTCGTGGTCGGCTCGGGGGGCGTCGTGGTCGGCTCCGGGGGCGTCGTGGTCGGCTCCGGGGGCGTGGTGGTCGGCTCCGGGGGCGTGGTGGTCGGCTCCGGGGGCGTGGTGGTCGGCTCGGGGGGCGTCGTGTTCGGCTCCGGGGGCGTCGTGTTCGGCTCCGGGGGCGTCGTGGTCGGCTCCGGGGGCCTGGTGGTCGGCTCCGGGGGCGTCGTGTTCGGCTCCGGGGGCGTGGTGGTCGGCTCCGGGGGCGTGGTGGTCGGCTCCGGGGGCGTCGTGGTCGGCTCCGGGGGCGTCGTGGTCGGCTCCGGGGGCGTCGTGGTCGGCTCCGGGGGCGTCGTGGTCGGCTCCGGGGGCGTCGTGGTCGGCTCCGGGGGCGTGGTGGTCGGCTCCGGGGGCGTGGTGGTCGGCTCCGGGGGCGTGGTGGTCGGCTCCGGGGGCGTGGTGGTCGGCTCCGGGGGCGTCGTGGTCGGCTCCGGGGGCGTCGTGGTCGGCTCCGGGGGCGTGGTGGTCGGCTCCGGGGGCGTGGTGGTCGGCTCCGGGGGCGTGGTGGTCGGCTCCGGGGGCGTCGTGGTCGGCTCGGGGGGCGTCGTGGTCGGCTCCGGGGGCGTGGTGGTCGGCTCCGGGGGCGTGGTGGTCGGCTCCGGGGGCGTCGTGGTCGGCTCCGGGGGCGTCGTGGTCGGCTCCGGGGGCGTCGTGGTCGGCTCCGGGGGCGTGGTGGTCGGCTCCGGGGGCGTGGTGGTCGGCTCCGGGGGCGTCGTGGTCGGCTCCGGGGGCGTGGTGGTCGGCTCCGGGGGCGTGGTGGTCGGCTCCGGGGGCGTGGTGGTCGGCTCCGGGGGCGTGGTGGTCGGCTCCGGGGGCGTCGTGGTCGGCTCCGGGGGCGTGGTGGTCGGCTCCGGGGGCGTCGTGGTCGGCTCCGGGGGCGTGGTGGTCGGCTCCGGGGGCGTCGTGGTCGGCTCCGGGGGCGTCGTGGTCGGCTCCGTGGGCGTCGTGGTCGGCTCCGGGGGCGTGGTGGTCGGCTCGGGGGGCGTCGTGGTCGGCTCCGGGGGCGTCGTGGTCGGCTCCGGGGGCGTCGAGGTCGGCTCCGGGGGCGTCGTGGTCGGCTCCGGGGGCGTGGTGGTCGGCTCCGGGGGCGTGGTGGTCGGCTCGGGGGGCGTCGTGGTCGGCTCCGGGGGCGTCGTGGTCGGCTCCGGGGGCGTGGTGGTCGGCTCCGGGGGCGTCGTGGTCGGCTCCGGGGGCGTGGTGGTCGGCTCCGGGGGCGTCGTGGTCGGCTCCGGGGGCGTGGTGGTCGGCTCGGGGGGCGTCGTGGTCGGCTCCGGGGGCGTGGTGGTCGGCTCCGGGGGCGTCGTGGTCGGCTCCGGGGGCGTCGTGGTCGGCTCCGGGGGCGTCGTGGTCGGCTCGGGGGGCGTCGTGGTCGGCTCCGGGGGCGTCGTGGTCGGCTCCGGGGGCGTCGTGGTCGGCTCCGGGGGCGTGGTGGTCGGCTCGGGGGGCGTGGTGGTCGGCTCCGGGGGCGTCGTGGTCGGCTCCGGGGGCGTCGTGGTCGGCTCCGGGGGCGTCGTGGTCGGCTGCGGGGGCGTGGTGGTCGGCTCCGGGGGCGTGGTGGTCGGCTCGGGGGGCGTTGTGGTCGGCCCCGGGGGCGTCGTGGTCGGCTCCGGGGGCGTCGTGGTCGGCTCCGGGGGCGTCGTGGTCGGCTCCGGGGGCGTCGTGGTCGGCTCCGGGGGCGTCGTGGTCGGCTCCGGGGGCGTGGTGGTCGGCTCCGGGGGCGTCGTGGTCGGCTCCGGGGGCGTCGTGGTCGGCTCCGGGGGCGTGGTGGTCGGCTCCGGGGGCGTGGTGGTCGGCTCCGGGGGCGTGGTGGTCGGCTCCGGCGGCGTGGTGGTCGGCTCCGGGGGCGTCGTGGTCGGCTCCGGGGGCGTCGTGGTCGGCTCCGGGGGCGTCGTGGTCGGCTCCGGGGGCGTCGTGGTCGGCTCCGGGGGCGTGGTGGTCGGCTCCGGGGGCGTGGTGGTCGGCTCCGGGGGAGTGGTGGTCGGCTCCGGGGGCGTGGTGGTCGGCTCCGGGGGAGTGGTGGTCGGCTCCGGGGGCGTGGTGGTCGGCTCCGGCGGCGTGGTGGTCGGCTCCGGGGGCGTCGTGGTCGGCTCCGGGGGAGTGGTGGTCGGCTCCGGCGGCGTGGTCGTCGGCTCCGGGGGCGTGGTGGTCGGCTCCGGGGGCGTGGTCGTCGGCTCCGGGGGCGTTGTGGTCGGCTCCGGGGGCGTGGTCGTCGGCTCCGGGGGCGTGGTCGTCGGCTCCGGGGGCGTGGTGGTCGGCTCCGGGGGCGTGGTGGTCGGCTCCGGGGGCGTGGTGGTCGGCTCCGGGGGCGTGGTGGTCGGCTCCGGGGGCGTGGTGGTCGGCTCCGGGGGCGTGGTGGTCGGCTCCGGGGGCGTGGTGGTCGGCTCCGGGGGCGTGGTGGTCGGCTCCGGGGGCGTCGTGGTCGGCTCCGGGGGCGTGGTGGTCGGCTCCGGGGGCGTCGTGGTCGGCTCCGGGGGCGTGGTGGTCGGCTCCGGGGGAGTGGTGGTCGGCTCCGGGGGCGTGGTGGTCGGCTCCGGGGGCGTGGTGGTCGGCTCCGGCGGCGTGGTGGTCGGCTCCGGGGGCGTGGTGGTCGGCTCCGGGGGCGTGGTGGTCGGCTCCGGGGGCGTGGTTGTCGGCTCCGGGCGCGTGGTGGTCGGCTCCGGGGGCGTGGTGGTCGGCTCCGGGCGCGTGGTGGTCGGCTCCGGGGGCGTCGTGGTCGGCTCCGGGGGCGTCGTGGTCGGCTCCGGGGGCGTGGTGGTCGGCTCCGGCGGCGTCGTGGTCGGCTCGGGGGGCGTGGTGGTCGGCTCCGGCGGCGTGGTGGTCGGCTCCGGGGGCGTGGTGGTCGGCTCCGGGGGCGTGGTGGTCGGCTCCGGGGGCGTGGTGGTCGGCTCCGGGGGCGTCGTGGTCGGCTCCGGGGGCGTCGTGGTCGGCTCCGGGGGCGTCGTGGTCGGCTCGGGGGGCGTCGTGGTCGGCTCGGGGGGCGTCGTGGTCGGCTCGGGGGGCGTCGTGGTCGGCTCGGGGGGCGTCGTGGTCGGCTCGGGGGGCGTCGTGGTCGGCTCCGGGGGCGTCGTGGTCGGCTCCGGGGGCGTCGTGGTCGGCTCCGGGGGAGTGGTGGTCGGCTCGGGGGGCGTCGTGGTCGGCTCCGGGGGCGTGGTGGTCGGCTCAGGGGGCGTGGTGGTCGGCTCCGGGGGCGTGGTGGTCGGCTCCGGGGGCGTGGTGGTCGGCTCCGGGGGCGTGGTGGTCGGCTCCGGGGGAGTGGTGGTCGGCTCCGGGGGCGTGGTGGTCGGCTCCGGGGGCGTGGTGGTCGGCTCCGGGGGCGTGTTGGTCGGCTCCGGGGGCGTGGTGGTCGGCTCCGGGGGCGTGGTGGTCGGCTCCGGGGGCGTCGTGGTCGGCTCCGGGGGCGTCGTGGTCGGCTCCGGGGGCGTGGTGGTCGGCTCCGGGGGCGTCGTGGTCGGCTCCGGGGGAGTGGTGGTCGGCTCCGGGGGCGTCGTGGTCGGCTCCGGGGGCGTGGTGGTCGGCTCCGTGGGCGTGGTGGTCGGCTCCGGGGGCGTGGTGGTCGGCTCCGGGGGCGTGGTGGTCGGCTCGGGGGGCGTCGTGGTCGGCTCGGGGGGCGTCGTGGTCGGCTCCGGGGGCGTCGTGGTCGGCTCCGGGGGAGTGGTGGTCGGCTCCGGGGGCGTCGTGGTCGGCTCCGGGGGCGTCGTGGTCGGCTCCGGGGGCGTCGTGGTCGGCTCCGGGGGCGTCGTGGTCGGCTCCGGGGGCGTCGTGGTCGGCTCCGGGGGCGTCGTGGTCGGCTCCGGGGGCGTCGTGGTCGGCTCGGGGGGCGTCGTGGTCGGCTCCGGGGGCGTCGTGGTCGGCTCCGGGGGAGTGGTGGTCGGCTCCGGGGGCGACGTGGTCGGCTCCGGGGGCGTCGTGGTCGGCTCCGGGGGAGTGGTGGTCGGCTCCGGGGGCGTCGTGGTCGGCTCCGGGGGCGTCGTGGTCGGCTCCGGGGGAGTGGTGGTCGGCTCCGGGGGCGTCGTGGTCGGCTCCGGGGGCGTCGTGGTCGGCTCGGGGGGCGTCGTGGTCGGCTCCGGGGGCGTCGTGGTCGGCTCCGGGGGAGTGGTGGTCGGCTCCGGGGGCGTCGTGGTCGGCTCCGGGGGCGTCGTGGTCGGCTCCGGGGGAGTGGTGGTCGGCTCCGGGGGCGTCGTGGTCGGCTCCGGGGGCGTCGTGGTCGGCTCCGGGGGCGTCGTGGTCGGCTCGGGGGGCGTCGTGGTCGGCTCCGGGGGCGTCGTGGTCGGCTCCGGGGGAGTGGTGGTCGGCTCCGGGGGCGTCGTGGTCGGCTCCGGGGGCGTCGTGGTCGGCTCCGGGGGAGTGGTGGTCGGCTCCGGGGGCGTCGTGGTCGGCTCCGGGGGCGTCGTGGTCGGCTCCGGGGGCGTCGTGGTCGGCTCCGGGGGCGTGGTGGTCGGCTCCGGGGGCGTCGTGGTCGGCT